>NC_133621.1:278665674-278992341 GCF_048593235.1 Sminthopsis crassicaudata
ATGTCTACTGTATCTCTTCATTTTGACTCTATCCTCTTCTCCTAAATAAATCTACCTTTTGCCAAGGAGAATGGCCACAATAAATCTCATCATTTGGTGCTGTACCCCAAACACATCATTTTGCAACCCATAAAGTACCCATGAAAATGCTATCTGTGACTAGTGCCCCACTCCAATGCCTTGCTTAACATATTTTGTCCACTCATCCAGTAAAATGTTCTTTTTAAAAATATTATTTAAGTCCCAATACACAAAAATTGTTTAATAAAAGATTTTAATTTGTTGAATGATCCTTTAAAGCCCCAATTAAATATTCCATGAATAATATACTAGCTAATATTCCTTTAGACTTTCAAATTTGTAAAGTACTTTACACTTTTATCTCATTTGATACAACAACCCTGGGAGGTAGCTGCTATTATTATTGCCATTTTATAAATGAGGAACCTAAGGTGAGGTTTAATGATTTGTCCAGCAGCACACAGCTAAATGTCTGTCATGGGACTTGAGCTCAGGTCTGCAGCATTATAACTCTTATTTGTTACATCTTCTTTTCTCTCAGAGTGATTAGACTAACTACTGATCACTATTTATTAATAGTGATAGCCAGGCACTGGTGCTAAGTGGTGAGGATACAAAAACAAAAACAAAAACAAAAACAGAACCAAAAAGGCAAAATACAGTCATTCCCCTGAAAGAGCTTACAATCAAATAGAAGAGAAATACACACAGAGCAAACTATATATAGCATAAATAGGAAAAAAATTAGCAGAGGGAAAATACTAGAATTAAGAGGAATTAGGGAAGGTTTCCAGTAAAAGATGGGATTTTAATTGAGATATAAAGGAAGCCAAAGAGTGATCAGTAGTCAGAGCAGAGGAAGGGGAGTGTTCCAAACATGGCAAATTCCCAGAGAAAATGTCTGATGACTAGAGATGGACTGTCTAGTTGGAACAATCAAGAGGCCAGGGTCACTGATTCAGATCTGACCTACACAAATCAGTGCCCCAGCTGGTTCTCCTTTTCCCAGATGTACAAAAACAATGGTATTTCTCTTTTCACAACACACATTAAAAAAAAAAAAAGATTCCCCTGGGATCTTCTGTTTTCGAAATTGAATATACTCCCTACTTTAATTGTAATACCTTGCCTTAGCTATGACATGGAGAATCAACTTCAATAACCCCCAGGTTTTGTTAACTAGGGTTCATAGATTGCCTTCCCTGGCACAAGAGCTTCTGCTGATGAAGGGGATGTGATCTATGATGTGGGTTTTGTCACCAAATACTGCCATACATCAAAATCTGGGGTTCAGTCATGTGAAAAATTCACAATGGCCAATCTCTTTGACAAAAGGTAGATTTATTTAGGGAAATAAGTTGCAGACAAAATGAAGGGATACAATAGACACCAGGAATGGTAAATATGAAACAGAGTGGGAGAGCATATAAAAGTTCTCAGTGGAGGAACCCCATGAACTTGGGGTATGTCCTTAGCTGGCAAGCTAAATCCTGCAAGGGACCCTTAAAAGAAAGAGAGAGGGAGGTAGGTAAGGAGAAAGACCACATGAGATAGAGTCCCATGGTAGACTGCCCCAAAGGAAGGTAGCAGCCATGGGTTAGCCCATAAGTAGATTTTATAGGGAAAACTTAGCCTGAAAGTCTTGACATAACTTGGATTTCTGACTGGATTACCTTTAGAGAGTGGGACTAAGAAGCTAAAATGATCTCCCTTATCAGAGCCTTCTTCCTATGGGAATTAATAAAAATTAATCCCTCTGCTAGCCACATCTAACATTGAAGACCTCATCAAAGACATGGCTTTTCTTGAACCTTGCACCTATTCATCCCCTCCGTTCTAAGGTCTTTCAAAAAAGCTTCTGCCAGGGTTCATTTCATTGTGGGCAGGAGAGCTCACTAATTATCTGCTCTCTAAGCCTCAGCATCATTGCCAGCTGCCCCTGCCATCATCACTTTTGAGGTCAATTTGAGGAAGTTGACATTTCCTTCTTGCAGATGTACTGAACTGATAAAATCATATTGGCTTTGGTAAATTCCATCAGAGTTTCTTTTGGAGACCCACAAGTGAAAACTATTGTGTGAATTTCCAGAAATCTGTGCTACTAAATTGTCAACTTAGTGAGAAAAAGAACTATATCTCAGAATCATAGAGCTTGAGAAGAATTCAGAGACCATTAAGTCCAACTTTCTCATTTTTCAGATGAGGCTGAAAGGTTTAGTGATTTGCTCAAAGTCACACAGGTAGTAAATGTTACTTATTTTTGAGTGCCCAGTGCCTTATACAGAGTTGATGTCTTTAAATGTTTACTAATTGAATTGTTGAATTAAGCTTTTTCAAAAATTACTTAGGTAATGGCCCCACTCAGCTTAACTAAACAAATTTCTTATCCTAAAAGAAAGTTGAATTGGGGAAAGGGAATCAACATTTATATAATACCTATTATGTGCTAGATACTGTCCTAAACACTTTATAGATATAATCTCATTTGGAAGACAGATGCTATTTTTAATCATCATTTTATGATTAAGGAAACTGAGGCAAATTGAGATTAAATGACTTGCTTGGGGTCACACAGCTAGTAAACAAATGGACCTGGATTTGAACTCAGGCTTTTCTGACTCCAGATCCGAGTTCAGTCTTCTGTACTGCCAGATGTCATGTAGCAAAAGTAATAGGTACAGAATAATTCTGTTTTTCTTTTAGTTACATATTTTACAAACAAAGGTGTACATACTAAGTCTCTTTTCTTTCTTTACCATCCATATTCATGCAATTTGCCATATCTTAAAAGAAATGCAATACGTGCAAAGTTAAAGAATTCACTCGAAATGTTCATATGTATTATGTATCCGACCTATGGCAGAGCATTCTGAGCTTGTATTGGACTGATCAGTCACAGCCAAACATATTGTAACTTGCCTATAACATAGTGATATTATTATTGTTCTCTTTGAGAGTGGACAACAACCAAACTAACCAATCCACCATGCTAATGTAAATGTAAGATGGATCCAGGAATTCAAAATGGCCAGTATTTTAAAATTAAAATCGCACATTCTCACAATCCACATGAAAAACAAAACCCTTATCAACAAATCAAAATTAAAGCAAAATGAATTCTTTTTCTATCAGCCTTCCAAAAGAATACAATAACATAAGGTATTATGTAATGAAAGAGGAATAGAAGTAGGGAGAATTTGTTTTTTAGACTGAGAGGAAATGGGTAACCATGGAAGTCATAACAACAACCTCAAGTTTCAAGGAACCTAAAAGTCATCATCTCTAATTAAATACATTTGAAAGGTCTCATTTATGGTATGATCAATGGAAAACAAACTGTTCTTAATCCCCTAGCACAAAGCTACCATGTGCAATGTGGTGACACCGTTTTATGGTCATCAATTTATCCTGAAGAAATAAACAGAACTGTTTGGTGCAACAGGAGAGCTGAACTGTCTTGATCAGAAAGGAGTCTTTCATTTCAGTCCTCCGTTTGTGTGGTTTATATGAAAGTATTCAAAGGCTCTTGTCACTTAAAACCAAAGGGGGTTATTTGGTCTCATAGTAGTCACAGGTCCTTTATACTTGTAAAGTCTTCCATCCAAACATTGCCAGCATTCACTTAGTAATGTATTTAGTTTCCATTAACTCTCAGTTCATATAAGCAAAAAGAATAGAAAACACAAAGTTTAAAATAGTTTGTCTAATTCTGTATCTTTCCCCCTCCTTCTTTCTTCCCTCCTCTTTTCCACTCTTTTTCTCTGTCCCTCACTTCCTTTCTCTCTCCCTGTCTCCTTTTTCTTTGTCTTTCTGTTTCTCGTTCTCTTAACTTTTCCTCTTTCAAATTATTAACTTGACAAATATAAGCACCTTTCCAAACAAAGAAGAGGGGAAAAAAGGACTGCATAAGAAAATAAGGATATGTATTACTTCATAATTTGTTTTAATTTTAATTTTTTGAATCTGACATAGTAATTCCATTATTTTCCTGCTTTTCTACATCCTCTTCTAAACTTTCTTCCCTCTTTTGTGTATTTTAGAATGAGAGAAGAAATTTCAATGAACTTGTAATGGAGAGAACCATCTGCATCCAGAAAGGACTGTGGGTACTGAATGTGGATCACAACATAGTGTTTTCACTTTTGTTGTTGTTGTTGCTGCTTGCTTTTTTATTCTTTCTCATTTTTTCCCTTTGTGATCTGATTTTTCTTGTGCAGCATGATAAATGTGGAAATATATATAGAAGAAGCACATATTTAATATACATTGGATTGCTTGCTGTCTAGGGGAGGAAGTGGGGCTAAAGGAGAAAAATTTGGAACACAAGGTTTTGCAAGGGTGAATGTTGAAATCATCTTTGCATGTATTTTGAAAAAAAAAGCTATTATTTTTTAAAAAAGATTTTTGCATCAAAAATTAAACTAAAATGAGAGGAAAGAAGAGGAAAGGAGAAGGAACAAGAGGAGAGAGACTTTTAGGAGTATTTATGTAATATAGTTATGTGTTATATATAAATGTAATATGTATATTAGATAATATGTGCATACAATATACATAATGCAAATGTATTACAGAAAATATTATATATAAGCATTACTATATGGAAAAATATATTTACTCTTTCTAATTCTCCTCATTCCCAAAGAGGTTATTCAATCTTAAATTTCTGCTTTCTCCTGGAGATTGACATATGTAAGAACAGGATATTAACCTGAATATACTAAATATCACTATGATATTCTGCTTATGGTAATGGTGAAGTCAGTAGAAGGCAAACTCCTTGATTGAAGGGGCAATTTTATTTTCTGTTTCTTTTTGTCCTAAATGCCTAGTGCACTGCCCAGTTCCTATGATGGAGTGTCTACATGTGATTTCATTGGTGTGCAGAACCTCTAGCAAGGAAACATTGTTTGCCTTTAGTTCTTCATACCAGTACAAACCAACAGCTATCTACAACTTATTGCATGTAACTCATAATTCCATTTATATAGCACTTTTAAAGTTTGTTATCCCAGTTGCATTGTCTCATGTCCAAATTAGGATTCTTTTTTCTTTCCAAACCTACCTTTTTTTGAATTCCCACATAACCACTGAAGACACTATTATTCTTCCAGTTATCATTCTCGGAGTCATTTTCAACTCTACCTTTCCTCAGATCATATATTCAATAAGTGGAAAATTTTTGTCAGTTCTGTCTTCAGATTATTTCTTGTATACATCCCCCTTTCTATCCATTCACACAACCACTATTCTAGTTCAGAACCTCCTAACCTCTCATCTGTCTATTGCAATAGCCAGCTAATTGCTAATTCTTCTCCAAGGTTATTATCCTCTTTCCAATAAATCCTTTATAAAATTTTCCAATTGATATTTTTTCATTTTCATTTTTATTATATCTTTTTATTAACAAAACATATTCATGGGTAATTTTTTCAACATTAACCCTTACAAAGCCTTCTGTTCCAAATTTTCACCTCCTTCCCCCCACCTTCTCCCCTAGATGGCAGATAGTCTTATACATATTAAATATGTTAAATTATATGTTAAATAAAATATATGTCTACATATTTATACAGTTATCTTACTGCACAAGAAAAATCGGATCTAGAAAGAAAGAAAAAAAAAACCTGAGAAGGAAAAAATGGAAGCAAACAATAACAGAAAAAGTGGAAATGCTATGTTGTGGGCCACACTCAGTTCCCATAGTTCTGTCTCTGGGTGTAGATGGCTCTCTTCATTACTAGACATTTGGAAATAGTTTGAATCCACTCATTGTTGAAGAGAACCACGTCCATCAGAATTGATCATTGTATAGTTTTGTTATTGCCAAGTATAATGATCTCCTGGTTCTGTTTATTTCACTCAGCATCAATTCATGCAAGTCTTTCCAGGTCCCTCTGAGATCATCATGTTGGTCATTCCTTACAGAACAATAATATTCCATAACATTCACATACCACAGTTTATTCAGCCATTCTCCAATTGATGGACATCCATTCAATTTCCAGTTTATAGCCACTGCAAAAAGGGCTGCCACAAACATTTTTTGTACATGTGGGTCCCTTTCCCTTCTTTAAGATCTCTTTGGGATATAAGTCCAGTAGTAACACTGCTGGATCAAAGGGTATACCCACTTTGATAACTTTTTGAAAATTGACATTTATTTTTTTAAAATGTATTTATTGCCTTAGACAGCTTTCTATTATTTATTTATTTAAAACTAAATACAAAAAAAAAAAAAAAAAGACAGAAAAAGGAATTTTTAAAAAATGTGACCAGCAGAACATCAGGGTAAATTCAAAATATGCAACAAATTTTCATTTAAAAAAAAATACACACACACACACACATATATATATATATATATAAGAGAAGACATTACATTTATGACTATTCATCTTTTTTTTGTTTCTTTATAGGTTATTTTTTGTTCTTTGCTGTTTACTCTTTATTCTTTTTCCCCCTTTTTAAGGACATATATACTTACATACAAATATGCATACATACATATAGACATATATATACATACATACATACATATACCTATATGCATTGATATTTTTCACTGATACATATTTTAATTTTTTCTCCTCTTTTTTGGAGGCAATTAAGATTAAATTACTCATTCAGGATCACACAGCTAGTAAGTTTCTAAGCTGGATTTACACTTTAAATTTTCCATTGAGCCACCTAGTTGCTCCACAAATCAAGGTTCTTAAATCATAATTCTGACAATTCCACCATTCAATAAACTCCAACCACACCTTATTATCTCTAAGATCAAAGATAAACTCCTCTGTAATATAAAGCCTTTCACAATCGACCTTGCCAATTTTTACGCATTGCTTCCCAACATGTAGCCAAAATAGCTTTCTTGTTGTTCTTCATGCATGACACTCCATTTCTCATCTCTGTCTATGCCTTTGTCTAGCTATAACCAAATCTGGAACACACTTACTCTTCTCTGCCTCTTAGAATCCTTAATTTCTTTTTTATTTAAATTAAAACCTTTTATTTTTAAAACATATACATAGATAATTTTCAACATTCACCCTTGCAAAACCTTGTGTTCCAAATTTTTCTCCTTTTTCCCTATTCTCTTCCTTAGATAAGTAATCCAATATATATTAAATATGTGCAATTCTTCTATACATATTTCCACAATTATCATTCTGCACAAGAAAAATCAGATCAAAAAGGAAAAAATTGAGAAAGAAAATAAATACAGCCAACAACAACAAAAAGAGTGAAAATGCTATGTTGTGATCCACACTCAGTTCCCACAGTCCTCTCTCTGAGTGCAAATGACTTTCTCCATTGGAACTGGCCTGAATAACCTTATTGTCAAAAGAGCCATGTCCACCAGAATTGATCATTGTATAATCTTGCTGTTGCCATGTACAATGTTCTCCTGTTCTGCTCGTTTCAGTCAGGATCAGTTCATGTAAGTCTCTCCAGGGTTCTCTGAAATCATCTTGCTGATCATTTCTTATAGAAAAATAATTCCACAATATTAATTTTCCATAACTTATTCAGCCATTCCCCAACTGATGGGCATTTACTCAGTTTCCAGTTTCTTGCCATTACAAAAAGATCTGCCATAAATATTTTTGCACATGTGGCCCTTTTCCTTTTATATGATCTCTTTGGGATACAGACCCAGCAGAGACATTGCTGGATCAAAGGGTATGCACATTTTGATAACCCTTTGGACATAGTTCCAAATTGTTCTTCAGAATGGTTGGATCAGTAGAATCCTTAATTTAAAAAAAAAATTATTATAATTGACACCTTCTACATCAAGCTTTTCCTGATCACCCATATGCCAGTGTTTCCCAACACTATCAAGTACCTTATATTTGTTCTGTAAATGGTTATTTCTATACATATTACATATTCTAATAGAATTGCCTGAGGGCAATTCTTTAGTTTCTGTCTTTATCTCTCTAGTATAGTACCAGCATAGAGTAGTCCCCTAATAAATGCTTATAGATGAATAAATATAGTGTTGATAATATTCCAATATTTACTCTTCCCATTCCTCACATTCCCCAAACCTAGAAGACTTCAATTAACAATATGGTCTAAATTTCTTTTGAAATTTTTACAAGTGACCTGAGCTAGAGAAGAGTTGAGATCATACCAGAGCTACAAAAGTGCATCAGATGTTACTAGAGGAAGGGAGACATCTATTTTTTTTTTCCTTTTGTGTCTTTTTATCTGTAAGATCTACTTATCAAAAAACGATTTCTCCCTTTGATTTTTGTCAAAGTGCCATTCACCCTTCCCTTTTTCTTCTCATATTGTCTCCCCTCATCAGTTCCATAGTTAGAAACTTTTGATGAAAATGTTTGATGTCTTACCCAGGAGTCTATGAGCAGAGCACTCTCTCTCTTCTCTTTCTGCATATGTGTATATATATATATATACATATATATAGAGAGAGGTATATGTATATACCTATATATATATGCATACACACATATATATGTGTGTGTGCATAATACACATATAAATATGGAATATATACATGTGAATTCTATGTACATTTATTATTTATAATTTATTACATTTTGATATATTTATTTTCTATATAATTATGTATAATTATATCTATATACATATATGATTTTTATTTCAATATAATTAGTTGCCTTCATAATCTTATATATTTCATTTTCGCATTTAAAAGCATTATTCTGAGAAGAGATTCATAGGCTTCCCTAGCCTGTCAAAAATGTCCCTCTCACAGAAAAAGTAAAAAATACTTGGGCTATAAGACCTCTAAGGTCCTTTCTAACCCCAGAATTTAATCATTATGGAATTCTGCTTAGCTGTTGACCGTGCCAGTCTTGAGTTCACCCTCAGTGGATCAAGACAAAGGAGAAAATATACAATCATAAAAATTTATCAGTTACAAAATCAGTACTATGAAATCATCAGACATCCAAAAGCTTCTCTCTTGTACATATTCTTTAGCAGTTCCAGATAATATCATTATTTTTCTTTCAAGGATAAAGTTTAAGAACTGGAAAGTTTTTGGATCAGGAAAGGTACAGGCATCTTCTCTAGGTATCTAGTAAAAAGCCAGTAACATAACCAGGTGACAGGTGACAACTGACACATGTCATCCAGCAGTTGAAGAGCTGGGTTTTCATGATACTTAATATGCTGAAAGACACTGGATACTTCGAGATATCCACATCCAGGGTAACTCAACCACATGGAAATGAATCAAAGAGAAGGATGAGAAAAGTCCCATGATACTTGGAAATTGCCATTACTCAATGATTTGCAATCTCCATTTCTGACCCTCTTATTTCCTGGCTAATATGCCAAGGGTCAAATGACTATTTGTATTAGAAAAATGCAATTTATCACAGAAGCCCCATATCAGGACATTAGAGAAAGTGTTTTTTAAAATACAGGTTAACTTTATAAGAATTTAGGTCTAAAATAGTTTTCAACTATGAGTCAGGTTAGATCAACATTTCTTTAGTATTTACTATGTGCAAAGTACTGGGGATACAAAGAAAGGCAAAATCATTTGTCCCTCCTAGGTGCTTTTATTCCAATTAAGTCCAAATTAGGTTTACAACATACCAGGAGAATACTTCATACTGAACATGAAGGTAGACAAAATAGAAAGACCTTGGATCAAATGTCATAAGACCTGAGTTCAAATATGACTTCAGCTATTTACTAGTTACTTTGATCAAGTCCATTACTCTCTCTGGGCCTTATTTATAAAATAAGAAAGTTAAACTAGAGTAATGCAGGGGTCCCTTTTTTATACTTCTTTTAAGACATTTGCCACATTCTGCCTTGTGCCATAATCATGAGAGAAGCAATACTGGCTAGAGACTTTGGAATTAGGAAGACCTGAGTTCAACTCCACATTGGACACTCATTAACTATGGGACTCGTTAATTCATTTTAACTTCTCGGTGCCCCAAATAACTCTCTGACACAAGTTACAGAAGAGTCCCTAATCTAGATCAGTGAAAGGCATCTCCTTACTGGGAGTTCCTCACACTAGAGAAATTACAGGTCCAGATTATTTATATTCCTATCTATCCATTTGTGTAAATGGTTACATTTGTATATCTATATTTATCCATATATAGTATGAATGAGGTGTATCTATGTACTGAGACAGGGGAGAGAAAGGAAGTAAGGAAAGAAAGATGGAGAGTAAGCAATGCAGGAAGAAAAAGATATGAAGAAAGGAAGGAAGGAAGGAAGGAAGGAAGGAAGGAAGGAAGGAAGGAAGGAAGGAAGGAAGGAAGGAAGGAAGGAAGGAAGGAAGGAAGGAAGGAAGGAAGGAAGGAAGGAAGGAAGGAAGGAAGGAAGGAAGGAAGGAAGGAAGGAAGGAGAGATAAAAAGGAAAAAAGAAAAAGGAAGGAAAGAAGGGGAGGATTCCAGGAAGATGTCAGAGTAGGTTAGTAAATTTCAAGTTCTCTCGATTTCTCCCTCAAATAGAACAAATTTGTGCCTCAGGGTGAATGTAGACTAGTGAAAAACCAAGACTTGTGGTAGAACTGGGGTCCTCCAGATACAACCCAACAAGATTTGAAAAAAGATCCTAGGCTGGGATTAACCTGTCTGTAGTGCAAACATCTCTAGGTTAGCTCTGCAGAAATTTCAAGTAGGGATCCCTTGGGCTAACTGGGTGTGGGTGGAGCCTCATGGACATTTTCACCTCCTGGACTATTGAATGGAGGTTTTAGTCTGGGAAGACAGAGTGAACTTTGGCTGATTGGAAATGCCAGATCCAGCTGTGCTACTGAGACACAGCCCTGGGTGAGAGAGAACCAGCACCTGGTGAGTGCAGAAGCAGGGGGACAGGGATGCTGCTGGCTGTGGGCTCTTGCAGGAGAGTGGAGCTCTTAATTTGGGGTTCCTGGTCAAAGTAGAGAGCTGAAGGGAAGCTTGAGGCACCACCCCACCTATCCTACAATTAGAGAGGCTTACACTAATGCTAATTAAGAAAAAAAAATGAATGGGCAAAGAAGAAAGAACCTTACCATTGAAACATATTATTGCAACAGGGAAAACTGGGATTAATCTTCAGAGGAGGACACTTAAAAAGAAAAAAAAATCTTCTTCCTCAAAGAGTAATATGAAATGGCTCCTTGCCCAGAGAAAATTTATAGAACTCTAAAAAGAATTTAGAAATCAAATGACAGACATTGAGGAAAAAGTAAAGAAAAAAATTAAAACCATCTAAGAAAAACAAGATTATGAAAAAAAAGTTAACCAATTAGAAAAGGAAATAGAGTCTCAAAGATGAAAATAACTCTGAAAATTAGAATCAGAAAAGATAATGAATGTTGGAGAAGTGGGAAAACTGGGACACTGATACACTGTTGGTGGAATTGTGAATACATCCAGCCATTCTGGAGAGCAATTTGGAACTATGCTCAAAAGGTTATCAAACTGTGCATACTTTTTGATCCAGCAGTGACACTACTGGACTTATATCCCAAAGAGATCTTAAAGAAGGAAAAAGGACCTGTATGTGCAAGAATGTTTGTGGCAGCCCTCTTTGTAGTGGCCAGAAACTGGAAACTGAGTAGATGCCCATCAGTTGGAGATTGGCTAAATAAATTGTGGTATATGAATATTATGGAATATTATTGTTCTGTAAGAAATGACCAACAGGATGATTTCAGGGAGGCTTAGAGAGACTTACATGAACTGATGCTGAGTGAAATAAGTAGAACCAGGAGATCATTATACATGGCAACAACAAGATTATACGATGATCAATTCTGATGGACGTGGTTCTCTTCAACAATGAGATGATTCAAACCAATTCCAATTGTTCAGTATAGAAGAGAATCAGCTACACTCAGAGAGAGAACTATGGGAAATGACTGTGGACCACAACATAGCATTTCCACTCTTTCTATTATTGTTTGCTTGGTTTTTTGTTTTCCTTCTCAGGTTTTTTTCTTTCTTTCTAGATCCAATTTTCCTTATGCAGCAAGATAACTGTATAAACATGTATACATATATTGGATTTAACATATACTTTAACATATTTAACATGTATTGGACTACCTGCCATTTAGGGGAGGGGATGGGGGAAAGGAGGAGAAAAGTTGGAACAAAAGGTTTTGTAAGAGTCAATGTTGAAAAATTACTCATGCATATGTTTTATAAATAAAAAGCTATAATAATAAGAAATTTTTTAAAAAGAAAATTAGAATCATATAAGGGGAAGCCAGTAAACTAGATTATAAAGAATGAGAAAATAGAACAGAACATGAAACATCTCATAGGAAAAATAACATATCTGGAGAACAGATCAAAACGAGAAAATATTAGAATAACTAGACTTCCACAAAGTTATGACCAAAAAGAGAACTTTGACACAATAATGCAGAAAATAATTCTATAAAATTGTCCTGGAGTGATAGAACATGAAGGGAAAGTAGAGATAGAAGAAATCTACCAATCACCAACTCAAAGAGATTCTTTGTGGAAAACACATAGGAATATTATTACCAAATTTCAAAACCCCCAAATAAAAAAGAAAACTTTTCAAGAAACAAGAAAAAACAATTCAAATATGCTGGAGCTACAATTAGAATTGTACAAGACTAACCAGCAACTACAATAAAAGACTACAGATTTTGGAATCACATCTGCAGACAAGCAATAGAAGGTCTGCAGCCAAAACTTCCTGAATGGCACTGATTGGATGAAGTATTTCTCAGTATTGAGTCACATGATCCCTGAGCTGATGTCTCTGATTAGTTCATTGGGAAGGGGGTCTTGCACCCACCCCACACATTCCCAATTCTGAGAATTACTAAATACCTCTAGAAACTCACTAAATGATTCAGTCTATTTCTTCTCTGGAGTCCTTTCAGCTCTAAATTTGAGGTGCTGTGATCCTAAATGAACAATATGGTAGAGTACAAAGGTTGTTGGATTTGGAGTTACCATTCTCGAATTCAAATACTCATCCTGCTAATTTGCTACGTTGGTTTTACTTGACCAAGGCTCTTAGATTCTCCAGATTTTTTTCCCCCAGATGTAGGTTTTCCATATCTCTCAAATGCTGAGTAGGACTAGATAACCTCTAAATGTCCATCTCTAAATCTATGGTCCTTCTGTAGACTCAATCAATGGTATAAAAATATACCAAAAAATTCATAAATCCATGTGGAGTTGGAGAAGTGAGTGCAGGGAGATTATTATACCAATATTATCATTGTTCAAGTGTATGCAATAATGATAATATCTAGCACTTATCCAGGGCTTTAAGAATTGCAAAGTACTTTACAAATATTATCTTATCTTCACAACAACCGAAGAAGTAGCTGAGATTGCTTATCTCCATCTTACAGATGAGGAATCTAAGTAAGGCAGAGGTAAATAAATGACTTACTCATAGACCTAGAGTCAAGAAAACTGGGTTTCAAATCCAGCCTCAGACACGTAACAACTGTGTGACCCTGGGCAAGTCACTTTACCCTGTTTGCCTCACTTTCTACATCTGTAAAATAAGCTGAAGAAGGAAATGGAAAATCACTCTAGTATCCCTACCCAGTACCCCATCCCCACATAACAAAAAATAGCTGATAGCTAATTGAGGCAGGATTTGAACTCAACTTTTCCTGACAACAAGCCCAATATTCTATTCACTATGTCATCTATCTGTAAATGGTTATTCACCAGATCATAAGAAAATAGGAAATTAGGAAACAATATGCATGATGACCACAATGTAAACAGAGAGAGCAATTAGATGAATTTGACTGTGGTTATAATTATAATAACTAAGCTTGGCTCTAGAGGTAAGAAAATGCATCTCCTTTTATTCATTCTAAAAATATAGGGCTATAGGTGTGGAATATTGCATGTACTTTCAAATAAAATTGATATGTTAATAAATTTTACTAAACTTTTTTCTCTCTTTTGCAAAAATTTTTTACTTAGAAGAGATGTCTCCCATTTAATGTTTAGAAATTATTATGATCAAGTTTAATTGCAAACAAGAGATAAGAGAATGCATCTCTTCTTTCTTTGTAAAAATGAGAGACTAATGGTTATTCAATCCTGCATATAATATTGGACTAAGTAGATGTATGGGTTAGGTTTGGAGATCTTTTCTTTTTTTTAAGTTATTTGCTACAAGGGACATGAGAAGGAAAGGGTATATTGAGAAATCAAGTTGATACAACTACACCCAGAGAAGGAACACTGGGAATTGAATGTAAAATATTAGCATTACTGTCTATCTACCCAGGTTACTAATACCTTCGGAATCCAATTCTTAACGTGCAATAAGAAAATTGGATATACACACATATATTGTATCTAGGTTATACTGTAACACATGTAAAATGTATGGGATTGCCTGTCATCTAGGGGAGGGAGTAGAGGGAGGGAGGGGAAAATTTGGAAAAATGAATACAAGGGATAATGTTATAAAAAATTACTCATGCATATATACTGTCAAAAAATTTATAATTATAAAATTAATTTTAAAAAGTTAAAAAAAAAAAAGAAATCAAGTTGATAATAAAAAACAAAAGATAAAAAGCTTAGAAGGGGATGTCTTTCTTAGAAGGTGGAAAGAGAAAATATTATATTCAGAAATGAATGTAATGTTAAAAAGAAAAGGCATCATTTTAAAATAAAGAAGAGAGTATTTAATCAACCCTTGCACTGCTAAATAATTGTTACCCCCAAAATATTTGAGCCTCAGATACTAAAAGCTAACAGTCATTCACCTTCAACAATCCCCGTATTATCTGGGTCAGTGTCCCTGGCTGATATAACTGCAGTCATCATCTGTTAGAGGCACATGGACTCTTGGCTCAGGCTGGATTTCTAAACAGCCCCATGATCCTGCTTTGCAAAAACAGCCAGAAAAGCCAGGAAGCTTCGGCAAACAATTCCCTAGTCTAAGTCTTAAAAACAAACGTTCTTCCTTCTGTCAACATTACTGTTTTACACAGGCTTAGGAAGTGATCCCGTCTGTTACAGAACAGAGATGAGATAACAGGAAGCAGTCTCAGATTCCACAGTAATTATTGTTGCTTATGCTTGGTGCACCATATTAGGTCTCAAGCAGATGGCACGCAATGTTTGATTAAGGGATCAGCATGCAAGCATAGCAGGGAGAATCTTTTCCCTCATAAATATGGAGATAATGTCAAGAAGAAAGAAGAGTATAAAATGTACTTAGCATTGATGCACTACTCAGCATTACTGAATGTTTAATGAACTCATCTTAGGAACAATGGATGGTTCTTCAACCCACATCTTCTTATCTCATGCTAAAAATGTCAATTTGCTCTCATAAACCTTCTACAGACCATCATCCAAATTTGTGGGAAGCCTTGTCCAGTATTTTTAACATTCTGTGGTTATAAGGAAAGGACTTGGGTTATTCTTATGGTACATTTTGCAATTGCTACAGATCCAGCTCACTTTTCTGATCAAATATGAATGAATGAATGAGAAAGTATTTATTAAGTATTTCATATCCAGAATTATGCTAAATCCTGCACATATGATAGATAGGATAGAGATATATGTAGTCAAAAATAGAGGCATTCAACTAGGTGATAGATGAAATAGATATACAGACAGAGATGAGATAGACACAGACAGATAGATGATAGATAGATAGATAGATAGATAGATAGATAGATAGATAGATAGATAGATAGATAGATAGAGGAGATGGATGATAAGATGAAATAGATATATGGATAGATAGATGAGATAAATATACAGGACATAGATAAAATAGAAAATAGAAATGGAAAAAAATGAAATAGATAAATCATAGATAAATGAGATAAATATACAGAAAGAGACAGATGAAATAGAAAATACAGAGACAAACAGAAAGAGGAGATAGACAAATGATAGACTGATCGATGAAATTAGATATATAGATAGATGGGGTAGATATACAGATAAAGACAGATAAAATAGATGTACAAATTGATAGAGAAGATAAATGAAATATACAGATGATAGATAAAGAAAAGAATAGAGGACACAGATTGATGAAGAAAGATGATAGATGATATAGATCGATGATTTAGATAGATATATACAAGCATACATACACACGGTATTTATTAAGTACTTATAATGTGCTGGGCACTATGTTAAAACAAGGATACAAAAGCAAAAGTTAAGCCAGTCTCTGCTGTCAAGGAGCTTATATTCTAATAGAGGGAGTCAACATATATAGAGGAGTGGTGTCTAGGGAAGGAAGAGACTGTTTTACCCTCTTCCCAAACAACACAGTTATGGTTTGATTATGGTTCCAGAACCTGGGTAAGGGATGGAAAAGATGGGGAGCATATTCCAACAGAGGTAAGATTTTGGCAATGCTATCAGGAAAATGACTGGGAAGTAGGAAAAAAGTGAAACATGATTGGAGTCATCTGCTTATAATTGTGGAACAGGGAAAACAATCACCTTTCAAGACAATATGGAGCTAGAAGATCCAGAGGGAAAAGGGTTAAATCACAACTAAAGGCATGATTTCTAGAACAGAAATCTGTCAAGAAGATCTTTTGGAAAATGTGCAGTTAAGAAACTTCTTGACTCAAAGTCATCACTGATAATATCTAGCCATCCATTTTCACCTACTACATGTCTCTTCATTGCCCTTTAGTCACATCATTTTCATTTTTCCAAAATTGTGTTATTTCAGCTTGTGTGGTTATTTATGAAGGCTGACACATTTTGATAAAATGAATGTATTCTGTTGAATTTAATATATTTTTAAAAAGAAAAACAAGCTATATATAATCAAAATCTATAATTTTATGTATTGATTATATGTATACATATAAAATATTTGACTATACATATAAATTCCTTTTTATTCAATTATATTATGTTCACAATTTTTAAAAAATTTTAAGAAAAAAACATTGCATCCATGATGACTTTAAAAAACCTTTAATTCAATTAGGGTCAATATTGGACAATTTATGGAGTTTGAAATTGGAATAGAATTTAGCAGTCACCTAATCCAAGGACTTGATATGATATAGAAAGCTTGCACTAATGGGTGGGCTTAGAAATAGTCACAGGACACAAAAATGTACATGCATAACATTAGCACAGACCTGAAATTTCTCACTCTGCATATATAATGCTCATATATTGCTGCAGCAAGCTTGTGTTTTAATCTTCGTGCAACATTTTTGTTCTGATAATGATGGGCGTCTATTCTTTGATCATACTGGTTGCTTCCTTATGTAGAAATTGGCATAATCTATCCTTTGGAAAATGAAAAGAATGAAAATATCTTAGCAACTGTAGTTTTAATTCTAGGCCTAAAACATTACATATGGCATCCCCTTGGTTGAATGCAAACTTCTTTGGGGCAGAGACTATTTTTCAATTTGCCAGAAAGCACAATCCCTATCACAAAATAAGTGTTAATAAATGTATTATTATTCTTTCTTTTTATCTTGAGCACCTAGTACAATACCTTACACATAATGAATGCTTATTAAATTGAATTTCGAGTGGAATGAATTGGATTGGATGGGAATGAACTGGATTGGACTTGACTAAACTGGATTAAACTAGATGGACTGAATTGAATTGAATAGAATTGGTTTGGCAGTCTGATATGGAGACGCAGAAGGAATATTGGTCTTGAAAAACAGTTAAAGACCTGGCTCCAACATTTATTAGTCATGCGACGCTAGACAAATCACATGTTCTCATTCTTTATTAATTTAAGATAGTAATATTTGTCCTGTTACCTTTGGGGTTATTTTGAGGAAAGCCTTGTGTAAATCTTAAAATGTGAACTATTACCTTCCTCTTCTCTTGATATTACTTGTCACAATGGCTCAAAAAGTTACTATGAAATTCATCCTGGGTTTCAATATGGCTACAAGGTGGCTATTGAGAAGATATCAGTTATCAGACACCTGTCTATAGCCTTAGTTTCTTCATAAGCTACTTATACTAATTATTACCACTACCAGTAGATTGAAACATGCTTTTCTCAATATGGAGAGACAAATGACTCAAAGAAAGTAACTAGAGGCAGATAAGGAGAATGGATCAGTATAATCTACTAGGGAATATTGGTATGACAAACCCACCCTGGACTGGGAAGAATAGTTTAATGTGGCCAAAAGGCCATTCAGAGTCAATTAGACAATTAGCTAATAAACATTTATTAAGCACCAGTTACATTTCAGACAGTATACTAAATGCTAGAGATACAATAAAAGGCAAAAGACAGTTCTTGCCTTTGAGCTCACAATCTATGGGGGTAATCAACCTGTAATACAGAGTTTATAAATGGACCATCTAACCTTAATTTTAAAAATTCTTATGGGGGAGAATACTTTTATTATACAGTTTTTCTTACATGAAGTCCTAAATCTGTCTCCCTACAACTTCTATCCATTATTCCTGGTTCTGCCTCTTAAAAGCAAGTCCTGAAAATGAGAGCCATTCTAAAATTTCCATTGTGATTATCTTCTCCAGTGCTATTTCTTTGCAATGCTAAGTCCTGGGGATACAATGAAAGACATGAGAGTCCTTGCCCTGAAGGAGAATAGAATCCAATGGGGGAGCAACATGCAAACACTCATGCACAAATAAGTTATATACAGGAAAAGCTGGAAATAATCAGCAGACGGAAGGCACTAGCACGAAGGGGGATCATAATAATATCCATGGACACTGAGGATGACAGAAAACAAGAGACGGGCCTCTTCTTCTTGGGAAATACAATAAGCATTTTTTGAGCACCTACTATATCTAACATTATATTAAGCCCTGGGTATATTACACTAAAAATCCCGATAATCTCTGATCTCAAGAAGTTTACATCCTATTGCACAAAAGGGAACAATAACAATAAAATATATTTGTAAAAGTATAAGATAAAAACTTTGCAAATTTGCCTGGATCAGACCTTAACCTAAGGTTAAGATCTCAGGAATTCACTTTAAAGTCGTCACTTGTTTCCTTAGTATAACTTGCTTTTAGGGATCTCTAACCTGTTTTTGTGTCTTGGACTCATCGGGTAGTCTTGTGACATGTAAGAACACTTTGTCAGAATAATGATTTTAAATGCATGGAAAATGCATAGGACAAAAAAAGGAACTCAGTCATATTGATAGTTATAAAAAAATAAGTTTATTCCAGGTTAAGAACCCCTGGTTCCTGCCCATATTTATAAATGAGTGGGAAAAATTCAAAAAATAAAAATTCAAGGAATTCTGGACACTAGGGGAAATGACCAGGGAATGCACAAAGTTATGTTCAATGATTCCAGTCTTGGAAATGTGCTTGGACACTTTGAGAATGACAAACTCTTTGACTGCTTCCCATCAACTAGGTATGGCTTAGGTCTTCAAGGCCTTCGAGATGACAAAAAATAACCTTATTGGCTAATAAAGAAGAGTTGCTGGATCATCAGACCTTTAAAAAGGTCTCCTTTGACTCTCTCCTGGGGCAACGGTTCTCTCTGGATTTCCTATGAAAGTATGGAGAGATTCAGGAAACGCTTTTTCCCACCTCTACCCACGTGGGAGTCACTCCCGAGGGACAGAGAGCAGGAAGTCTCAATTAGTCAAGTTTACACTAAACCCTTGCTTGTCTTTGATGGTTTGTGTTTCCTTTCATGAATAGATGAGCAAATATCATTCTTGAGTTGTACATGTTTGGACTTGGAAATAACCTTGTGAATTTAAAAAATCATGGGTACACTAGGTGGAACTAGTTGTTGGCAAAAAACAAACAAACAAACAAAAACAAAAAAAAAAAAAGAAAGATGGACAGAGTTTTGACTTAGCTTGACAGAAGACATACAATAGGAGTTATACAGTTCAGCGCTGGGATGAAATGTGCAATGACTATTCAGTAGTCTCATAAATTATTTTGTGTTTCAATGTTAACAACTCAACTTTCAGACAGATTGCAACAGTTGCTATAACTTATTTAGGGGGAATGCAATAAGAGAGTCTCAAGTCAAGTATTTCTTTTGTGTACAGGTAACAAATAACTGATCTATATCTGATTTATGTGTTTGTTTTAAATATGTTTCTATTCTCCTCATGAGTCAAAATCTAAGGTTTGAAAACATTTTCTTTGAGAGCTCTGGGTGGAACCTTAGCAAAGAGTGGGAAAATTGGACCTAACTCTTTTAATTAATTGCCAAAGTCTCCCAGCACTGAGCCTCATTCAGATCATGTGAATGGATTCAGGGAAGATAGGTCACTTAATGGAAAAAGT
The DNA here is from genome assembly GCF_048593235.1 of Sminthopsis crassicaudata. Lineage (NCBI taxonomy): Eukaryota > Metazoa > Chordata > Mammalia > Dasyuromorphia > Dasyuridae > Sminthopsis > Sminthopsis crassicaudata. The sequence continues at coordinate 278,685,958 of NC_133621.1, forward strand.
TCAATGGCCTAGATTCCTGGTCCCAATAGTAATGTTTAATGTTAGTCAGAAATGCAAGTTTAGGAAGTATATTAGTTAGTTCCCCTGATTTAGGGTGAGGTGCCTGGCTAAGAACACCCTGTCCCAAAACTGGAAGAATGTCAGGAAAAGGGGATCAAATCTGAGTGCTATAGTGTGCTTCTATTGCTTTGCCCCATAAAGCTCAGGAGTTGGATTTGAGAAGCTCCTATTTTGTAGGAAGAGTCAAAACTCTCAGGAAGCAAAACTGAGGAGGCTCTAGTCATTTTTGTAGTAAAGATGTCTTCTAAAAGGCATGGCTAAAAAGCATAGTGTAGTATCCAATGATTTCAGGGAACAGTGGCTAGCAGAACAGAGTCCAACAAAGAAGCATCTGGCAATGTCCCATCAGAGAGGAATACCTATTCTTACATGTGTCTGAGCCACCTACTTTCAGTTGTTCAGTCATTTTTAGCTGTGTTTGACACTTGGTCATCTCGTTTAGAGTTTTCCTGACAAAGATCCTAGATGAGGAAATAGGGACAAACAGGGTTGAGTGACTTGTCCAAAGTCATATGGGTCGTAAGTGTTTGAACTGAGGAAGATAAGTATCTTTGACTCCCAGGACTGGCACTCTAGCCACTGCCCCCCATACCTGTCCCACGTACTATCTGTACATGTGTGTGTTTCTACTTACATGTGTTCATTCTTCCCAATAATGCTATGTGTTAGTGGGAGAATATGCTCCAGGTTTATGATGAAGATATTTTGTTTTTTATTATGCTTTTTCTATTAAAAAAACCTTTGCTTTGAACTATGTGCATCCTCTGTATAACTACTGAAAAGAGACTGTTGAAAGGAAACACATTGGTGGGGGCTCATGAACTATAGTTTGTGATGTACAAACTCACAGAGTAGTTTGAACCTGAGATAGTTTTACACACACACACACACACACACACACACACACACACACACACACCTGAGGAGCCCAAATCATGAATGTGCCTTAAAAGGAGTAGCATAGAGGGGAAATGCTACATATTCAAAGTATATATAAAGTAATTCTGGTAAGACCATTTCCTTCTGGAAGTGGCTCCTGAGCTAGACTACAAAGATTCAGTGACTTGTCACAGAGCTAATAAGTATTTGATGTGGGCTTTAAATTCAAGTTCTCCTGACTTGAAGTCCTGCACAACATGAGCTATTGCCATGTTGTCCTTCAATAGTACCCTCTATCCCTGAGGTGCTTTTTTCTTCTGCTCAGAGGGTCATAATTCAAGAGCTCCTTTCAGAACCTCCACATAGGGAGGGAATCTGGACTAGCCATCTCTTCCTTTCCCACTTGACTGTATTCCTTGACTATATACTCCTACACTGGGTACCCTCCACACTGTTTTTTCAGCTCCCTTTTATGTTTTTTCTTCCCCCATTAGATTGTAAACTCCTTGAGGTCAGGATTTTTCCCCCCTTTCTTTGAATTTCCATCATTTTTTCATTAGTGTCCTAATCACTTCATAAATATGTATTGACTAACTAACTAATTTAACATCAATCAACAGTCATTCACCATCCTTGAGGCTCAATTTCTTTATCAATAAAATGAGGAATCAAAACTAAATAATCTCTAAGGTACCTTCTATTCTGAGAGCCACTGATTGTCTCAACAGCATCAGTGGTCAAGCTGTTGACATTGCTGAACAGAAGAAAGCCCAATTTCTAGCACAGATTTGTTTTGTCTTGTTTGGAGGGGAAGACTACATATACAACCCATTGGCTTACTAATCCTTGTGCTACCAGCCTCTACAGAGTTCTTAATTATTCAGCTAATATAATCTGCTAATCAGCCAACCAACAATTTTCATTATTATTTATTATTGTGAGCTAAACTCTGGAGATAAAAACTAAAAATCTCAAGATTAGTAGGAAAAAAAGCATTCTTTTTACCTAGAAAATGCCCTCTGGTTCCCACCAGTTTTCTGCAACTCCACTGAAGGCACTTTCTACTACATAAGTTCTAGAAAAATTAGTTGTCCTAAAATGCCAAAGTAATTCTTAAATTCTATAATAATGAAAGTTTCCTAAGAGTGTGTAAAAGGCTATTTTTAAGTTTGAAAATGACAAAGATAAAAAAGTCTTAGATTTGGATTCAGGGCCCATAGGTTAAAATCCCAACTGTCACTTATCGTGTGTGTGACCTTACACAAGTCATTTCACATATTTGGGAATTAGTTTATTGTATTAGAATTTTGAGGGCATTAAATTAGGTGTCCAATTCTCAATCTCTTTCCCATGAATTCACATAGTCTATCCATTTTGCCTGAAAAAGTCTTATCATATCAATCTTTCAGAATTCTTGACTTCCCGTTCAGGGCAAGCTACAATCTCACTGAATGTTTTTGGGTCCCAATTGCCTTGCACAATGCCTTACCCAGAGCAAACAACTTAAGTAACTTGTTGAGGTTAATTGGGTTGGGTTGACTTGGGTTGGAAGAAAACAAAATTCCAACACCTTCCATGTTATATTACTTAGTAAAAATAGATTTTATTTTAAAAAGATGATCATTCCATAGACCTGTTTGCTGAATAATAAATCAAGATCTTTCAGGATTAAGCTTTAGCAGCTTGTGTTTATAGTGGAGACAAGAGGAGTGTCTGATGATACATGAAGTAAGAAGGAAGGAAAAAACTATGAGCTGAGGTCAGTCTTACTATGCATGGTAGCTTAGAACAGGCTTAGTCACAGTTGATTTTGTTACACACACATAAGATGCTAGACATCATTTAGTCCAATACTCTAACACTACACTTAAGGAAAATGAGGCAAGGTCACATTCTGCTGTCTGTTGGCAGACTAGAACCCAAGTATCTTGTAATTCCTAATTCAATGCCATGATATATTTAATCTTTGAAATGTGGCCCTTAGTGATTTCTTCCTTTTGGCTAAGCTTTATTCTTTTCTTATTGTCCTGGAAAATTCTTAATTTAGAGCTGGGAGGATTTAGAATTTAAATGTCATCCAGTTCACTTCCTTTATTTTGCTAATGTGAAAAGGGGGGAGGGAATTAAAGATTTATCTAACGTCATACAGATATTAAGAAACAAAACTGGGATTTAAACCCAGGTCTTTTTATTTCAAATCCAAATGAGCAAATGAAAAAAAAATGATTCTGTTATACTGACTTCCTCCTTGATAGGAAAATTATTGACATAATGAAAGGACTGGGTCGCTTTACATGTCTACTAGGCTATAGGACTTTGCTTCTATTGCAGTGATAATATGGAGGTAAGAAAAATGAATGATGATACTAACAAAATAAATAGAGCTGCTCAAGCAGATTTTTGTACAGATTTGCAAGGGGGAAAGCATGGTGAAAGATACTCTGAATCTTCTTGCCCTTGATCTACAAAGTACTGATTTTGGTTGGGGATGGAGAGGATAGGAGGGATCTTTGATTTCCTATATGGAGGCAATGGGGGTAACATAGTGAATAGCAAATTCTGCCTCAGATATTAGTTTTGTGATCCTAGGTAAGTCACTCAGTCTCTCTCCTCTCAGTTTCCTGACTTATAAAATGGAAAATTGTTGGGGTAGACCAAATGATATATTTATGCATACACATATACAATACTGTAATAGACACATATGTAATATGCATGTTATATGTATGTGGATGTATCATAAATGTTAAAGGACTATATACATGTTAAACCATCATTATTTATGTTGTTGTCTATTGTTTTCTCATCTAAGAATGATTTGACTGAAAACTCAAATTAGTATTAGGACCCAAAAATAGCTCCTTTGGAAAATCTTGCCTTATACTATTAAGCTAAAGAGTTACCATCTCAGTAAAAACAATTTTCTAAGGAAAAATATGAAGGAAAACTCATGCTGCTTTCCAGACAGCTCTCTACTATAACCCCATTTTAATTGCACCCTTCGGTTTCTCACCTCTTCTCCTTGACCACTTCTACTTCAATTTCTCAGCCTACATCCTGGGCACACACAATGTTCCTTGGCCATACCTTCAAAAAGATGATCTTTGATTTCTTTTTGTTCTCTCAAAGTACATACAGAAATATTTACCATCATAGTAATGCTTTCCAAATTAATTAATCTTTGATTTTTAGTATGAAGTAACCAGGAAGTATGGATAGAACCACTGTGATCAAAAGTAGATATTTGTCCATTTTATAGTAAAGATTGCTCTGTACTCGGAATCAAAAAAAGAATGAGTTCAAAGCTTGCTTTAAGGCATTTTACTAGCTGTGTGACCATGGAAAAGTCACTCTCTGCCTGTCTTTATATTCTCAGTACCCAGCATTGTGTCTGACACTTCATAGAGGCTTTATAATGCTTCAGAGGCTTTATAATATTTGTTACTTGCTTGATTAGTTGACATGGCATTGGCAGTGGACAAACAGCCAGCTTGCCTTTGTTTTAAGACAAATAAGGGCTATCATTGCAGAAATTTGGCTGACTTCCCAGGAAAATTATATAAGCAATTACAAACCTCCTCACATTGCCATATTACTGAATGAGAACTTGTCATCATCCCCTAAGTTGGTGACTGTGCCAATAGATATAGAAAATGGCTTTCTTAGATTTTCCCTAAATTTATCATCGATTTTCCTGACCTTCTATTTGTGCTATCAAAGCACCAGGTAATAAAGCCAAGTCTAGTGTTTCTCATCACATGGCAAATTAATTCCATGGGAAGACCAGCATCTTTACTACTTAATCACTAGGGTTAGAATAAGTTCAGAAGAGTCCAAAAGTCAGAAGAATCAAATGATTTTCAAGTAAGAGAAATTTCCCTTGCTGCTTAAAGACATATTGCTATATTTTGTTTTATTATTATTTTGCTGAGGCAATTGGGGTTAAGTGACTTGTCCAGGGTCACACAGTTAGGAAGTGTTAAGTGTCTGAGACCAGATTTGAACTCAGGTCCTCCTGACTTCAGGGCTGGTGCTCTATCCACTGCACTACCTAGCTAACCCTATATTGTATTTTTAAATAATTTCATTTCCAAACATATTTTTCATCACTTCTCTATCCATCAGGAAGGAAGGAAGGAAAAATCACTGATATTTTTTCTCTATCAAGGAAAATCATCTTCCAATAAGAAAGTAAAAAGATAAAGATAAAGTTAATTGAGAATTGGAAAAAAGGAAAAGTGAGAAGATGGTTAACTATCTTTCATTGTTGTTATTGTTCAGTCAACTCTGACTCTTCATGATTCCATGGACCTGTCCATGAGTTTTCTTGGCAAAGATACTGAAGTATTTTACCATTTACTTCCCCAGTATAACTCCCATTTTATGGATGGGAAACTGAAACAAATAAGAATTAAGTGACTTGCTGAGGATCACTTTGTAAGTGCCTGAGGCTGGATTTTAATTCAGATCTTCTTGGCTAAAAGTTCTATTCCCCAAGACACACCTAAACTGCCCCTACAGCTTTTACTGAATTTAATGAACTAGTTAGGGTACTAAAAGAACTTGCATATGCTTGCTGAGTTCCTATTTGCAATTTTGCAAAAATTGTAAAGAATGAGAGATTCCACAGGAATAAAGATCAGCAAATGCACAATTTTTAAGAGTAGAAGATAAATTCTTCCAACTATAGGTGAGTAATCTAGATCTTGATTCCTGGCAGCATTCTAGAACACATTATTTGAAAAGTCTTTCAGTATAGCTCATCAAGGGCATTGTTAATAATCATTTTATTGTTATTTGATTATTTCAGTCATGTCTAAGTCTTTGTGACTTTATTTGGAGTTTTCTTGACAGAGATACAAGGGTAGCTTGCCATTTCATTCTCTGGCACATTAACTAGCCTGGATCACTTACTTTACCTTTATAATTATTAGCTACCAAGAATTCAATAAGAATAGATCGGACCAAACTAATCTTTCCCTTTTTGCAGGATTACTAGTTGGAAAGTATCCAAGGAATGCTATGGGAATAAATGGATATTAGACAAGTAGTTGATAACCATAGGAAAGATAAAATAACATTCATATGACTTTTTAAAACTTGAAGAGCCTCTCGTGATAAATTTGTGGAAAAAATGGAAAGATTCAAGTTGAATTAGAGATAGTACAGGTAAGTTGGGTCACAATTAGTTGAATTACTGACCTAAAATACAATGACTAATATACCTCTTATCAATCCATGGAAAAAATCTTTAGTGGAATACCATAGAGCCATTTCGTTCAACATTTTTATTAGTAATTTGGATAAAGATGTAGATGATACTGTTTATTTAATTTACAGATGATTAACGTGGGAGGAATACCCATTATGTTAGATGACAGAGTCAGGATTCCATAGTATTATAATATGCTAAAATTCTGGGACAAACTTAATAAGATGAAGTTTATAAGAATCAAATGTAAATTTCAACACATGGGTTTAAAAAATAAATCATATAAGTACAGAATGGGAAAAATGTGAGATGTTAGAAAAAATGTTAGACAAAAGTTTGTATGGTTAAAAAAATTGTCACCCAATATGTTGGAAGATTTGAGATCATGCCATCTGAGGATCTGTTGAAAAGAACTGAAAATGTTTATTCTTGAAAAAAGATATGTGGAAGATGTAAAGAATATCTAGCTAAGATCCAGTATTTTAGGACTATATTATGAAAGAGTGTTTGACTTCTGCTTCCTCCCAGAAGGAAGAACTAAGAGCAATGGGGAGAAATTGAAGAGACAAATATAGTCTCAAAATAAAGAAAAATCAAAATTGTAAATATTCAGCAGCTGAACAGGCTGTATCAGAAGATTTACTTTCTCTGGAAATCCTCTCCCCTCTCCCCCAAAAAAGGCTAAATGACAACTTATCACATATTTTGTGGAGTGGACTCTTATTTAACTATGGTTTTAACTAGATGATCTTGAGGGTCCCTTCCAGACCTTGATTCTAAAAGACTCAGAATGTGAGTATATTGCAAGCTCATCATGAGTCAGTAATGTGACACATTAGCCAATATATAAGCTAATTTTAGCCTATATTAATTAAAACACTGTCTACAATGGGTAAAATGGTCATCTTGCCACCCTAGAATACAAATTCTCTGAGGGAAAATACTGATTCATTATTACTTCAGTATTGCCAGGGTCTTGTACATAGTGGGCATTTAAGAAACCCATGTTAAATAGAATTTATCTAGTCAGGAAATATACGAAATGTTGAGTTAAGCTCTAGATAACCCACTTTAGGAAAGATAATGGCAAACTGGCACAAGTCCAAAGGTGAGGAGACTCATAATTGCTAGACATAGTTGAAGAAAATGGATATTTTTAGCCTGAAGAGAAGACTTAGCAAGTGAAGAGAGTGGGAGAGTGGGATAGCTGCCTACATTATTTGAAGGGCTGTCATTTGGTAAAGACATGAGACCTGTTCTACTTTTCCCTAAAGGGTAAAAATAGAAGCAAGGGGTAAAAAATTTCATATTGTAAGATTTAGAATCTCTCTAAGAAAAAACTTTTTAGTCCTCAGCCGTGGGAAGACATCACTAGGTGACTTTGGTCAAATGCTAGATGACAATTTGGGCAGATAGTCAAGGGTCCGAATAAGGCTCAATGGACTAGATGCTTTCTAAGGATTTCTCTAGCTGTGTTATTTTGAGTGCCCCTCTCCCTGCCTTGCTTTGTCATGCTCATGAATCCCACCCTTGAGATTTGATCCTAATGGTTGGGTTCTCCCAGATAATGGCAGTCTTCCTCATACCATTTTCTTTTTGACTCCTTTTCTGGCTTCTCTCCAACACCTGCTCTGCCTCTAGTTATCTGCCTCATGGTGGTTTCCATACCATCTCTGATCTGGCCCAATGTACCATCAACAAATCCTTGGTTATAATAGCAACTGAAAATATTTTAAAACATTGTTGGTAGGATTTAATTTATGTTTATATAATTATTAACAATATTTCACCTTCCCATATATTATAGTTCCAACCACATTACCGAAAAATATTTTCTATAATTACTCCTCAAATGAATTAGTAGTTTAAGTGAATGGGTAGGATTAGTGAATATAAGACCTTCTTTCTGTGATTTTAAAAGTTTCCTGTCTTGAAGATATTTAATGAATATAATCAGGGAACTTCAACTTAGTCAAAAATACTAAGTGCTAGAAATATAAAGAAAGGCAAAAAGTAGTTCCTACTCTCAAGGAGCTACCCTTCTAATGGGGGAGCCAATATGTGACCGGCCATGTACTGTAAAGGGCTGAATGTCTTTAGTTAATGCACTGAGGTTGGACAATTGAGCACTTGAGGCTAATTACCAATTGGACTATACTCTATAAGAATATGCTTGGAAAATGGCCCTTCCCACTCTCCTGTGCTGGCCCAATCGTTTGGTGTAAAATGTGAATTGGAGGAGGGACTAGGAGATAGAATAAGACTAGCCAGGGTCACTTCTGGGTGGGAGACAAAGAGGTGAGGTCGTGGAGATCCTGCATCCATTCCCTTGATTTCTAATGCTAAAGACCCAGAATAAAGACTTTTGCTTATCCTGACTCTGGCTGATTCTAAGATATTCAGGGTGCCAATGCAATCTTCACAATGTACAGAGAAGATATCACAAGGATAAATTGGGGAAAATCAGCATAGGGAAGGCACTACCAGAAAGGGGACTCAGAAAAAGATCCCTGTAGAAAATGGAATTTTAATTGGGATTTTAAGGAAGAGGGAAGACAGGAGGAGATATGGAGAAAGAATATCTGTTCAAAGCAATTCCAATAGATTTATGATGGAAAGTGCAACCCACATCCAGAGAGAAAACTATGGAGATTGAATGTAGATCAAAGCATAATAATTTCATCTTTTGTTGTTGTTTGCTTGTTTGCTTTTCTTCTTATGGTTTTTTAATCTGATTTTTTCTTGTGCAGCATGATGAATACAGAAATATGTTTAGAAGAATTGCATATGTTTAAGAATTTAGAAGAATTGCACATGCTTGTTACCTTGGGGACGGGAGAAGCAGAGGGGTTGGAGAAAAATTTGGAACACAAGATTTTGCAAAGGTGAATGCTGGAAATTATCTTTGCATATATTTGGAAAAACAAAATACTATTTTAAAAATATGGCCTATTTAAAAAAAAAATAACTCAGAGTCTGGATATGGTCTGCATTTTGTGAAAAATAGCAAGGAGATCTGGTGCTCATTTCCCTTATGTACTTTGTGTGTTGAGAAACAGTTCTTCAGACCCTCTGGGCTCAGCAGGATGGTATGTTACAGACATAAGCCATCCAATAAGCTCAAAAGGAATGATTTTGCATGGTTCTCTGTCTTAGGCAATGAGAGGATCTCAATTCTTATGAATTTGCCTTTGTTCTGATGATCTCAAGGAATGGCAGTTAAAGCAAATACATTTATTTTTTAATTATTTATTAGTTTTTGACAATTACATTTATAAGATTTTTATTTTCATTTTTTTCTCTTTCTCTCACCTTTCCCCTTCGAAAAACAGCAATCAATCTGATATAGGTAATATGTGTACAAGTATATTAAATTTCCACATTAGTCATCTTTTAAAAGAAGAATCAAAACAAAAGGGAAAGATAATGGGAAAAAATAACCAAAAAAGTGAAAATAGCAAGGTTGGAAAATAGTAATTCAGACTCCATAGTTAATCTTCGGATATGGATAGCATTTTCCTTCATGAGTCGTTTAGAATTGTCTTACATCACTGTATTGCTGAGAGGAGCCGAGCCTATCAAAGCTAATCATCACACAATGTTATTGTGTGAAATGTTCTCCTCATTCTGCTCACTTAATATCAGTTCATGTAAGTTTTTCCAGGATTTTATAAAATCAGCCTGCTCATCATTTCTTATAGAACAATAATATTTCATTATATTCATTTGCCAAATAAATTCCCCAACTATCTTCTCAATTTCCAATTCTTTGCCACCACAAAAAGAGCTGCTAGAAACATTTGTGTACATGTAGCAGCTACATTTAAATAATCAATAAATAGGTTATGTTCACCATGCAATGTCTCTTTGGAACCCTCAACAATAAGGAATAGGGACTGCAAAGAAAAACACTTTGGTAACAACTGACAATGAGCAAGTTTAGCTGAATCTGACTACATCTGATAGAATGTCGGCTAGTTCACTGGGCATAGGTCTTCTAAAACTCTAGCTTTACTTATAGACTAAGTACAAAGAGGTACTTAGGAAACCATTGGCAGAAATCATGGCCTCTTTTGGTCATGGAACTCTGGCAGTCAGTCTAGTGAAACCTCAGAATCATGTTTTTAAAATACATAAAATGAAATATATGGAATTTCAAAGAAAATGAGCAATATTGAAATTCAATCATCAATTCAAACAATTCACGAACCCCAAGTTAAAAAACTTTGGGTTAGAGCATAATAAATGATTGTATATAGTAAATAAAGGGCCACTAGATGGTGTATTAGATATAGCATTGACTGGAAGTCAGAAAGATGTGAGTTCAAATTCAACCCCAGAAGTTATTAACTGTGTGATTCTGGGCAAATCACTTAACCTTGCTTGCCTCAGTTTCGTCATGTGTAACATGAGTTAAAGAAGGAAATGGCAAACCACTCTAATATCTTTTCCAAGTAAATCTCAGATGGGATCAAAAAGAGTCAGAGTAGACTGAAATGACTAAATGACAAAAATTTAAATATGGGCTATTTCAGTCCAACAAACACTTATAAGTACCTACTAGTGTGTCAAAAAAACTGGGGTATTAAGACAAATATGAAAAAGTTTCTACTCCCAAGGAACTTAGACAATATTTTGTAATAAAATGTGCACACAAATTCATACAAAACAATTTCAATCTGACGATGTACTGCACATAATAGGTGCTTAATAAGTATTGAATTAAGTTGTGTTTAATTAAATAGGGACATCACAGCCACAACTCTTTTGGGGAAGACTGAACAATAGGCTTGAATAGAGAATAAATTCTCATATGCCTGTAGGAAGGTATATATAACAAGGTGGATTCTGCAAAACTCTGTAACTTTTATTGTTCAATTTTGGATGCCTCGTTCATCCAACCTTTTCTCTCTAACCCCATTCTTTTCAAATTCTACTGTGATTCCAGTGTGATTTCGACTTCCTGTCCCTCAACTTAACATACAATATAATGGGGATATCTTGAGACTAATACACTGAGGCCAGTATAAAGGTCTAGACTTTTTAGACTCTATGAAGTCATTGAGCAGCTAAGTAAAAAAAGCTGACTTGCAGTCAGGATGACCTGAGCTCAAATCTAGTTTCAGACATTTATTAACTATGTGACCCTGAGTAATTCACTTGATCCTGTGTGCCTTAGTTTCCTCATATGTAAAATGAGCTGGAGAAGGAAATGGCAAACCACTCCAGTATCTTTGCCAAGAAAATTCAAAATAGGGTCATGGAAGAATTGAACGTGACTGAAAGGACTTACCATCACTCCCAACAATAGCAATACAGAATCATAGATTCATAAATACATAGTTCTAGAATCAGACCATATTTTACAGATTATATTATACAGATTATAAAACTAGAGAGACTAAGTGATTTGTCCAAAGTCAGACCCCCTTCCTCTGAATCTTTATCCAATATTCTTCCCCCTGCATCGTACTGCTTCTCTCAAATGTGTATCTCCCTTTTTAGGAAGCTTACTCAACTGAACTATTCATTATTTTCATTCAACAATACTTTATTAAGCATCCACTGTATGTCACGGGGATTTGAAATTTAAAAACCATCACAACAACAGTCCCTGCTTTTAAAGGATTTCCATTCTGCTGTGGGAAATAGTACATGTACAGAAAAATCAAAAAAATATGTGTGCAAAGTAATTATAAAGTAACTGAGGAAGGAGAGTATTAGCAATTGGTGATATCAAGAAAAGCCTCTTGCATTATGTAATAATTGAACCCTGCCTTGTAAGAAGCTTGGGATTCTAAGAGGTAAAAGGGGAGCAAGGAGAATCTTCTCAGTATAAGGGATGTGAGGGTAGCCTGTGCCAAGTTCTGCATGTTTAACATATTTTAATATGCACATTACTGGAACTATTTCCCAATCTGTTACTTGTGACACATAGCAATGTTGTAAAGCTGTCCGTGAGGCTTACCAGAGAAGTTAGGGACAATGTAAAGGGTTTGGGTGATTTTTTTAAAGCTATTTTGGGAGAAAAAAATCAAAGTTGGGATCAACCCTTGCTTAGGGACTGATGAGACAATAACAAACAACAAGAGAGAGAAGATAGAGTTGTTCATTTCTTATTTTATTTCTATTTTTTTTCTAAAAGAAAAAATGGCTTTTATGCTAGAACTGATAGAACATAAATGACTAATAAAAAAACTAATACTCAAGTAAGAAAGATAACAAGAGTGTGCTGAACAACCCTTCATAAATTCAAATGTCCAGGCTCAGATGAATGATATTTTTGGAACAAGAAAGAATAAGTCGGTGGGATGGTTAAGCCACTCTCAATAATATGCGAAGGATCATGGAAAATAAGACAGGTCCACAAGATTGGAGAAAGATAAATGTTCATAATTTTCAGAGAAAGAGAGAGAGAGTGAGAGAAAAAGAAAGACAGAGACAGAGAGAACAAAGACAGACAGACAGACAAATAGAGAGAAGGAGGAAAAAAAGAAGAAGAAAGGAGGAAGAAAAGGAGGAAAAACAATAACAAGAAGAAGAAGAACATGAGGAGGAGGAAGAGAACAGGAGAGGAGGGAAGAGAAAAGAAGAAAAGAGGAAAGGAGAGGAGACAAAATAAGACAAAACATGAGAAGAATAGGGTCTGAAAACTTTAGACCAGTGAACTTGAGTTAGATTCCTAGGAAATTATTTTTTTTTTCCTGAGGCAATTGGGGTTAAGTGAACTTGCTCAGGGTCACAGAGCTAGGTAGAAGTAAGTGTCTGAGACCAGATTTGAACTTAGGTCATCCTGACTTCAGGGCTAGTGATCTATCCACTGCGCCACCTAGCTACCCCGGGAAAATTCTTTAATGGATCATTAGAGAATTGTCAATAAACACTTAGAGAGAAAATAAAGAGCCAATATAACTTTCTCAAGATGATGCCAGACTAATGTCATTGCCATTGGGAAAGCGGTAAGTACTTTATTTATATTTTTAGCAAAGTTTTTGATAAAGAATCACTAATTCTCAATAGTTGTAACTAAGTTCTCTTTAAATTAAAACTAAAAACAATAAAAATAATTGGGGCCCTGACTTGTTATTTTATTAGTATAGAGAATTCTTTTGCTGATGGCTACTTACTCTCCAATGTACAGTTTTAAAAATTTTCATGGAGAAAGTGAAATTATATGGATTAGACAATAATACAATGCAATATGAAAAAAAATTGAATGGCTGGACTTAGAGTTGCTGTTAATGATTCAATATTAACATGGTAGGCAATTTTCCAGGGGGTATACCGAGGAGTATACTAGGGAGCTGTCCTTGGTTCTATGCTAGGCAACATTTTTTCACCCCAACTACTTAGAAGCACAGAAAAATATCCTCATCACATTTTGCAGATGATAAAAAACTTGAAGAGATAGCTAATAGTCATTGACAATAGTCAGGATCCAGAAGAATTTTGACAGATTAGATCACTGGATTGAATTTGGCGATATAAAATTCCAGAGGGATAAATGTGAAATCTTTCACTGGGTACAAAAAATAAATTTCACAAATAAGGCATGGGGGAGACATTATGAAAAAAAAATCTGGAAGGTTTTACTAGACTGAAACTTTAATGAGTCAGCAATGTGATGTAGCAACCAAAAATTATTGGTTGAAGGAACTAAGCATATTTTAGTTTAGAGGGGGAAAAAAAACCTCATAGGATACATAGATAGCTATCTTCAAATATGTGAAGGCTGTCATATGTTCTGTTTATGACATGCTCTAGCTAGATGACCTTGATAAGTCATTTGATGTCTGAGTGCCCCAGGTAAATTTTTTAAACTGTACATTGGAGAGTAAGTAGCCATCAGCACAAGAATTCTCTATACTATTAAAAAAAACAAGTCAGGGCCCCAATTATTTTTATTGTTGTTAGTTTTAATTTAAAGAGAACTTAATTACCACTATTGAGAATTAGTTGACAATCCTGATTTTCCTAAAGAATTTTTAAAAACTGTGAAATTAATAATTACTTATAGATTTCAAAGATATTTCTGCATACATGTGAAGGAATTTAAATCAGTCTAGAGATTTTAGTTAAAATAAATGAGTTATTTTAACTCCCCCTAAAATGGTTAGTAAGATTCATGCCTAATAAAAATGCATTCTCCCTAAAATTGGATGTTGTTGAATCATTTTCCCCATCATGTCTGACTCTTTGTAACTTCTTTTGGGGGCTTTCTTGGCAAAAGTACTAGACTGATTTGCAGTTTCCATGCTAATTTGACAAATGAGAAAACTAAAGCAAATAGGATTAAATATTTTGCCCAAGATCACATAGTTATTAAGCATCTGAGGTCACATTTGAACTCTGGTCTTCTTGACTTCAGGCCAGACACTCTAACCACCACAATACCCTAGTGCCCCTAAAATAAACTTGTTTATAATTGAAAAAGACCTACTCTTCAAGTCAAAACGATCTGCACTTGGGATCCACCTCTTTGAAATACTGCCTGGATTCTCCCTGGAATAAATCACTCAATTTGGAAATGCTTTGGGAAACTCTGAAGACTATAAGTTGTAAAGAAGATGCTAACTTATATTGAGAGAGGGAGTTTCATATTCTGGGAACTCTCTAGTCTATACCAGTGAAATCATAAGTCCAGTCACTATCTCTATTAATACCTATGTATATAGATTGTAAATTTCTTAAGGAAAGGGACTCTATTTTTGGGGGGTGTCTTTATATTCTCTAGTACAATGAATGCCTGGCACATGACTAGTCATTTAATAAATGTTTATTGATTGATTTTCCTAGTTCAGGTCAGCCTTTCATAAACCTGTACATATGTAGGAGTAAGTAGGCTTTTCTGTCATTTCTTCTGAGCTAACAATCTGTGACTTGTCAAAACTTCCAGTTTAACCTGAATTTTTTTTTTCTCAACCAACCTCCTTTTCTTGGAATCACCTCAAAATTTCTTACAGCCTTTGGCTTAATCCCAGTAAAAAATGATAGGCCTCTCTCTCTCTCTCTCTCTCTCTCTCTCTCTCTCTCTCTCTCTCTCTCTCTCTCTCTCTCAGGCATTCTTTCTTGGTGTTATGACTCAAAAGCCTTATTTGGCAAGGACCAAGATGAAATGGGGCTTCTCTTTCACCTCCCCTCTGTCAAATTCTAACTAGTCACCTCTCTCTCCACACCAGTATTGCCTGGCTGTCTTTTCTAGCACAGTCTGGCTGAATCTTGTTCAAGGGTGATTAAAGGTAAGTGGAGGAGGAGAAAAAGGGGGAGAAGAGGGAACTCCTCCCACTGGGATGTGGTTTTACTTCTATGGAAGAGAAAAATTAAAAGAAAGTTTATTTCAGCCAACCTGGAGGTGGGGGAGAGAATTAGTTGATTATTTACTGCTACATTTGAGCTTAGGAAGATTCCAGGCATGAGTGTGGAGATATTTATAGAACTCACAGAATACCTCTATGCTGCTTCTTTCTAAGCATTATGGACAGAAAGCGAATCAGTTCGAATCTGTGTACATGGTGGCCAATCCCCTGACTTCCTTCAGCTACCCAGGATGCGTCATGATTTATATCCAAAGCCAAGAAAAGACTAATGAGGTTAAGGTGCTCAGTTGGCAGAACCACTTCAGTTACTGAAAATCTGGTTTTCCATTTCCCAGCCATTGTACCATCATTAACCAGTTAATCTTGTGGATTATACAATAAAGTAGGTAATTTAAAGGTTAATGAGGATTAACCAAAGGGAATTAAGAGAAACCTTTCCAAATGAAATCATAAAACTCAAATACAGTATCTGTTTCAAAGAGTTCTTTGATGAAAAAGAAATTAACTGCATGTGCAAGGTGTGATGGGACTTTGCATACAAGTCAAACTTTTTGTAATATGGTCCATAAAATTTAGGGCCAGATAAGTCCTTAATGCTGATATAGAGTGATTTTTTTTTTCACTTTCAAGATAAAGAAATTCATTGTAACAGCAGGGATCTAATGCAGGTTTTTTGTTTGGTTTTGATTTTTTTTTAAAGATAGTTTTCAACATTTACTTTTACAAGACTTTGACTTCCAATTTTTTTTTCTTCCTTCCTCCTTGCCCTCCCTCCACCCCAAGACAGCAAGCAATCAGATATAGGTTATACATATGCAACCATATTAAACATATTTATTATGTTTAGTCATGCTGTGAAAAAAGAATCAGAACAAAAGGGGACAACTATGAGAAGAAAAAATACAAAACAGGAAAAATAGTATGCTTTGATCTGCATTCAGATTTCATAGTTCTTTCTCTGGGATATTTTCCATCATCAGTCTTTTGGAATTGTCCTAGATCCTTGTATTGGTTGAGAAGAACTAAATTTAACAAAGCTGATCATTACACAATTTTGCCATCCCTGTGTATAGTGTTATCCTGGTTCTGCTTACTTTTTTCAGCATCAATTCATATAAGTCTTTCCAGGTTTTTCTGAAATCTGTCTAAAGCAGGAGTTCTTAACTCTCTTAAAGGGTCCATGGATGTCAGGGATTTGGGGAATTTAGATGAGGGGAAAACACTAATCTCCAATTGAAATTTAGCCTTGCCTTCAATTAAGATTTTTTAAAAATACCTTACATTGGAGAGGAATCCATAAGCTTCATCAGATTGCCAAAAAGGTCCATGACATAAAGTAAAAAAAAAAGGTTAAGAATCCCTGGTCTAGATATTGAAGAAATCTAGAGACAATCCACTAGAGAAGTAGGTTGCCCAATCTCACAAAATGGAATAAATATGAAGAAACAAGATTCAAATCCATGTTCTTTGACCCACGGTTCTTTTCCTTCTGCTCTGTTGCCTCTAAAGACAAAAGCTATTTTGCATTCTTATTAATATTGATTTATTTTATATTAATCAAGTACCCCAAATGTCCTAGGTGGTCTTGTAGAATACTAGAGAATTCTGAAGTCAGAAAATCTAAGTTCAAATACTGGCCCCAATGCTGAATACCTATGTGTTATTGACCTTATGGGCCTCTGTTTCTTAAGGAAGAGGTTGGAACCCAAAGGAACTTTCTTGCTCTATATCTGGGATCGTAAGTAATCATAATCTTTGCCTGAAAACACACAGTAAAGTGAAGTCCCATTACCTCCCAAAGTAGCTGGTCTCATTCTGAGAAAGTTACTAGGTACCTTTTCCTAACAACATGCTGAAACTTGCCTCTCCCCATGCAGCTGTGAATAGTGTCAGAAAAACGTGAGTTCAACTTCAGCTTCAGACACTACTAAATTGTGTTTTCCTGGTCAAGTCATTTAACCTCTGTCTAACTCAGTTCCTTCAATTGTCAAATGTTCATAATAATAGCAACTAACACCCAGGTTTGTTGTGAGGATAAAATGAGATAATATTTATAAAATGTTTTATAACTCATAAAGCATTATATAAATGCTCAAATATGTATATATCACCACTCCTAATTCTACTTTTTGAAACCAACCAGTGTAGCAACAATAGAAAAATCATTATATTTTTGTTGAGAATACATGAATCATAAACCCCATTTCTCTTACTCCTTTTGCGACTCTGGGAAGAGATTTCATTTCTCTGAGCTTTGATATCTTCATCTATAAAGTGAAAGAGTTGGCTGGGCAAATTTTTAAAATCCCCTTTACTCTAAATCTAAAAATCCTAAAAATGTATATTCTGATACTACTGTCAAAAACCTAGGGATGTGAAAAATAAATGGAGAGAGAAAACTGTGAGATAATCATGTGAGAGAAATAAGAGAGAAACTGATCCAAGAGACCAATGGAAGAATAGAAAGGTTTTGTACTTTCTTTTCCTATTCTTCATCAGCATCAGGATATATGAATCTAGTGATGGAGGTAGCTAGCACATGTAAGGCCCCAAATTCCAAACTATACCATTTAAAACCTCCAAGTCTCAATCTTTGTCTTATTTTCCATAACTCCCCAAGGCAAACCCTCCACTCAAATGCAGATTTCCCATGGGCACTTAATTTGGTATTAATATAAGCCTTCAGGTTCATTCCTATCTGCTACATTTCCCTTGACAAATTTCTGCAGCATGAGAGCTGGGAAGATATTTATAGAATATTTTCCCTTGCTTGCGGTCATTCTCTTTTTCCCTATATTCCATCACACAGGAATGTGATTTCTCCTCATCTGGCCTCCCCCCTGCTTTCCATCAATTGAAGGAACTTGTGGGCTGTTCAGCAGAGATAAGTAAACCATAAAGAAGATGGCTGCTTCACATGCACCACACTCTTCCACTCAAACTAGTTAAGCTAAGTATCTCAGAATAAGTGTAAATACAACACTCAAACAGCCCCTGAATTTCAGGAGTATTTTGCTAACTTGGACAGAGAGCTGAATCTGGACTCGAGCAGATCTGGGTTTAACCCTGATTTAGTCACTTTATTAGTTGTATGACCCTGGACAAGTCATTTAAATTTGACTTCATTTCCTTCATCTGAAGAAATGGTTTAATAATAGCACTTAGATGTATGTAAATCTAGCTACCTAGAGATAGAAAGATAGATTGATTGATAGAGACAGATTGATAAATAGTTATATTCAGAAAGATAGATTGATAAAGACAGGAAGGTAGGTAGATAGGCAGGTTGATCAACCAATTGATCAATAGAAAGATTTTTTTTTTTAGATTTGTTGTTGTCCATTCATTCAGTCAGGTCAAACTCTTTGGGACTCCATGGATCACAGCATACCAGACCCCTCCGTCCTCCATTATTTCTCAAAGTCTGTCCACATTTGTGTTCACTGTTTCCATCACAATAATTTATCCTCATCCTCTACCATCTCCTTTTCCTTTTACCTTCAATCTTTCCCAACATCAAAATCTTTTCTAATAAGTCTCAACTGAGACCTATTAAAGATCTTAGGCCAAAGTCTCCCACTGTATCCAGGGCCATATCCAAGTTGATCTATATCTGTCCCTAGACCCAAATGGCTCTAGGGGAGAAGGTGAGGCTGGTGATTTTGCACAGGATAAATCCAATTCCCTTGCAAATCATGGAATCACCTGATGTCATGGTCCTTTTCAAGAATTATGGATAAATTATGGACAAACAACCACATGAGGATCCAAATATAAGCTGTCAGGATACCCTGGACCTTTACTGAGCTTTCATTTTAAAAAGGGAATACAATGTGGTTCTATTTGGTTACATCTCTGTTAAGAAATTTTCTACATCAAGGTTAAATTTTTTTTTTTAATCTCGTTGAATCCATCTCCTCTCCTGACTGATAACTTGTTAACAATATTCACATGTCAACTTAGTCAAAATGGGCACTCTGAAATTTCTCCAGTGCTAAATCAGGGATTCTCATCCTGTTGCCACTGTTTATATCACTTGAGATCCGTACTTGATACACAATCAAGCTCCTCCAAAGTGGTCCTGGCTCAAAAGATGATCCCCGGTGATATGAAGCCTAGTAAAGCAACAGTTCTTAATCCTGCTTATCACACACCCTTTGGCAGTCTGATAAGGCTGATTGACCCCTTCTCAGAGTCAAGTTTTAAAATAACACAGAATTATATTATTTTCAAATACATTTTTCAGAATATTAAAAATGAAAAGTTTTCCAACTCCCATTAAGAGCCCTTTGCTTCAGAGATGTCTCTAAGGTCTTTCCCAACATTCCTGAATGGAAAATGATTCTCCAATGGCCTTTCCTTTTAAAAAACTGCCCAAGAGTTCTTTCAGAAGTTTGCATTATAATAATAATAGCTGGAATGTAAATAGTACCTTACATTTTGCAAAGTGTTTTGCAATCATCATTCCATTTTATTTTCACAACAATCCTGGAGTTTAGGTGCTATTATTATCCCCATTTTACAGATAAGGAATCCAAGTCAGGGAGTTCCCCAGAGTCACAGTGAGTATCTAAGTATTCAAATTCAAATGTTCCCATCTCCAAGTTCAGCATTTTATCATGTCCTGATTTTCCCATCTTCCTTTAATCCCAAATAAACTCTTATATAGGAAATCATTTTCAACTCCTCTAAATTCTAATGATTTTTAAAAATTACTTCCTATTTATTCTGTGTGACTGCTAGGTTGTACAATGGATCCAGTGTAGAGTCTAGAGTTAAAAGAACCTGAGTTCAAATTCAACCTCAGACACTCACTAGCTCTGGGATCCTAGTCAAGTCACTTAAACCTAATGAGCATAATGAGCAGCAGAAGGCAATGAGTATCTGCAGTATCTTTGCCAAGAAAACCCCAAATGTGATCACAAAGAGTGAGACACAACTGAACAATGACAACATTTATCCTCTTAATAAAGGATTTTGCATGTATTTGCTTGTTTGCTGTCTTCCTTAATAGACTGTAAGCTCCATGAAGACAAGAACTATCTTTTGCTTCTTTTTGTATCTTCAGAGCTTTGCACTGAGCCTGGCACGGAAGTAGGTGCTTAATTAGTATTTTTGACTGAGTGCCTAAAGTATTTATGTTTATTTTTTATAATAATTTGTATTATTTATTATATATTAATGACATATTAGATTATTTATTTATAATTAAATTAATTAATTAATTAATTATGACTGACTGCCTATTGGTATTTGTTTCTAATTTATACTCCAGGCATCAGTTGGAATCATAATTCTATTTTGTTGTTATTTTTCAATGTGAGAACCCATCAACCATTGCTGTTTCTCTTATGAATAGGCCCCTCTTAATAGCCAAAAAAAGCTATTTCAAAAATTCAGCTCACGCTACAGTTAAAAACAAGAATTTTGCTGATTTTGCCTCTATCCATCAGTTATTTTACTTATAAGAACAGAATGCAAGGGAGCAGAATGGGCACATTAGATAGAAATAGTGTACCTCTCTTGACCCTAAAGAAGATTATCAGGAAAAATAAACACATGAAA
Source organism: Sminthopsis crassicaudata (assembly GCF_048593235.1). Lineage (NCBI taxonomy): Eukaryota > Metazoa > Chordata > Mammalia > Dasyuromorphia > Dasyuridae > Sminthopsis > Sminthopsis crassicaudata. The sequence continues at coordinate 278,706,991 of NC_133621.1, forward strand.
AGTACATTTTATCAAAGTGATTGCTACCCAAGGCTGACGTGAGCATAAGGGACCTCCCTCGGTCTCTCTGGCTAATAGCTACAGGAAGGTTTGTATCATCATGGCCTGTTCTTCTGTCAACGCAGTCAAGCACATAAAAGTCAAACCTGGCTACAAAGAATTATCACACTTTCTCTGCGTTTGCTGGCAGAGGTTTCAAGTGTCTGATAAAATTGGGGAGTTCAGTTGTAGGGCCTGACAAATGTTCCTTTGTGACTGATGAGAGTTAGTGGGATACTTGCATCAGTGGCAGGCAAGGAAAAGGCAACTTGTGTAAAGCACGTGGAAGCAAGCCAGTCTATTCCTGGTGGCCTTTGAGGGGGGTGAAATGGGTAGACTCTGAAGATCTTTTCCTTATCTGTCTTTGCCCTAAAGATTTAGAGTCTGGACAGAAAAAACAGAATTGGACTGCTGCCCTCAGCTTTAAGGGGGCAAAAGTCTTTGGAGGCAATCTCCTCACCCAGACCTCTTCAACTTAACAGTGGAGGGGCTTAGTTCCAGAGAAGACCAAGCAAAGAATGGGAGTGATAAGGAGCAGGGATAAACGAGGATCAGGGCTGTCCACTGTCAGAGACAGGAATGAAGAAGATTTGTTCTAAGGTGGTCATCCTTTCTCGTTTATTCTGAAATCATGTGCCTATGATGCAGACCACTTGGATGTCCCTGTGTAAATCAACCAATAAAAATAATTACAATTGACATTTATATAAAGGAGATTAGGGTACTTGGTCAGAGCAGAGAGAATGAAGGGTAAAAGTCATTAGCTGACAAATGTACCAGAGTCTTGGTAGAAGAACAAAGGTCACCAGACTTAACACTTCTAAGGACCTCTTTGAGGCTTTTCAAAGTGTCTAGGTAATTTGCATGGATCTGATGCTAGCTGTGGAGCATGATGGGAGCTGGAGGAAATCCATTTAACTTAACCTAATTGAGTAAAAGGGCTAAAGGAGGAGGGAGAGGAGAGGAAAGAAGGGGAAGAAGGAAAGGCAGGGGAAGGGACATTAGCAGGAAGAGAGAGAAGGAAGCGGAAAAGGAAGGAGAAGAGGAATAGGAAGGGAGATTAAAATAGAGGGAGGGGAGAAAAAAGGGAAGGAAATGAGGGGAGATGGAAAGGAAAAGAAAAAGAACAAGAACTGAGGGGGAAGGAAAAGAAGGGAAGGGAGAGGAGGAGAAAGAGCAAATAGATGATGTTTTAAAATATACATATATATCTATATCATTGTCTGATCAAGGTGATGAATTTAGGGATTCAGGATATAGATTAAAACATTTTCAGGACACAGCAATGTGGAAATTTGGTCTTTCTTTTTCATTGGAGGGAAATAGAGAAAAACAAATTTTGTGAATTAGAAAAATAAAATTTAATTAAAAGAAATATAAAAAAATTTAAAGTTAGAAACTTAAGAGGTTTCTTTGTGGACTATTCAGTGATAGCTCAAAGTCAGATTTACTATCCTTTTATTTTGTTTGTTTTGTTTTTTTGTTGAGGCCATTGGGGTTAAGTGACTTGCCCAGGGTCACACTGCTAGGAAGTGTTATGTGTCTGAGACCAGATTTGACTCAGGTCCTCTTGACTTCAGGGCTGATGCTCTATCCACTGCACTATCGAGCTTCTATTTCCTCATTCACAAAATGAGGGGCTGAACTGATGACCTCAAAACCCCCTTCTAGTTCTAGATTTATGGTCTTGTGAAAGCTCCAGTAGATGGCAGCAACAAGTTGGCAGAGAAATAGTGGAAGGCAGCTCCAGAGGCAGAAGAAAAAGGCAAGAAATGGAACTCTGAAAGATGTTTACAGCATGTTTCCATAAGGATGAGAAATCATATCCCTTTCTGAAGAAGAGAAGGAGAACGACTAGGCTTCTTGATTTCATTGGTTATTTACTCTATAATTAGGGTTTCGTTCTAAGTTAATATTTGCTATTTGATTGGTCTGTTGGTAGATAATGTGCTATGTGGGGGCTCAAACTACATTAATATATAGTTATGATTATTCCAAATTTCCCATTAAACATGGGGAAGGAAGAAAGAATAAATGTGACACATTCGCCGAAGTGGAGGCTCTCTGTGTGAATTTTAGTTTGAAAATTAGGAGATTTGATCAGTTTTTCTACTTTCATTATCTCTATTTCAATATCTCTATTTGGTGGCAAATGACTCTTTAAATAAAAGTAATTAAACCAGCTTCCGTGCTGGAGAAGGGAAGAGGAGAAAGCTCACCCATGAGATTTACATGTCTAAAAGAGGTTAAAGCATGTTTTTCACCAGTGGCTAAAGCCAGGGGAAGTGGGGTGCTATTACTCCCCAAATCTGTTATCAGTGTAAGACCATGATACAGGCTTCCCAAATGGCCTCCGTTTTCCCTTTGCATAGAAAAGGTGTATTCTCTGGCATATATTAGAGATGATCCCTGCTTTTCAAGGACAACGATAAGCAGGGAACACTATGTTATCTGCTCTCTCCACTTGAAGACCTTTGGCTGAGGGGCATGCAAATGTGAGAGGAATGTTTCCTCGTTTGCTCAAGGTTGGTTAATAAGGGAGATGCGCAGGAGTTTATCTCCAGTGCCAGGTGCTATGGGACTGTTTAGCTGCAAATGAACACTTATCTGTGAAGTTATAATTGAGGAAACTGGGAGAAACATTCTCAGCTGGTCTCAGGGTGAGAACAAAAGAAAATGAGAAGCAATTAAAACTGCATAGATTGGCAAGTCAGGAATCAATTTTAAGTTGCTTTCCTGGTACCAGGAGAAGGGTTTGGATTTGTCCTTTGAGGACAAATCAAAGAATCAAGAATCAAAAACCCTAGGGGGTCCCTTACAGCAGGACTTGAATATGGGTTTCTTGAGTCCTTATGTAATATTACTTCCTTTCCCAAAGGAAGTTACTTTCTTTACTCCTTTCTGTTCTAAAACCAAGAGCTGTCTCTGCTCCTTTGACTACCTTTGACTTTCCCCTTAATGGGATTCTACATAAGAATGCTAACTCAAATTCTAAAGGGAAAGAAGTACAAAATTCCAAAATATGAAGATCCTAACATACATATAAATGTATATATCAAAATGGCCCTGAATGTATAATTTTTTGCCCAATGTCAATTCATTTACATTTCCCAGAGGAAAGGTAGTTCTTTAAAATTAGAAACTTCTAACAAGTAAATATAACCTTTTACAAATCCTAAGAAAGCTCATACAAGTCATATCCCAGATATTATAAAATGAATCAGGAAAGTCATAGTGTATCAAACCTTACAATAGAATTCCAGAACCATAGATACCCTGTGTTATAGAGCTTTTTAATATTGGTCTGCGCATTACATATATGATCTCATTTGATTTTCATAATTATCATATTCATTTTTACACATTTTGTAACTTAGGGTTTTGAGGGATTTAGCAGTGGTATTCTGGTGATTTTTTTTTTTTCCCTGAGGAAGTTAAGTGACTTGCCCAGGGTCACACAGCTAGGAAGCATTGTGTCTGAGTTCTGGTGAATATTTAATAACCAGCTCTCCCCCACAAAGGGTGCTTTTAAGAGCATATTTTAAAATTGAATCTTCATTATTAACATTTTTCAGTCACTTTCTTAAATTCAGACAATCAAGAAATAATGAATGAAGCCCTGATTTGTAGCATTTGTTACTTTCTGAGGTGTAAATGCCTGTGAAAATTTAACAGCTGGCTCACTGAAAATTTAACAGAGATAGTGAGAGCTGACTCTAGCACATCCCTAGATTCAAGTGACTTGTCCATAGTCACAAAACAAGTAGCTATAAAGGGTCAAATCAAAACTTAGGTCTTTCTGATTCCAAATTGATACCTCCTTTCAACTTTTCTGATCCATGATTTCCTTAACTATAAAATGAGGGGTTTATATTAAATAACTTTCAAAGTCCTTCCCAGTTCTATGTTCTATGAATTGAGTGTCCCCAAAATCTTGATGCATATGGAGATTTTGGGGGACATTGTGTATAAGTGCTTCATAAAGACAGGAACTAGACACATTAGATCAGACAGTGGGCTCTTTAAGAACAGTGAACATTTTGTGCCCTTTTTTTCTCATCTTCAGAGCTTAGCACAGTGCCTAAAATGTTTGTTGTCATTCAGTTGTTTTTCAATCATGTCCAATACTCTGTGACCCCATTTGGAGTTTTCTTGGCAGTGAAACTGCAATGTTTTGTCATTTCCTTCAGTTCATTTGACAGCTAAGAAAACTGAAGGAAACAGGGTTACATGACTTGCCCAGGATCACACAGTTAATAAGTGACTGAGCACAGATTTCAGCTTTTTTAGTTATCTGGATAAGTCCTTAAGACTGTAGTAAAAAAGGTACTGACCTAAATTAGTAGAAGGTATTGCTTCATCTGGAAGTTCCCAAAACCAATTAAATTGGATGACTATTCTCTTTTTTGAAAGGTTTTCCATAAACACGATGTTCCAGACTTCTGAGGCATCCTGCTTTATCTCATCTAATCCTGGTAAAACAAACAAACAAACAAACAAAAAACCCTGAGAAGTAAGCCTGGGACAATGTCATTGTCCTGATTTTAAAAGTGAAAGGTAAGGCACTCATCCAAGTTCATTTAGGAATAGAGAAGGGCTATGATATCTTCAGATCTCTTGATCTTAAGTTTTGCACTTTACAACTGTACTCAGCTACTTTCCATACTGCAAAATCAAAGCAATTTCTTTGGTATCTCCAGTCCTTGATTTTCTCTTCCCAAAAGAATTCTTGTGTTTCTTTAGGATCCAGCCAACACCCTACTCCCAACTGTTTTGTTTTTTTTTTTTTTTTTTTTGGTCATACCTCACACTCTGCTTATTATTTGTCATAATGGAAAAAGGGATGGATTTGGAGTTAAAGAAGCAAGATTCAATTTTCAGTATTTCCTGTGTAATCTTGGGCAAGTTGAAAAGTTCTCTGGGTCTGAATTTTTCCATTTACATAAGGAAATGATAGATTAGACTCATGGTTATCAACCTGAGGCATGCACACCATAAATAGGTATGAGAATGAACTAGATAGTCCTTGAAGTCCCTCCTAATTCTAGAGCTATGAAGCTATATTTCTCTTTGCTTCTTATCCAAGTGTAAAGCCATTCTGAATCAGATTTCATCTCCTGGCAAACATAAATGATTATGAAGTTGAGGCATTAATAAGGATTTATTGAGTCCTTACTGTAAACAAAGGTCAGCTAGATGATGCAATGGATAGAGCATCAGGTCTGGGGTTAGGAAGACATGAGTTTCAATATAACCTCAGGCACTTACTAGCTGTGCTATCCTGGGCAAGTCACTTAACCATATTTGTCTCCGTTTCCTCATCTATAAAATGTGTTGGAGAAGAAAATAGTAAACCACTCGAGTATTTCTTTATACATACATATATATATATATATATATATATATATATATATATATATATATATATATATATATATATATATATATATAGCTTTTATTTATAAAATATATGCATGGGTATTTTTTCAGCATTGATAATTACAAAACCTTTTGTTCCAATTTTCCCCCTCCTTCCCCCCACCCCCTCCCCCAGATGCCAGGTTGACCAACACATGTTAAATATGTTAAAGTATAAGTTAAACACAATATATGTATACATGTCCAAACAGTTATTTTGCTGTACAAAAAGAATCGGACTTTGAAATAGTGTACAATTAGCCTGTGAAGGAAATCAAAAATGCAAGCGGACAAAAACAGGGGGATTGGGAATTCTATGTAGTGGTTCGTAGTCATCTCCCAGAGTTCTTTCACTGGGTGTAGCTGGCTCAATTCAATACTGCTCTATTGGAACTGATTTGGTTCATTTCACTCCAGTATTTCTACCAAGAAAATCCCAAATGGAGTCATGAAAAGTCAGACACAAATGAAATGACTCAAGAACAAAACCATGAACAAACCACTGTACTTGGTGCTGTGAGAGACACAAGGAAGTATTAGATATGGTCACTGCCTTCTAAGACCTCATCATCTAAGTTAGAAAGAAAAGGCATAAATAATAATAGTAGCTAGAATTTCTATGGAGCATTAAATTTTGCAAAGTACTTTGATCCTCCCAACAACCCTGTAAAGTCAGTGCTATCATTATCCTCATTTTGTAAGGGAAGAATCTGGACTGGTCAAGTGACTTGTGCAGCATCATGTAGCTAGTGTCTGAGGAAGGATATGAACTCAAGTTTTCCTGATTTTATATATTATAAAGCTATAAAGCTGCTGATATCAGAGATATTACAAGAGAGTATGTCCTTAACTGCCAAATGAAGCTTGGGTGTACCATCCTGAGAACCCTCCTTGAAGCCTTGAAGCTTTGGTTGGAATCATTTTTCCTTTCATTAAATTTCTAGTCCAAGTTGTTATTGTTCACCTACATATGTGTATATTTATATGTGAGCATATAGAATATATACACATCTACCGACAAAACACAGTACATATAATTTAAGTATATGAATATATATAAATAGTATATATGAATATGAATACTTGGCTCATATTCTTATTCCACTTGCATCACTTGTCATATACATACATATGAATGTATATGGGCATATATGAATAAGTGTGTCTATATATGCATGTGTCTTTCTCTTATCTATCTGTTGTACCTACCAATCTACCTATCTATCTGTTAATTTGAGATAAATCAACAACAATCTGTATCAGGAGTTTAAATACACATGATAACATGTGTGTGCACATACACACATATATGCACATATGTGTAGGCATGCATAAAAAGAAAAAAAATCACGGTCATTCAATAATGTCCATAAACATTCAGAAACGTTTAAATTTTTACATGCAAAAACAAAAAGGATGAAAAACATGTTTCCCAAACTCTGACTTACAATTTAACTCATTATCCAGGGATTTTACTCTCTGAATATAGAGACTTAATCCATATATTATGGTTTTTCATTTATTTTCAGTCATCTCCAATTTTTCATGACCCATTTGGAGCTTACCTAGTAAAGATGCTGGACTGGTTTGTCATTTCCTTCCCCACTTCATTGATGAGGAAACTGAGGCAAACAGGGTTAAATTTCTTGCTGGGGTCACACAGCTAGTAGTAAATATCTGAGGCTGGATTTCAAATCAGACCTTCCTGACTCCAGTCCCAACACCTTATCCACTGAGCCATCAGTGATGATGATGAACTATATCCATATATGTCATCATCTTGAAAATGTTCTTTAACCACTTTTTTTTTTTTTAATACACTGTGAGTGGATGAACTATTCTCCTTGGAATAACTATTGATTATTAAGGAGACCTTATAGTATTCCAGAGTTTTGATGTAATCAGTGCAGTGTAAATCATCAGAAGGAACATATGGACAATGCCATGGCAGATAAAGACTCCCTTTTCTACTTGGGCTTGGTACAGGATATGATCAATAAATGTGGGAGATAAGTACATGTCTCCCTGTTTAGTTTCTCATTTGATGCTAATATTTAGTAGATTATTAGATAAAATTAACTCTTTCATGTACACTTGTGTATTTTTGTTGTTGTTGTTGTTGAGGCATTTGGGATTAAGCAACTTGACCAGGGTCACCCAGCTAGGAAGTTTTAAGTGTCTGAGATCAGATTTGAACTCAGGTCCTCCTGACTTCAGGGCTGGTGCTCTATCCACTGAGCCCCTAGCTGCCCCTATTTGTCTAATTTTAATATATATAAAAGAAACCTTATATGAGGCTATTTTTTAGGCTACATTTTCTTCAACTGAGTTATTTTTTCCTTTTAGTCAACAGACAATAAATGCAGTGAGATTAACATTGTTAAAATTGCTGTGACTTTGAAAATAATGTCTAAAAATAATAAATTCTAACAATATGTATGTATTTGTGTATGACATAGGCTTCTCGGAAAAAAAATTCATAACTTCTCTATTTCCCTGTTTTCACCAACAGAAACAGAATTGCAATGAAAATATTATAAAGAACAGAAAATAGGGTACCAGCAATGAAGTAGTTATTAGTAGAATAAAAGCTCCTTAAAAAGAGACTCTCTCACTTTGTAAAGCAAGAAATGTAAGAAATGCTTGCATTTCTTGATAGGAAGGAAGGAAGCTAGGAAGCAAAGAAGGAAGGGAAGAAGGATGAATGGATGGAAAAAAGAGAAAGGAAGGAAGGAAGGAAATGGATGAAAAAAGAGAGAGGAGGAAGGAAGGAAATGAAAGAAAGAAAGAAAAAAGAAAGGAAGGAAGGAAGGAAATGGATGAAAAAACAGAGAGGAGGAAGGAAGGAAATGAAAGAAAGAAAGAAAAAAGAAAGAAAGGAAGGAAGGAAGGAAGGAAAGAAGGAAGGAAGGAAGGAAGGAAAGAAGGAAGGAAGGAAGGAAGGAGGGAAGAAAGGAAGAAAGGAAGAAGGAAGGAAGAATAGATAGAAAAAAGAGAAAGGAGGAAGGAAAGAAAAGAGGAAGGATGGATGGAAAAAGAGAAAGAAAGAAAAAAGGGAAGGGAAGGAATGAATTAGGAAAAAAAAACAAAGAAAGAAGGAAAGAAAGGAAGAAAATAACTTCTATGGTCCCTTCTGAGACCTAGGCTCCTATGAGCTTCAAGTTTGAGCAGAAATTAGGCAGAAGATTCCTAACCCAGCTTAGCTGATTATCTTGTGCACTAAGCTAGGACACTCAATTCTACATGTTTTCTACTTTGTCCTCCCTGTGTTTACTAGGCTTTGTAAATAGTTTCAGTTAATGACACTTTATTATTGTTTTTGTTTCGTGATAGTGTCCCTCCTTACCTGTTCCCCTTATTCTACTCTCTCTCTTCATTCCCCCTATGAAATCCCGCCAACTAATTAAATTTTTATTGTTATCTTTTGTTTATCCATTTTATAAAATGTCCCTCCCCCTTCTGAGCTATAGCTTATACAAAGAATAAAATAGAAAGAGAACAAAAAGAGTTCAGCAAAATTAAGCAACACTTCAGTTGAATCTGGTCTTATATGTAATTCTCCACAACTATAACCCCCAACTCTGCAATGAAAGGAGAGAGGTACAATTTCTTATCTCTTTTCCAGAGATGTTTCACACCAACTAATCTTCAATAGTGATTCCAATAAACCAAGTAGATTGTTGGGCAACCAGAGACAATAAATCCTTCATAAGGGAAATCTGACACTTCCTCCTGGGTTTGGAGGAGACAACCTAAAGTAGAAGACTTCATTTTCACTTCAACCCCTTCCTTGCTTCTTGTGGTTAAAAAAAAAAAAAAGTTAAAAGACTGATAACATTCTCTAGTTTCTTTCCTGTTTACCCAACATTCTCCATGTGCTACAATTCCACCTTCACCCTCTTTCTATTTGCTCTTGTAACATGAGAAACAGTGTGGTGCTTGGGTGTTTGTTTTGTAACCAGCTGAGTCCTCTTATTTGGAATGTTTTGCATTTTCATATGATACCAACTTTTTCTCTTTTGAATCTTGATCACAGATACAGAGCCAACCTAGTAACCTTTTACAACCCTCCACCCCAGCTTCTTTGGAGGGGGTGGGGAATGAATAGCAAATTCAATGAGAATTCTATCCAGATTGATGGTAGTTAGGAAGGTGGTGGCCCAAAGGTCACCCAGTAACTCTATTAAGTACAGCCTGAACCAGATTAAAATGTGATTGGGAAATATTTAACAAAACAAATAAAAAATACAATGGAAAATAGATAAGGTCAGTATGTGGTTTTCCAATTCAAGGCAGTCTACAGGGATCCTTATGTACAGTTTAGTGACCCCAGTTTTTATTTGAGATCAACATCATGGATTTATTATCTGCCTCTCCTTGAAGAAAAAAGATCTACATGAAGCTTTGAAATAAAGCAACATAGTAGAAAGAGTGTTAGATTTGGAAATAGACCATAGTGGGTTCACAGTATGACATAATTTTTTATTATCTCTATGTCTACCTCCCTGAGATTTAGTTTCATCATATGTAAAAATGAGAGGGTTGGGGCTAGGAGGACTCAAATATCTCTTCTATTCTATAACCGTAATCCTAAAATATCTACAATCCCTTGGAATTCTAAATTCCAAAGGTACCATACATCAGTGGAAAGAGCAATGGATTTGAGAGTAGAGAATCTGGATTCAAATCCTGTCACTTACTGCCTATGTACCCTCAGTAACTTACTTTGGTTCCTTTTGTGCATTTTCACATCTGTAAAATGAGAGTTGGACTAGATCTCTAAGGTCCCTCTGTCATTCAGTATACAAAAGACTTCGTTAACATTTACCTTCTCCAAACCCTCAAGGGCCAAGTCCTCCATGTCTTAAGTATGAATGTTGAGAAAAATATTAATTTAGACTCAGCAATGAAACTTATTTGCTGTCTGGAGCTACCATATCACCAGACAAGCTCCTTTGGCCCAGAAGAAAAGAGCTTAATATTAACGTTCAAGTGGAACAATAGAAAGAAGTTTGGATTTGGAAGGAAGAGAATCTGTTTGAATCTTGCTTCAGATATTTGGAAGCTGCATGACCTTGAAAAGGAAAGATGAGAAGGAGGAAGAGGAGAAAGAAGAACAAGAAGCAATGTTTTCACCTTGGGAGGGAAGAAAAGGGAGCTTCAGAAAAAAAATGTCATCTAGATATATTGATAGTCCTTTATATCTAGAGTCTACATGAAAGGTGAGAGACCCTGTTCTAGGTTACTACTGCTTCTTCCTTATTCATACAAAGAGGGTCACCTTGAAGCAGCCAATGAAAGCTTCTTAGTACTTAGTTATATGTTAAAGAATTACTCATTAATCAAGACATGCTGAAAGTTATCATTTTAGTAGCCATCAGGATCTTTTTTACACAAAAGGAATTCCCATTATAAATTGTCCACTTTTGTTTGAAAACCTCCAAGGAAGAGCAACTCTTCCTTGGCAACTCCTATCTTTTCTGGATGGTTCATGTTGTTAAGATTTTCTCCATTGCTTCTGATTCTTCTCCTTCAATGCAAATTGAACAAACCTAATCCTTCCTCATTACAAGATAAGACATGACATGATGTAACAACTCCTAGAATACTTGAAGACAGCTGTCATCCTCACCCTTATTTCTGAATCTCCTATCGGGTTAGACATCCTTAGTTCCTTCGGCTATATCTTCCAAGATTCTAAGCCCTTCACCATCCTAGATGCCTTCCTTTGAACACTCTCCAGATTATCAATGGCCTTCTTATATCATAATTCACACACCTACATACCATGGTCCAGGTGAGATCTGACAAAAGTAGAGTACAATGGGATTATTATCTCTCTATTCCCTTAAGTAATACTCTTCTTAACATAACCCAAGATAAATTTTTAACTGCCCCATCACAGTGCCGATTCATTGAACTTACAATCCACTGAAATACAGAGATTTTCTAGAAAAACTGTTCTACAACTATGCTATTCCCATCTTATGTTTATGAAGTTGATTTTTTTTTTTGTGGCCAAAAGCAAGATTTTATATTTATTGCCATTTAATTTAATCTTTTTTTTTGTGTGTGAGGCAATTGGGATTAAGTGAGTTGCTTAGTTTAAGTTTAAATAAGTTTAAAGTGTCTGAAGACAGATTTGAACTCAAGTCCTCCTGACTCCAGGATTGGTGCTCTACTCATTTTGTCACCGAATTGACCAGTTTTTGTAAAATACAGCTTGATAATCACCTCAAGATCCCTTTGAGTCCTGATTCTGACACTCACTCTATTATCTCTTATAGCTTTATATCATCTGCAAAATTTGATGAGCATGCCATCTATAACTTTACCCAAGTCATTGATTAAAAAAAAAAAAAAAAAAAAAAAGTTAAATAATAGGACCAAGGACAGTTCCCTGGAGGCTTTCTAGTGGAGACCTTTGTTGTCATGTTGTCATTAGACCATTAACAAGAAAGTCAAAGTAGAGAGGAACTAACTCTACAAGGTAAAGATAAGGAGAGAGTACAGACTCTGCATAGAGTGTGCATGGACTGTTGTTCCATTCATGTTAAATCCATTTACGGGGAGGTCTTTCAACATTCCATTCCGTTCTTTGAATCTAATGAACAAAAGCCAATTATTGCGTGGAAGGCAACACTTGTGAATTCAAGGGGAACTGTGAGGTTTGCAGCTAATGGAAGTTCCTTACATTGTATTCCAAAGAGATGATGCAATCACATCCTATCCATAGAGGAAATAATGGACAATCTGTGCAGTTTTCCTACATTCCAGGCACTGCAAAAATCCAAGACAAAGGCATAGAGCTAAGAAACAGAGTGTCATGAGTAAGAAACAGAGAAGGTTAGTTTGGCAGGGAGAATAATGTTCACTGAGGCTAGAAATATAGGTTGGGAGCAGGTTGGAAAGGCCTTGAAAAGCTAAACAGAAGATTTTATAATTTCCTATTATTTCAATGAAGTCATCAAGTATCAAAATCTTGGATGGAAAATCTTATCTCCCACATACACAGTCTTTGCCCCCAAGTCTGGAATGTCATCTTTCCTCATATCTGTCTGCTTCTTGAAATCCCTGAATCCCTTCAAAGTTCAGGTCAAGCATCATATCCTACATATGACTTTTCCTCAGTTACCTGTATTCCTCTCTGCATTTATAATTGAAAGGGGGAGACAAAATGACCAATTTTGAGGTATACATAGCTATTCTTCACCTACCAATCCATGTGAAACATTGATGAACTAGTTTCCAGCTATAATGACTCTAGAAAATACTTTGTGACATATCTAGCTTTCTAATTTACTGTGAAGCTGAAAGGACAGATAGCTTAGAAGATGTTGCGGGGCAGATAGGTGGCTCAGTGGATAGAGTACTAGCCCTGAAGTCAGGAGGACCTGAATTCAAATCTGACATCAGAAACTAAGACTACCTAGCTGTGTAACTCTGAGCAAGTCACTTAACCCCAATTGCCTCAGGGGGAAAAAAAAAGATGTTGAGCTAGAATCAAGTATGCAAGGAAAAAAAAGAAAAGAATCCACCCATTTATCTCTCTCTTCAAAGAGAAGGATTGGTTTTAGCAGCTCAGTAGGGACAGTTGACTACATTCTCATACCTCTGAGCCTCTGAACACATGACTCTTCTGGTTTGGTTTTGTTATTCTTGTTGATTCTTTCTAGATCTTAGATGAAGGACTATTCTGAGATGAAAGGAACCAGGTATAATCTTCTAAGAGCTGATCATAAGAGTGATTTGCCCATCATTAATACCAAAGCCTATTTTGAATTTCATGGGAATTCCACAAAGAAAGAAAGACAAGGGATCTCAGAGTCCATAGCAATGAGACACCCTAGACCTCATATCTTACTACTTTTGTACTTCAAGTTTCAATCTATTCTTCCCACTAACCTTGTATATACAGAAACAGTAGGAATGTTTTATACTGATATTCCTTCTCAGTAAATCTCTTTTAAGGGGAAATATTTTTTAATACCATCTTAGTAAATTTCTTAAGATAAAGTTCAACTGGTTAATTGATATTGGGGACTATAATCAGACTTAGAAGCCACAGTGCTAGATGCTGAGAAGAGAATCTTGAAAGGAGGAATAGCAGCTACCATCTGGGAACCCAACTTGCTAATACTGGGAAGAGTTAGGGAAGTATCCTGGCTTGTTGCTATTGTTATTGTTGTTCAGTCTTTTCAATTGTGTTCTACTCTTTGTGAATCTACTTGGGATTTTCTTGGCAAAAATGCTGGAATGATTTGCCATTTCCTTCTTCATTTTACAGATGAGGAGACTGAAGCAAATAGGGTTAAGTGACTTGCCCAGGGTCACACAGTTAACATGTTTGAAACCAGATTTGAACTCATAAACAGAAATCTACCTGACTCCAAGGTAAGCCCTCTATCCAGTTTTCTATCTAGCTGCTCAAGTAGCTTGGAGAAGACATTATATATTTATTGTGCATATTATTTGTATTTATTTATCTGAGTACATATTGTTCCCCACTAGCCACTAAACCCTACCTTGCATTTGAGAATGCACACTTTTTAAGGGCAGAACTTTCAGATTTATTTTTTTCATTCCCAGTGCCTAATATAAATTCTTTTTTTTTAATAATAAGAATTTATTTTTCAAATGCAAAAATAGTTTTCAGCATCAATTCTTGCAAAACTCAAGGCAGAAATTCTTCATAAATGATTTCATTCAGAATGAAGCAAGGAGGCTTCATTTCAAAGCCCTAAACTTTGAAAAAAGAAAAAGATTTGAAAAAGGGAAGATCATATATTTTAAAATAGAAGGTACTTTAAAGATAATTTTGATTGATAATTTCTCAACCTGCTTAGACTAAGATTAAATGGAGATAATTTCATCTAACTATTTCATATAAAACCAAGACCTGGAGAGTTTAAGTGTATCTCTCCTTAGTACTCTTTCCATTAGATTACATGAAGTAGAAATGAGACATAAAAATATTCCAGGCATTGGAACAACTAGTGTATATGTGTGTGTGTGTGTGTGTGTGTGTGTGTGTGTGTGTGTGTGTGTGTGTGTGTGTGTGTGTAGAAAAAGGAAAATTGGGGACCAGCTAATTGTGTAATTTGACTTGAATATACAACATGTGAAATGTCTAGAAATGCATAATGGAATAAGATTTTGAAGACATCTTAAATGTCAGGATGAAAAGTCTGTCTTTCATTCTAGAATGAAGAGACTCATTAAAGGAGAATGGCCTTACCATTTTATTAGCTGCATGAAGTATAAAAACTGAAGAGTATCAAAACTAATGGTAGCCAGAAACTTATGAAATTAATACGATATTCCAAGCCAGTGGCAACTTGTGTGATACCCATATTACTGGAGAAGAGTAAATGGATATATGTGATGTGATGCTTTAGCAAAAAAAAATCTATAGATTTTGGCAACTGCTTGGACATGGGTGGCGAGGGAGTCAGGATAATGAAATATGACTTTAAATGGCTGAATCAGGTGTGAAAAAATTGAGTGAAATTCAAATCAGAAAAAATTAAAATTATGATTCCTCTCATCATGTCCTGTGTAATATCATTAGATACTATCCTTTGCTGAGCCTATGTCTATACCTTGCCATCTACCCTAATGAGAGAAGCTGGTCTTATTAATAGTAATAAGAATAAAGATATAACTTCAGCCTTCTTCAGTCCCTTTCCTTGGCTGATTTCAAATCATTCCATTTGTCCAATCATTATCTCCATTATATTTCTGCTGAAAGGATAACTGGAATATAGAATGATCAGATATGCCTCTCCCAAGGTTTCAGAGAAAGCAGAACTCAGCAAAAGAAGTGGGAGGGATTGAGCACTGGGAAACACACTTTGCCAAACTGAAACAAATGAAGTCATTGGGTTTGTGCCATAGCATCATTCATACCAAATGAGTCCTGAAAATTAGTAGCATAATGATGAAAATCTTGGGCAGCAATAACATGTAGGGACTCTGCCTTATAGGAGTCACTCATTCTCCTTGCCCAGGGCATGTCAATGAACTGATTTTTCAGTTTCTCTTTGGTATTCTCACAAAAGATACCTTATATGGATAAACCTACTAAGTTGGGAAGGACTGGGTAGGGATAAATATCTTTCTATTTCTTCCTTTTATGTCACTTAGCAAATATATTAATAAAATCTGGCATTTTATAGCACTTAAAGCTTTGCAAAGCATTTCATTTTATCCTCATAATCACCCTATGAGGTAAATTCTGTTATTCCCCCATTTTATAGATGAAGAAACTGAGAATGAGAAAGTTAAGTGACTTGCTCAGTTGCCCTGTTAGGAAGTACATGAGGCAACATCTGAACTCAGGATTTTCTATTTTTAACCATTTTTAACTCTAGCACTGGATCATTTAATTTCTGGGACTTATGTTCAAATAATTGCACTATGCTGGATGATATACAGAGATAGAAAAGTTATACTTTCTGAGGGTAAAGTTAGGGATTCAAGTTCAAGTTGAGGTTTGGATTTGTATTGAAAATCTTTGAGCTGAATTGGAATTGTGGGTTGATTGAGGTTTAAGTCACTGTCAACTGGTGCAAACCTTTTGGAATATGATTTGTAATTATGTTAAGAAAAGTTACCAAAATGCTTATTTCCTTTGGCTTAGATATTATACTTCTAGGACTATATACCTCAAAAAGGTCATAAGCAAAAACAAGTTCCATATGTGCCAAAATATTTATAGCAGCATTTTTAAAGAATAAAGAACTGAAAATGAAATTATTAACTGTCTACAGATAAACAAATTGTGTTTCAGAAGACAGAGTGCTAGAGAGTAAGGAAGACTTCAGGATTCCAAGACCTGAATTCAAATCTAACCTGAGACACTTAATAATTGTGTGATCTTGGAGCTCTGCTCCAATTTTCTTATCTGTAAAATGGAGATAATGATAGCTCCTAAGTCCAGGGTTGTTTTGAGGATAAAATGAGATGCTTGTTAAACACTTTGTGCTTAATAAGATTTCAAAGAGTCTTTAAGTCTTACATAAATGTTGATTATCATCATCATCATCATTATGATTTTAATGGAAAGATTACTACAGAGTAGTTATGATTTATGAATACAAAATAGCACGAGAAGACATATGATCTGATGCAAAATGAAGAAGAACCAAGAAAAAAAAAAGATATACAATAATTTCAATCATATGAATGAAAATAACAAAAAAATCCCAAACTGAGAATTAGATGGGATTATAATAATCAAACTTCTCCCCAAAGAAGAGACAAAAAAATTCACCTCCCTTCCTTTTTTGTGAAAGTATGGATGGAGAGCATCTCTGTCGTCCTGTCAGATTAACTTAATGTGGTAGAATTAGACATTTTTCTCCTCCCAGTTTTCTTTTATTCTTTTTACCAAGTGATGACTCTCTGAATAGGAAAGTGAAAAGAGACATATTTAGAAATAAAGATGATATTTTAAAAATCTATTTTTTTTGGCAAGGCAATTGGGGTTAAGTGACTTGCCCAGAGTCACATAGCTAGTAAGTGGTAATTGTCTTAGGCTGAATATGAATTTGGATTCTCTTCCTTCTAGGACTGGTACTTTATCCACTATGCCATCTAGCTGTCCCCCAAAATTCTTTTGAGTCCAGTTAGGATATAAATTAGAAGGAGGAGGTATGACTACACACACACACACATATACATACATATGTGGGAAATGGTATAAAATATATGTATGTATATGTGTGTGTGTATATATATATATATAAACTGAAAGAAAATATATCCAGAACTCTACTTTCACATAGAGACTCAGAAAGCTGGTTGAAATTGTTGGCATTTAGGGTCAAAACTGTGATAAACTGTCTTTCAGCTTCAAGGAGAAGGATTGTTTGAGCTTTCAGGTAGAGGGAACTACTCAGAATCACCATTCACAGTGTTGCACTGATAAGCAAAACAGGCATCTTGCTTTTTTCTGACTTGTCCAAATTCAGTTTTTGACTCTAAATCCAGTTCTCTTTCCACTGTGTGATGTAGCTGCATACATTTAAAGCATTAGAGGGATATAAGAAAAGTCCAAATATCTTGATTTTACAGAAGAGGACACTGAATCTCAAAGGGATTAAGGGACTTGATCAAGGTTACACAGGTTGCCAGTAACTGCTGGAATCTGACATCTAGTCTTCTGACTCCAACTCCCACTCTCTTTTCATTGTTCCTTGCAACATTCCAGGTCGATTTATTGATTCATTCAAAGAAATATTTATTGAGCAAGAGTTAGGATCTGAGGGGGAACTAGGTGGAGGAGAGATGTCAGAGATGAATAATGCACCATCTCTGACCTCAGTCTAGATCAAGGAGATAAGAAGAGTACACAAATATACAAATGCTACAAGGCACAATACTATGAGATAGGTACAAAGTGTTTTGGGAGATGAAACAGAGAAACAGAAACAAAAAAGAGACAGAAATATATATAGAGAGACAGAGAGATGCAGAGACAAAGAGAGAGGGGGGAGGGGGAGAAAGACAGACAGAGACACAGAGAGAGATAGAGAGAAAAAGAGAGAGACAGAGAGAGGGAGGAAAAGAAAGGGAAGGAAGGAAGAGGGAGGGAGGGAGGGGGAGAGAGGGAGAGAGAGAGAGAGAGAGAGAGAGAGAGAGAGAGAGAGAGAGAGAGAGAGAGAGAGAGAGAGAGAGAGAGAGAGAGAGAGAAAGAGAGAAGAGAGAGAGAGGGGGGGGGGGACAGGGAGAGAACAAACTCAAACACCGAAATAGATAAAGACCACATCCAGAGTGGATTTTTTTTTTTTTAAAGGGGGGAGGAAAAGACAGAGATTCAATCAACAGCAACCCACTATAGGGCTTGGTCAGGCATCAGAAATGTCATCTACTGCATTCTGGGCCATCGCCAGTCATCTTGACTTTTGTCCTGTCACTTCGATGACTCAGGAAGAGGGAGTGAGGCTGACAACTTTGTGCAACACTGCTTCACTTAAATCTAATTCACCCATGATGTCATTGGTCCTCTTAGAAAACAAAGGAGGAACAACTCTTAGCCAAGCACTGAGATAGGCACTAGTAGGCACTAGGAATATACTTCCCTCCTAAAAAAAAAAAAGTCTCTGACCTCAAAGAGCTTATGTTTTATTGAGAAAAAGCAATATGTTTACAGATAAGTAAATATAAAATCCACTGTAAGTATTTTGAGGGGGTGTGAGGTTACCAACATTTGGAAGAATTAGAAAAGTCTTTCTAAGATGGCCCTGGAACTGAGTTTTGAATAGGTTGATTCTAAAAGGTAGAATGAGAAAGAAGAACATTGCAGACATGAGGAAGCAATTTTTGCATAGATGTGGGAAATGGTATAAAATAATAATAATAAACTAATTTTTGTTATTAAAATTAAAATTATATCTATAATTTTATAATATAATTATATATACTTTTATTATATATAATATCTATTAGATTATATATAATTTAAATAACACTTTACAACATTGTTGTGAAGGTCATGACATTATTAGTCCCATTTTACATTAGAAAGATTAAGCTCACAAAGTTTATTCACCTAATAAGTGGATGAGGAAAAAATCTAGCTCAGATTTAATGTCATAATTATTCCATTCCTTAGATGTCATATGTGAAAGAATTCTAGAATCATAAATGTCAAGGGGGAAGCAATCTTGGAGACCATATAGTCCAATCCACTGCCTCATGTTACAGATAAGAAAATTGTCCACAGGGAGGTTTAGTAATCTTGCTCAATATCACTCATGTAGCAAACTTCAGAAGTAGGAATTGGACCCCAAATCCTCCTGAATACAAAACCAATTCTCTTTCCATTATATAAAGATATGTACTTTCTATCCTACTAGGTAATCAAAGGTGTGCCCTAGACATGTTAATCTGAAAGTCATATATGGGATGATTCAGAGAACAAATAGACTGGGAGGACAGGGAGGAGGTTATGGTGATGTTCCAGGAGAAAGGTAATAAGGTCCTGATTGATTTAGGATAATAGTAATAGGAGAGAAAGGAGGGGGTTGATTAGGAAGAGATTTCAGAGATAGAATTAACAGGTTTGGGAAATGGAAATAAGAAAAAGGGTGGAGTAAAATGTCACTGAGAAAGGATGATGCATGGTTAGGAATAAGGAATCAGGATGAGACATTAAGATGCCCATCCTTTGTCCTGACCTGACATATCATACTCTGAAGTCAGACCCAAAGACAAAACCCAAGTAGCATCCTTCAAGGTCTTCTACTCTCTCTCACTGCTGTTAAGGTAAAGTTCTAGGCTACGTGGATCTCCTCTCCAAGCTCTCTCATACTGGGTCTGAGCAAAGATTTCTATTTGAGTCCAAAGGGATCCGGAAATCTGAGCAATTATGCAACACCCATTAAATGCCTGCCATGTATACAAGGGCACCACAATGTAGTGAATGGACAACTGGTCTCAGAGGCAGGAAAACTTGGCTTCAATTGCTATGTCTGATTCATACTGCCATTATCTCTCTGGAAAAATCACCGCAGTCTGAAGACTGAAGACTGAAAACTGAAGTGCTCCAGACACCTCTCTAAATACTAATTTCCAGAGAAATTTCATGTATAGATACCTGCTTCTAATATACTTCCTGCATCAAAATATTATTTCTAAAGATTTATGAAACTTCTGCACTCATGTAATAAAGTTTAATGGTTCCTTCTCCAAAAAACAAATGATAATTTGGTTTGGTAGAGGGAGTTTCTTACACCATTAAAACCATTGTCTGGTTTTTATTTTTTTATTTTTTTTTATTTTAATTTTTTTTATTGGCTGGTTTTTAAAAGTGATTTTGTTTACTTCTAAATATATCTATTTTTTCCCCATAGTGAAATGCAAACTTCTTGAAACTATAAATTATTTTGCCTTTATCTTTGCATTCTTAGCTTCCCTCATTTAATCCAATTAACTTGCATGTCTTGACATCACCTTCCTGAGATCATGGTTTTCTTTGGGAATAAAGGAAAAACAACAACAAACAGGATCCAATACATAGTAGGTACTTAAATCAATTAATAAGTACTTTTTAAGTATCTACTATGTGCCAAGCACTGTGCTAAATGCTAGAGTGAAAAAAAAAGTTGTCTTTTTTAACTATAGCTTTTCATTTTCAAAATATTTACATAGATAATTTTCAACATTCACTTCTACAAAACCCTATGTTCCAAATTTTTTCCCTCCCTTCCCTTCTATCTCCCAGTTGGTAAGTGATCCAATATCTGTTAAACATGTGCAATTCCTCTATACATATTTCTACAAATATGTTGCGCAAGAAAAATCAGATCAAAAAGGGAAAAAATGAGAAAGAAAACAAAATGTAAGCAAACAACAACAAAAAGAGTGAAAATACTATGTTGTGGTTCACATTCAATTCCCACTGTCCTCTCTCTGGTGCAGATGGATTTTCATCGCAAGACCATTGGAACTGGCCTGAATCATCTCATTGTTGATGAGAGCCACATCCATCAGAATTGATGGTTGTATAATATTGCTGTTGCTATGTACAATGATCTCCTCCTGGTTCTGCTCATTTCACTTAACATCAATTCCTGTAAGTCTCTCTGAAATCATCCTGCTAATCATTTCTTATAGAACAATGATATTTCATAGCATTCATATACCATGACTTGTTCAGCCATTCTCCAACTGATGATAGCCCCATACTCAAAGAGCTTGCAGTCTAATGCCAAAAAATACATGCCATTCAGTCATTTTTTAATTGTGTCTGATTCTTCATGACCCCATTTGTGGTTTTCTTGCCCAAAATAATAGAGTGGATTTTCATTTCCTTCTCTAGCTCATTTTACAGAGGAAATTGAGGCCAAAAGGTTAAATCACACAGCTAATACGTATCTGAAGCTGGATTTGAACTCAGAAAGATGTCTTACTGACCAGCTGACCACTTGTGCATTATAGTACCACCTAGCTGCCTCAAACAAATATATATGAACAAGCAATATGCTTGCTGGTTAATTGATTAATGTCATTGGATTCAGGCCCCACCTGGGCTGAAAGGGTTAATTCTTCTGGAATAATGCTAGGCAAAGACTATGCCTCATGCAGGTATTGAAGGCCCCACCCAGCTTGACATAGCTGTTGATGAGGGAAGCAGATTCCATTCTGCCATAAGGATTATTACCCTCATCATTTCAAAGCCAAAGCTTTTTATTTATTCTTTTTAAAACTGGGCTGGGATCATGAAGTCAGGGAGGATTAAGACTCATCTCTCACTTGGCTAACTGCCCCCACTGGTTCTAAGAATCCTAGAGGAAATGCATCAGAAACTTGAAGACATCCTCCCATCCCAACCCAGGGAGTGATGTGTCACAGAAGGACCCCAGACAAGATGCTCACATCTCCTTTGTTGCATCTTCAGCCTTGCCTCGAGGCAGAATGGAACAAGATTATTGCAAGGCTCAATATGGTACCCGTGAAATACACCCAGCTGTATCTTCTGGCAACTATACCATTACCTTCAGCACTTTCTTGACCTGGGAGGCTCCTGAACTGTCTCCACTTCTGCTATTATTGTCTTCCCTTTCTGCTCTTTCTTTTTTACTAGGTTAGATCATAGGAGCACAGATAAGGAGATAGTAGGGACCTCCGGAGCTTTCTAGTCCCTCCATTACAAAAAATGATGCTGGACTTGGAAACAGAAAGATTCCTGCCTCCCATTCTTCTTCTTTCTTCTTCTTCTTCTTCTTCTTCTTCTTCTTCTTCTTCTTCTTCTTCTTCTTCTTCTTCTTCTTCTTCTTCTTCTTCTTCTTCTTCTTCTTCTTCTTCTTCTTCTTCTTCTTCTTCTTCTTCTTCTTCTTCTTCTTCTTCTTCTTCTTCTTCTTCTTCTTCTTCTTCTTCTTCTTCTTCTTCTTCTTCTTCTTCTTCTTCTTCTTCTTCTTCTTCTTCTTCTTCTTCTTCTTCTTCTTCTTCTTCTTCTTCTTCTTCTTCTTCTTCTTCTTCTTCTTCTTCTTCTTCTTCTTCTTCTTCTTCTTCTTCTTCTTCTTCTTCTTCTTCTTCTTCTTCTTCTTCTTCTTCTATAGTTTTTATTTACCAGATATATGCTTGGGTAATTTTACAACATTGACAATTGCTAAACCTTTTGTTCTAATTTTTCCCCTCCCCCCCATGGCAGGTTGACCAATACATGTTCAATATGTTAGAGTATAAATTAAATACACTATATGTATACATGTCCAAATAGTTGTTTTGCTGTACAAAAAGAATCGGACTTTGAAATAGTGTACAATTAGCCTGTGAAGGAAATCCAAAATGCCTCCCATTCTTATAACCTGTGTGACTTTAGTCAAGTTACTTACTAAAATGAAGAGGTTGGACAAGGCATCCCCTAAGACTCCTTCCATTTCTGAAGCCTTGTTTCAGAGGGAGAAACTGAGGTATAGGGAGGGTACCATTTAGTGTTGCCTCCTATCCCCAAATAAGGCCTCCTTATAATAATGGATATAGGGCCAGGTCTCAGGTGTGAGAAAGACTTTACGTTGGCTACATACACCATGGCAAATGAAGGAGCCATAGGCCTTCGTTCAAGACCTAGCAGAAAAGTTCTTCTGTGAAAGAAACATTCTTCAGGTTATATAAGATTCCTGTTATATTGGAAATAACATTATATTTATACTCATTTCAGTCATATCTGACTCTTTGTGACCAACTTAGGAATTTTCTCAGAAGAGATCTTGGAATGGTTTGCCATTTCCTTCTCCAGCTCATTTGACAAGCCCAATTCACTATCCACTGTACCATCTAGGTGCTCTGGAGTCCCAAGACGTATTCAGATCCATTAGTTCTCCTACTTACTCTTCGATCTGGGACAGAATTATAAATTTTCTACATGTTTCCTCATTTTTAAAGTAGGCGATTCTAGTTCCAGAGCAGGAAACAACCTTTGAGGTCCTTTACACCAATTCTCTCCTTTTTCAAATGAGAAAACAGATCTAGGAGGTTAAATGAGTGAGTATGAAGATGAGATTTGAACTCAGATCTTTAAGACTTCAATCCAACATTCCATCCATTGCACCCTCTAGATGCTTTAGATTATAATGATATATATATATATGCATTTATATACAATGTATATTAAATAAAATATATGCAATGTATTAGCATTTATGTATAAACATTATTTTATATTTATATATATAATTACATATTATATAAAATGTATATAATATATAATAAATATATATGCTAATACATTGTAGGCATTAGTCAGTACCATACAATGTTCACTGAATTTGGGTCCCTGCTGATTATATGGCTCAAAATGTATAAAATTTACTAGAGAAAGACAGAGGTTCAAGGTGGTATAGTGGATAGTGGGCCTGGAGTCAAAAAGATTGATCTTCTTGAATTCAAATTCAGTCTCAGGTACTTACTAACTGCATGATCCTGGGACAAGTCACTTAATCCTGTTTGTCTCAGTTTCCTCATCTGCCAAATGGGCTAGAGAAGGAAAGAGCAAACCATTCCAGAATTTTACCAAGAAAATCCTAAATGGCATCACAAAGAATCAAACGTGACTAAAAAACAATAGAAAGCCAAAGGTGTCATCACTATTTCTAAGTACCAATGGCTTTGTTGAATAAAGTAGGGTGTAAACAGGTTCTTGATTTTGGAATCTGCTAATTTTTCTTTTTTCATGAGGTCATTGGCTTCCAGTCAAAACTTAGAATAAGCAGGGCCATTTTGTCAGGGCGTATACAATTATCTGATGTAATCGTGAAATAGTCTAAGCTTGTCTTTCAGGTTTTTGTTCAACCTCACATGACCACAGCAACGATGAGGTAATATTTTCCTCTCAGCATATGCCCTATAAACTTAAATAACCTGTACTGGGAGGTCTGGTTTTCCTATTTCCTTTCATTACTAGATGTATAATATTAATATTATATTACAGTATTATAGAACTACCATATCAAAATATGATTTTTCTCTGAGATGTCAAAAACAGGCGACCATTTTAGTCAAGGAATAGGAAGTGAAATGGGGTGATTTTGAGCTTACACAGGGAATAGAGTCAGTTAAAGTGGTCTTTTTACTTATAATCTTATATATCTCTGCCTTGGGTCTCTTATTTAATGATCTCAAGGATATTTATGGATGGAATTATGCTTCAGTGAATTTGTGATCTTATTGATATAGATCAGTCAACCTATCAACAAGCATTTATTAGGTGTCTATTATATTCTAGGTACCGTGCTCAATCCTAGGGATATCAGTAAAAACAAAAAGATGGTCCCCTCCTTGAAGGAGCTCCCTTTATAATGGAGGAAACAACTTTTAACTAACTACATACATAATCAATATAGTGTCAAAGGAAGATAATCTCTGTGGTAGAAGACTAGAAAAAGGCTTCCTACAGAAGATGGGATTTGAGGTAATACTTGAGGGAAGCCAGGAAGTAGAAGAGAAGGCAATCCAGGTATGGAGTCTTCTGAACAAATCAAAATCTAATCATACCTTCCAATATTGTTGGGCAAAGCCTCCATATAGTGTATGATATTAAACTGGAAGCCTTTTAGTATTTTACAGACAAAAGGGCAGAGCTCAAGCTATCCCATGCTGGTTCTGTTTTATGACTGTCTCACTTCCCTTTCTAATTAGACATTTCCTGGTCAGTACCTCCAGAATATGTGATCATCTTAAAGTCTTTTATAAGAAATAATAGCTTTCCATTTTATGGATGGAAAAACTGAGAAAGGCAGCTAACTTTCCTCAAAGTGACCCATTATGCAGAAGCAGAAAACCATAAAAAACCCTCATACATTATGCAGCATCATGGTTGCCCAGACACTAATTTAATACTTTGTGATAAGATCACATGGCTTGTCTACTGCAATAAATCCTACTGAAATGCCTGCAGTGAAGCAATGATTAGTATACAGTGACTCTCAGGAATGCCGAGTATCTGAATGGCCCCCACGCTGAACACCAGTCACCTAACGATTAAGCATTAGACTTCTTTCCCTGTCAGATCTGATTTATTCTTCTTCTCATTGCTTGGATTCTCTCTGTAGGTGATAGTCACCCTCAAAGGCTACTTGCTTTATAAAAGAATTGTCTGTTTCAAGATGGAAAGAGAGAAGCCTACAAAATATATTGAGTGTTAGAAAGTTTTTTTATTTTTTATTTTTTAA
Source organism: Sminthopsis crassicaudata (assembly GCF_048593235.1). Taxonomy (NCBI): domain Eukaryota; kingdom Metazoa; phylum Chordata; class Mammalia; order Dasyuromorphia; family Dasyuridae; genus Sminthopsis; species Sminthopsis crassicaudata. The sequence continues at coordinate 278,732,625 of NC_133621.1, forward strand.
ATTAATTTTATAATTATAATTTTTGACAGTATATATGCATGAGTAATTTTTAAAATAACATTATCCCTTGTATTTATTTTTCCAGATTTTCCCCTCCCTCCCTCTACTCCCTCCCTTAGATGACAGGTAATCCCATACATTTTACATGTTACAGTATAACCTAGATACAATAGATGTGTGTAAATACCATTTTCTTGTTGTATGTTAAGTATTGGAGTCCGAAGGTATAAGTAACCTGGATAGATAGGCAGAAGTGCTAACAATTTACATTCACTTCCCAGTGTTCCTTCTCTGGGTATAGTTGTTTCTGTCCATCATTGATCCACTGGAAGTGAGTTGAATCTTCTTTATGTTGAATATATCCATTTAGAAGAAGGTTTTTAAAAGAGAAATCAAATAGGAAAATGAAAACATACCCTAGTCAAACAAGGATTACTTAGAAAAAGTAAACTAAAAAAAGTATTCTTTTCCTATCCAATCTTTGAAGTCAAATAATAATATATAACAAGGTAACTGAGGGGAAAACATCTTAAACACCCCAAATGAAATGAAATTGCTACAAATTAAAGACATTTTTTAAAAGAACTACTGATTTCTCTGGAGCCAAATGGTGCCTTCCCTGTAATTCAATTTACCATGAGGTAACAACAGCAAAAGCCAACCAAGTATATATGTGAAATTAGTACTGTCAAGAAGATGAATAGATGTACTGTTTAAAACTTTGCTGAGAGTGCAATACTGTAGGATAGAATTCTTGCATTTCAGACAACTAGAGAGAAACATTTGATTCAGGATTCAATTGAAATCAATTCAATTCAAACCACAACCATTTATTTAGTGCCTGCTGTGTGCAAGGCACTCTGTTGGGAACTTGAGATATAAAAACAAAGTAAAATACAATCTCCATATGTAAGTTTATCTTTTTTTTGAGACAATTTGACATGAATAGAGATGAGTTAACTTTCTTTTGGGAAAATAAAGCATAAATAGAGATGATTGAATAATGGCAGGTTGTGCACTAACAAGGAGGCAGCACGGTTTAGTGTCAAGAGAATTAACTCTGGAAAAGAGAAAACTATGAAAGATGAATACAGATTAAAGCAGACCTTTATTTTTTCTTTTCTTGTGCTTTTCCCCTTTTATTCTGATTCTCCTTTCACAATATGACTAATGTGTAAATATGTTTAATATAAATGTACATGTATAACTCATACCAGATTGCTTGACATTTTGGGGAGGAAGGATGAGAGGGATGGTGGGAGAAAAACATTTGGGAACTCCAAATCTTATAAAAGTGAATGTTGAAAACTAGCTTTACATGTAATTAGAAAAAATAAAGTACTGTTAAGTGGAGAAAGAAATAAATTTAAAAAAAAACTCCTCTCAAAGTCCTAACACTCTAGCCAGGAGATATTTAAACCAGACTCCTAATATACACACACACAGAGTGGGAGAGACAGAGACAGAGAGAGAGAGAGAGAGAGAGAGAGAGAGAGAGAGAGAGAGAGAGAGAGAGAGAGAGAGAGAGAGAGAGAGAGAAGAGAGAGAGAGAGAGATTGAGAGGGAGGGAGAAAGAGAGAGAGAGAGAGACAGAGAGAGAGAGAGAGAGAGAGAGAGAGAGAGAGAGAGAGACAGAGAGAGAGAGAGAGAGAGAGAGGGAGAAGAGAGAGAGAGAGAGAGAGAGAGAGAGAGAGAGAGAGAGAGAGAGAGAGAGAAGAGAGAGAGAGAGAGAGAGGGAGAAGAGAGAGAGAGAGAAAGAGAGAGAGAGAGAGAGAGAGAGAGAGAGAGAGAGAAAGAGAGAGAGAGAGAGAGAGAGAGAGAGAGAGAGAGAAGAGAGAGAGAGAGAGAATTGACTCTGGAATCAGAGGATCTTGGGTCAATTCTCATCTCTGAACTTTATTAACCATGCAGCCTTGGGTGGGTCACTTAATTTCCTAGGGCCTTAGTTTTCTCATCTATATCTTATACCTTCTTGGGGCTCAGATACCTAACTCATTATCACTAAATAGTTAGGGCCCCAAGGAATAAATTGCTACAATTCTCAGAGTGCTAGGGATAACTCTGTGGGTGATTATCATACTAAATGCTAGGTCATGAGCCCCCATTGGTGTGTTTTCTCTTAATCAGGCAATAAACTCAGTTCTTTAGCAAAGGCATTTATTCAAATGGAAAAGCAAGGATATTATTCATATTAAGATGAGGATATGGTGTCAGATGACCTCTTGAAGCTCTTTCTTCTCTACATCTATTTCAATGACCTCCTTGGATCTCAGTTTCCTTATATAAAATGAGTATATTGGGCCAAATGACCCCTGAGGCAATTTTCAGTTCTTGCTCTATGATCTTATGATTTAGGATGGAGTGAGGGATCAGGAGGGATCTCATATAAGAGATAGCACTTGAGCTAAGTTTTGAAAGAAACTAAAGATTCCAAAACATGGAAGTCAAAGAAGGAGGGATATTATAGTTTATATGAAATCACAGAATACCAAGCCTATCAAGAATAATGGGGATACTTTATATCATTTTTCTAATCAGCTCCTCTTTCCCCTATTAATTAGTTTAAACCTTTGCAGTTTTCATAAATGTTTTCAATAGACACATATACCAAGACAGCTGACAAAGCAGTGCCTTCAGCAATAAATATGCTTTCTAAATAAATGCCTGAGCATGTTAAGCATATGAACTATGTAAGTTTATATTTGGTCAGTTAATAGTCTTACACCTGTTCATTCAGGCATTTGACCAAACCACTTGTATAGTTAATGAATGATATCTGGACCAAGCAGGGCAAAAATAGTCTGAATCATTCTTTCAACAGCATCAAAAGGATATGATCTATTGGATTAAAATATACTATTGGATGAAATGGGCAAATTGGATGTTTCCTCACGTTCTGTGATGGGTTTGACTTATTCACTGAGTATAAAATAGCTGACCTCCATTCCAGGAGAATGAGTAGTACCCCGATTTTAATACCATCTGTTCCAAAGTGAGCTTAAATTCAGGCTTCATTTGGCCTGTGAGGCACAGCTTTGGATTGTACCTCTGTGTCACAGGAGCCTAACATTTACTGGATAGCCCAGAAAGGCATCTTAAGTCAAGTTCAGTGATATCAGTTCCAATAGAAAACTGTTGGTTCTCAGGGGATAATAAATCATAAGAATATAGGATCATAAGACCATAGAATCAGAGCTAAAAGAGCTCTTAAGAGCCATTTTGCATATATGGAAAATAAGGCCCAGGGTCACACAGGAAGCAAATGATAAAGTTGGTCTTTGAACCAATATCCTGTTAAACCCAGAAGACTTTTTATTGTACCATGGAGGACAGCCTGTGAAAAATATACCAGCAGGAGATGGAATGTTACAAATGAAAGTCAGTATCTACTAGTAATACAGAGATCCTCAACTTTAACAAGTCAAAGAGTTTCCTTAATTTTATGTTTCCATCTATCCTAGCCAGCAAAGAACCAGAAAAACATCTAGATACAAGGAAGCAAAAAGCTTTTTTTTTTTTTTTTTTTTTTTTTTAAAAAGAGCTGTTTTGTTTTTTTGTTTTTTTTCTCAGAAGCAGCACTTGAGAAAGCCAGTTCTTAGAAAGGAGGATAGAATCAATTCAGAACATTTTTCACTATGGTCCTCTTTGTGATATTTCTTTTTAAAGTATTTCAAAGTATCATCAATTTGGAACGCCCTATATTTAAAACTTAGGGGCAGCTTAATGTAAAGAGCAGGAAAAAAAAAATAAAGATTTCATCTCTAAATTGATCATCTTTAAAAAGTATTCAGAAATATTAAATGATATGCTGATACCTATGGAGCCCTGTCAATAATATTCTAAGCATGAATGCTTATTTTTCAATATAAAAAGTGAAATGTGGTCCAAAAAACAGTTTTTACACTAGAGAACTATGTAGGAGGTCATTTCTGCTTCTGGGAAACAAAACGCACCCAGTGATTGCGACTATAACTGCTTAATGGTAGAAGGAATATGATGAAACTCCCTTGGGCTCCACTTTCATAAATAATTCATTAACTCTTCAGTAAATATAATGAAGATTAAGATACCATTTGGTTATAGCTATGATCTCATCAATATGAGCAAAGACCATCTAGTTTCCTTTACCTCCAATTTCCATGACCTCTCAATAACCCAACAAATCTTGTGGGGGCCTTCTTCTGTATGTCCTTGTATGGTGTGGTTATCAGAGTTATATACAAGCTATCCATTCATTATTCCTTACTGTCATTATGTGAATGGCTCATTTTTTCTTACCAGCAATACATCTCTCTTATGACATACTTTCCCTGCTTCTCCTAAATTAATATTTCCTGGCCTATTCATACTCATCATCTTCTTCTCTACTGTCATTTGAGTGACCTTTACTTTTGCTTCTTTAGAGCGGCAGCTGCTTTCTTAGCAGTACTCAAAATCCAGATTCAATACGATCTCAACTTTTCCTTATTCTCCCTAACAAATTGAATTATTGGAGATCCTAGAGTCTCATTCTATTTATGTTCAGTGGCAGAAATGGGTCAGTGTATCCATTTTTATATTTTAGACAGATCCCACAAATTGACACTGACTTGGGAGGGGGCAAGAGAAACAAACAGTATTTAGCAGGGGAAGTTTACACATCTGGTGGATAAGACAATGAGTCAGGCTGGAAAACATTTGGATGAATACCCATCAGAGAAGCCCTACAAGATCAGTAAGGAGACGGTCTGATAGAAGAAACACAATTACATCAATAGAAAGCATTGTTGTTTATATATAGCCTCCAAGACATGAATTACTCCTCCATGCATTTCCTTTAGATACACTCTCTCTATATGTGCACGCTCAATATTTGCCCCAGTACACATGTTTCCTATATGTTTCTCTACATATATGCCTTAATTACTGGTTCTTTATGTGTATTCCTTTACACTTGTTCAGGATTGTGCTGGAGCCAGCTCCAGATCACCAGTTGCTAAATTTTCAGTATAAGCATTTATATTTTGGTAATCAGCAAATGATACAGCTCAGGGCTTGATTTATTGTTTTATTTATTATCTAGACTTCTAAAAAATGGAGAAAATGTTAATAGTGCAGATTAAGCTTAAAAGTACATCTTGGGTACATTTTTCCCCCCAGAGAGCTGGTGATTAAACATTAAAAAGCTGCACATGCTTTTTATATGTGCTCACCCTCCCTAATTTTTGCATGTATTTGCAGTAGAATGTACCAAAATAGGTTTGTTAGGATAATAAAAAATTGTTGCTACTTTTCTTACTGTACAATTTAATGAAATGTCTTTGCTTTGAACTAATAGCTTTGATGGCTACATGTTCAAAGCACAAAGTGACCTAATGGTAGAGATTTTTAATTTACTGTTTTAGAGTATGACTGAGCCAAAGTTCTTGTAATGAGTTTAGTTTTTCTCTAATGGAATCTGCTCTATGAGTTGGAGTATACTTCAAAGTATTATACTATATATACTCTGTGTGTGTGTGTATGTGTGTGTGTGTGTGTGTGTGTGTGTGTGTGTGTATGCATGTAATCTCTTCTCTGCTGCTCTTTAAATGATTGTGCTTTCTGTTTTAAATAAATTGTTCTTTAAGGAAGAAAAAAATCTAAGGAAAACCAGGGGTTTTAGAACATTAACTGGAAGAAATTGAATCTAATCCAAGCTTTAGAAGCTTGGAAATAACTTGGAAATGGGAGGAAAACCTACAAATTGGAAAATAATTGAACAAATTGTGGTATATGATTGTGATAAAATGCAATTATGTTATGAAGAGTTTTGAGCAGGAAGGTTTTGAAGACTCATATGAAATGATGCAAAGTGAAATGAGCAGAACCAAGAGAGCATTGTATATAGTAGCAGCAATATTATAAAGATTATCTACTATAAAAGACTTAGCTATTCTGATCAATACAATGATCCATGTCAATGCCAAAAGACTCATGATGAAAAAAGCTATCCATCTCCAAATATACAATTGATGGGTTCAATGTGTACTGAAATATATTTTATTTCCTTTCTCTATTTTCCTTGCTTGGGGGGGGGAACATAGTTAATGTGGAAATGTGTTTTGCATGACTTCATATGAACAATGGGTATAATATTTCTTCCATCTTAATGGGTAGAGGAGGGAGTGAAAGGAAAAGAAAACCTTAAAGCTGACAATTAAAAATTATTTAATTTTTTTTAAAAGGAAAAGCTGTTTTAATTCCAAAAATAAATGATTCTTGCTTTTGGATGTGTCATATTTCTAGAAATCATCTATTCAAGTGAATTTTCTCAACTTCTTTTATGGCATGAACCTCTGTGGTTATCTGGTGAAGCCTATGGGTCCTTTCTCAGAATCATGTTTTTAAATAATTGAAAGAAATGCTAAATCTTAGTTAGAAGTTACTGAAAATAAAGAGGCATTTTTTCCCATCTAAGTTCATGAACCTCTTGAAATCTATAATCCTAGGGTTCAGTTGAAGAACTCCTGTCCTTAAGGCAAGACACTGACTTCCCATAAAAATATCTTAGTGGTATGTATACCAAGACTCCCATCTCTTATCCCATTTTTAAAAGAAATCAGCAAAAGACGAAATAAAGGTAAAGAAAATATTTCTTAGAAATTGAATGTGTGTATACATGTCCATATATTTAGAAGTAGATACATATAAAGAAAATTAAACAAATGATCCCACTGATCATACAGTTTGGACAAGTTATACTAATGGGGGTTGAGGTCCCTTTAAGATTCCTCTCTGACTGCCCATGGCTGACCTTGATTCACAAATCCTGGTCAAAAGCACCCTTTTGAATATCCGGGCCCAGCCCCCACTATCAGCCCAGCTTCCCCCAGCCCTCACCTGATCTGAGCTAACTGAAAAGCCCTCCAAGAACTTGGGGGTACCGCCCATCATCTTCTAGGTATAAAGGAAATGAGCTGGAGCGCTCTCTTTACAGTAGCCCTCCCTGCCAACACATGGTATCTTTCCGACCATGTAAGGGTTCCTGCCCGCCCAGAGACCACCTCTGGCCCTGGCATCTTTCTAACTGAGCTTTACTTCCAAATTTCTACAATAAACCTTTTATTTATCAATCTAGGTTTTCGGGCCTATAAATTCATTTACAGGGGACACTGCGCCTCATGGGATCTTTGTGCCGAGAAACGGGGTTCCCCCTTTCCCTCATTAATACTATGGACTCAAAGACAGTTCTTTTCATTCCAAGGTCAATAGACTTTTATTCATCATACCTGAAAATGAGAAGAATGGACTATATGATCTATAAGGTCCGTTTTGATAATAATTCTCTTAGTCTCAAATACTATCCTATTACCTTATTCTTTCATTACTTCTTTGTGTTCACTGTAAGGTACAAAAAAAAAAAACCACACTGGATTTGAAGTCAGGAGATCTAAGTTCAAATCCTTCTTCTGATTGGACTTGAAATCTGGAAAATGAAAGTTCAAATCTTATGTGAAACATAAGATTTGTCTTCAGTTTTTTACCTATAAAAAGAGGTTGAACCCAATGATCTCTAAGGTCCTTTCTAGCTTTAGATCCATCATCTTGGACTTTAAATCTACATGATCTTGAGACAAGAGTATGCTAGTAAATATTTATTCACTGGCTTTTCAGGGTAGCTAGGTGGCCCAGTGGATAGAGTATTGGGCCTCGAATCAGGAAGACACTCATCTTTCTGACTTCAAATTTGGCTCCAGACAGTTACTAACTATGTGATTTCAGGCAAGTCACTTAAACCTGTTTGCCTCAGTTACCTCATCTGTAAAATGAGCTGGAGAAGGAAATGTCAAGCCACTTTATCAAAAAAACCCTAAATAGAGTCACAGAGTTAGACATAGCTGAAAATGACTGAACAACAACAATGAAATTTCCAGGGGAAAAATGTTCATGGGATACATTTAAACATAAGCTGCATTAACATTTTCTGCATCACTTTCATAAACCTAGACAATCAACAAACAACAATCCTAGCTCATAATTGTAACTCATTGATTTGCAAGGTAAAAAATGTTCACATGGAAAACTTAACAGTTGGTTTTACCTGGTTGGCTTGAGTTGATTCCAGCACACCCCTACCTTGGAAAATAATTTCTCCTTGAAACTTCCTTTCATCATTTCTAAAACTAAGATAATTATACCTATATTCCCTATGAAATAGGTCTATGTCCAGAAATTTATAAGCTTTTCCCCAAATTATCAGTCCTAAATCATTTTTCCCAAAAACCTGTGACAATGAATTCTTTGTCTTGCATAATTGACATTTCTGATTTCTTGAAACAAAGCTCTGAAAAAAACAGAATTTTGGAAAAAAAATTTTAATTCAAATTTCACTTCTTCCTCTACCCTTTAAGTCAAAAGATGGTGCTTTTAAACCCAAATCACTCTGGCTTTCATTGAATGGCCATAATACACTCCAAGACTCTCAAGATCATTCTTTGGTTCCGATGGCTCAGAGTGAGTGCAAGTCAGCAAATATTTTCTGACTAGAAACTCTTGAGGGTCTTCCCTTTACTAACTGATTCTTATGTGATGCCAAAATAGATTTCTTTTTGTTTCAAATCATTCAAAGACTTGATGGAACAGGAAGCTGAGTTTCTTTGAGATCAGGAATGCATAAAACATGTGTCAATATACATCCTGTCCATGATGGTCAAGGTCATTCTTATGAGCTGGAAGTCAGTACTATCATGAATGATTCAACCCACCTTTTTTGGGCCTGTGGGAAGTCAGGCATTTTGCATTAACCAAAAAATTCTCTGTTGTTGTTCTTGTTGTTTTTTTTACATTGCAGTCAAAGTCAATAAGTGAGGTTTCACCCTACAAGAAGGTGTGTGTGTGTGTGTGTGTGTGTGTGTGTGTGTGTGTGTGTGTGTGTGTTTGTTTTCTTGAGGCAATTGGGGTTAAGTGACTTGCCCAAGATCACATAGTGAGGACATGTTAAATGTCTGAGATAACATTTGAACTCAGGTCCTCCTGGCTTCAGGGCTTGTGCTCTATCCACTGCACCACCTAGCTGCCCCTACCCTACAAGTAAGTAAGGGAGAATTGATATGCACATCTATCTACAAGTATTTTGTTTCTCATTTATGTAATCCAATATAACTACTTACAAATGTAATCACCCATTAGCAGAAGCTTTTGATTGGCACAGCATCCTAGAAAAAAAAGGTATGGCCACTTTAGGTGGGGGAACAATTGAATGAGTAAACCTTGAAATCTAAGGACCCCAATGGGCGGTGGGAGGAATGCAGAATGATTTATAGCTATCTCTGTCCATGGTCCTGACTGATCTTTGGGGATCACTGAAGCACAGTACTATGATCACCTTTTTACAACTACTCTCACAAGATTGTCATGGTGAAAAGTTGTAAACTCACATGTATAATTATTAAAATCACTTCAAAGAAGAAAAGGATGAGAGAAGAAAGAAGAGGAGGCCAGATCTATCATCTAAAATATGAACATTATTTGCACAAAGGAAATAGTAATGGATTTGGACAAAGAAATCTAAGTTCAAATCCCAGCTCTGACACCTACTACTTCTGTGACCTTGGACTAGTTTAGTTTCATTCATCTCTAAAGTATAAAAGAACTGGGATAGATGGCTTCTAAAATCTCTTCCAGTCTTAAATCTAAATCTATGCTCCCTGAAAATGCCACTCTCCAGTATGACACTATCTTTTTCTGACCAAAATACTAATGAGATAGAGTACTGGAATGTAAGTTACAATATAAATCAGTCCAGTGTCCTATCAATTTTTGTCTTCTCAGCAAGATCAGACCCTGAGAGAAAATAAATTCAAGCAAATGAAAATGTATTCTGTATGTCAGTCAAATGAAAATTAAATGCAACCCAAGCTCCAACTAGGTCCGTGGGACCCTTTCCTAGGTCCTGAAACTCAATCCAGAATTTATCTTTATGCACCAAAGACTGCCTGATATGATTGCTATGTTGATTGATTTTGACTATTCTTCTTTGTTACCAGGGAAAGTTGTGATATAAGAAACAAAAAGCTTTGAAACTCTCTTTGAAAAATAATTTCTTAAAAAAGGGAAAATATGCTATTACCAACCAAGTTATTTTTCAGAAAAGAAGGCTATTTCATTATTGTTGTTTCACAAAAAAGAGAAACAAACAAACAAAAAAACCCTCATCAAATTACAAGAGTTTGTCCAATGAATTATTGTACAGATTCTAGATGGGGGCATAAGAGAACAGATAAAAACTATGTCTTCTGGGAATATTCTGAATGGCTTTTTTTTTCTACCCTGTAGTCTTCTCTCATGGGTTTTTCTAGTTCCCAACAGAGCACTCTCATTTTCCCACAGGCCTGGATCTTTATATTTTTAGCTTCTCAATAGAAACAATGGTCAAACTCTTGTCATGCCATTTGAAGCAGGCATTTTAATAACTGGTTGGTTCAACAAATTCAAATTCATTTGAAAATGAAGGACGTTTTGCCAACAGTTAAGTTTTAACCAGGAATGATTTCTTGCCACAGAGTTCAGAGCTCAAATTTAAGTCAAGCAGTTAATGATTGCCAGCTCATATGCAGATGTATAGGCAGGGATATAGTTGGCTTGGTCCTTTTCTAAGACGTATTCTGGGGTTTTTCCATTTACCCAAGTCTTTATCCAGTAAGTCTATTAATAGGATGAGATCCAGTGGGAATTTCTAGCAACAAAGGGAATATTACACCCCCTCCTCCCACAGCAGAACAAGTGCTGAAATAGGATTATATGGTTAAAAAAATATTTTTTAAAGAAATAAAGATTTTAAAAGAACACATAACCTTGTTTTTGGCTATGTGTTTTAAATAAACTACATAACCTCCCTATCCTTCCCAGCACTTCACCCCCTGGGTGGGAAATTCTTTTATTCAAAGTATTTGTGGAAGATAAAGTGAGTTTATTTTTCCTCTATGTATCTTCATGTGATTTTTTTCCCCTCAGTAAAACACTGGAAGCTTGCTTTGGGGATGGGAAAATGGGGCTGGGATTTTGATAGACCAAAACCAAAGTGAACAAGATGGAAGGAAGCCCATTCCTCTTCAAGAGACATAGTGAATGGGATGCTGGACTTTGAGCCAGAGAAATCTAAGGTTGAATCCTGTCTCTGACCCTTGATAGCATATGCCAGTAATTTAGGGAAGTCTGAAAACTTAATATCTTTATAGTAAAATGGGGATGAAAATACCTATAATACCTACACTATAAAGTTGTTGTGAGGTTCAAATGACATAAAGGAGGCGAAAGTCAGGTAGTTATCAGACACTTTCCATACACACATTTATCAATTCAACACAACAAAGGGGGAAAGAGGAAGGAAAGGAGTAAGAACCTACTAGAGCAGTTAGGTGGCCCAATGGATAGAATGCGGGGCCTGAAATGAAGAAGGCCCATCTTCCTGAGTTCAAATCCAGGCTCAGACATTCACTAGCTGTGTGACCCTGGACAAGTCACTTAACCCTGTTGCCTTTCTTCATATGTCAAATGAACTGAAAAAGAAAATGGCAAACTACTCAGGTATCTGATTTACCAAGAAAACTCTAAATGGGACCATAAAGAATTGGAGGACTGAACAACAATAACAAAGCATCCGTTATGTGTCAGCCATTGTTCTAGGTACTTTATAAATATCTCAATATCTCATTGATTAAGCAAGTACTATGTGCAAATCTTTATACTAGATGCTGGAAGTTCAAAGACAAAAAGGAATAGTTGCTACCCTGAAGAAGCTTACATTCTACTATTTTATCATTATTAGGAGTCATAACTAGGAGTCAAAAACCCAATAAATGTCTTCCTAACATAGAACTCTGTTTTTTGAAGTCATTTCAGAGCTTCCAAAGAAGGCAGTGCAATAGGAGGACCAAACATTAGTTCTAGGCTAGAAGACCTATATTCGAATTATACATTTTATACTTACTACCTATGGGGGCTTCATCTTTCTGATCCTCAGTTTCCTCATCTTGTGGAAGATTGAACCAGAGGCATCTGGGGCCTCCTACAGCTCTAGATCTGGGATCCTAGAGATGGTCCACAGAAGGAGTATTTTTTGAAATGGCATTTATAAATTCTATTAATTAAATCCCTATCTCTGGATCTCAGTTTCCTTAACAACAATGAGAGATCTCAGGCCTCTTCTCCCTCTAAACTTATGTGCTTTTGATACTGTAGAGACAGCATGAATATCTATATAGTGAATAATTAATCTAGAAAGATTTGAGTTCAAATGATACTTCTTATATTTATCGACTGTGACTCTGGCCAAATTCCTTAACCTCTCAGTACTCGGAGCAGATCTGTAATACTATAGGTTGGAGAGAAAGTACTGACCTGCATTGGGAAAAGAAGTTTCCTGAACAGTTAGTTTCTAATACCAGTGAAATCTCAAATCCAATCTCTATCCATGGAGAAGTAAATTCATTTAAGTGGTATCAAGCTGTTAGAAGCCAATGTTCATGCTTTTTATTGTAATTATGTGTTATATGGAGATGAGGGGCAAAGAATGATTAACAGACACCAGCCCTGTGAAAACATACCTAGAATTTTTAGTAAAATCCAATGCTAATTAACTCAAGCTAGGAAATCCTGGAGAGTGAAGATCTTTTTTTGTGGAAATTGTTTCATGAAAATAAGAGGAAGAAAAGACACCCTTAATAACCTTTCAGATGGTCTTCCATTCAAATATAAGGGAACCCTTGACCAACATTTCTCTGGATGAAAAGAGAATATTCACATTCTTTATGTGACAATGGAGAAATAGAGGCATAGGATTTAAAAACAATATCCTGCTATGAAGATTACTGGACATGGATTTAAATTTTGACCCTGCTGTTTACATTTTTAATAGTCTTGCAAATCACTTCTCTAAATCATTATTGACCAGAGAAGTTCAAATTAAAACATCTCTGAACTATCCCACACCTATCAGAGTGACTAATGTGGCATAAAAGAAAAATGTTGGAAAACTGGAAGACTAATATACGGTTGGTACAATAGTACCCACAAACTGTGAACTGATTCAACTATTCTAGAGAGCAATCTGGAACTATGCTCAAGGGGGAATAAAACTCTACATACACTTTGATCCAGATAAACCATTGTTAGGTTTCTATTCCAAAGACATTAAAAATGAAAAGAACCCATTTGTCCAAAAACACCTATAGCAGCTTTTCTTTTTTATGGTGGTATACCCATCAATTGGAGAATGACTAAACAAGTTGTGGTAGTGGAATATTATTGTGCTGAAAGAAATGACAAAAAGGATGACTTCCGAAAAACCTGGAAAGATTTAGATGAACAAATACATAATACAGTGAACAGAACCAAGATTACATAGTACACAGTAACAGTATTATTTAATGGAGAACTGTGAATGACTTGGCTATTTTCAGCCACACAATGATCCAATACAACCCCAAAGGACTAATGATAAAGCATACTATCTACTTCCAAAGAAAGAATTAATTTTGATTGAATACAGACTGAAGCATGCTATTTTCATTTTGCTTCATTTTTATTCTTTTATTCAAGTCCTCATACAAAAATGACTACTATGGAAATGCTTTATATAATTGCATATGTATAACCTGTATCTGATTGCTTACTGTCTCAATAAGGGAAAAGGGGAAGAAGGAATAGAATTTGATACCCAAAACTTTGAATAAAAATGTTGTTTAAATAAATGCTTAAAGCAAACCATACTACTTTTGCATTGGGTCTACTTTTGATGATTTTTTTTTCTCCTTAAATCCAGCACTTAATATGGGCCAATTACATGGCTCCGTGGATGCAGCACTGGGCCTGGAATCAGGAGGAATTGAGTTCAAATCCAGCTTCAGTCAATTATAGCTATGTAACCCTGGGCAAGTCACTTCACCCTGTTTAGCTCAGTTTTCTCATCTGTAAAATGAGCCAGAGAAAGAAACAGCAAACCACTCCAATATCCTTGCCATCAAAATCTCCCCAAGGGTCACAAAGAGTTGAACAGGACCAAAAATAGCTAAATAATAATACAAAGCACTAATCATAGTGCTTGGCATATAACAGGTGCTTAATAAACATTTCTTGACATGATTTAAATCAAGCCCAAATTTGTCCTATTGCAACGTAAACTCACTATTCTTTATGCCTTTTGTAGCCAAGCAGAACAAGTAGAATTGTTCTTTTTCTTGACAATGCTTCAAAGACTTGAAGACAGATATCACAACCCACCCCCACCTCCAAGCCTTCTCAGATTTTACAGCTTCCTCTTTTTCTGATACCCAAAGCCCCATTGATTTAAATGACTGTTATCCCTCAAAGCTTTTTCAAAAGAAAGGAAAAATCTAATTCAGAATGACTATTCTTTCTGCTACATTGATTGGAACCCGCCACAGGGTTCCATTGCCTTGACCAGCGGATATTACTGTCAATGCCAGCTTCCTATTGGCTTGCTAGGACTTCCTTGCTTGGGGACAGCAGAAGACTTATGAAGGCCTTGCTCTGCATGTCAATTTTTAGAGTGGTGACAAAACAAAAGACTTTTGTCTACAGCACTGAAACCCTAGTAACTTTTATAAATGCTAAGTTCATTCCCTTTTTAAGTTTTTAAATAGATTTTTATTTATAACACTGCTTTTTTTGTTGTTGTTAGATTCTTCCTGTAATTTTCCCCCTCCATCCTCCAGAGAGAATTCTTCCCTCATGATCAAAGTTTAAAGAAAAAGAAGACATAAAAATCTGCAAAATCAATCAATATATCAAAGAGAACTTTTTTGACAATGTTCCACATCCATTGACTATTACCACTAGCTGTGCGAAGGAGTGAGACGATTTTTTTCTCACATTTCTTTTTTCAGGGCCATTCTTGTTTTTTTGTAATATTAATTTCCTATTTTTTGGTGTTGGTTGTTCTTTTCATTCTAATGTTGCAGTCATTGTATATCATTTTCTTGCCCTCAGACTGGCTTTTAAAAAGCACCATCTTTTATATTTTCATCTTTGCTGGTCTCTGGCATCTTTTCACCCTAGTACCCATACATTTGGGCATGCCCAGTTTCTTAGAAAAGAAAAAAATACTTTAGCAAAATACAACATTTATATCCAAGTCATATGGTTTCCTTCTCTTCTTAACTCTCAGAATTGATCTCTAGCTGTTGAGTAAGTGGTAGGATATGTGAGGAGAGGAAAAGTCTTACTAATGGTTTGGCCCCTGGATGGAAGAAACTAGCCCCAGTTTAGGGAAAGGAAGTATCCTTTGGGATGAGTCTGCTGCCACAAGAAACAGTGGGAAAAGAGCAGTTTGGAGTAACTATACTAAAAACTGGAAAGGACCTTAAATAGTCATTGATATTACCACCACCCAATTTTATAGCTGAAAAAACTGAGACACAATATCATGTATTAAATGTCTAAAACAGGATTTGACTACACATCCAGTGCCTTCTCTACAAATTTTCCACTCTGGGGCAAAGCCCAAATGGCCCCATGCCAGTTGCAGTTCTAGTCACAGGCACCTGGCAAGACAAGTGACAAAGTAAAAATTAGCCATTTCACTTTTGTCAAAATGGGAACAATTTTTAAAAGAACAAACGTGATTTTTAAAAATTCTTTAAGGAAAAAAATAGCCTCATCAACATGATGGCTTTTGTATGCCATAAAGATAAATGATAATCTACTTTCCAAGAATATTTCTGAAGAAAGTAAGAAATGGTAGCATATTTAGATGTAAGGTCAAATGGTACCCCTAAATATAGATCACATTCCATCTGGATGCCAAGATCCCATCTGAGCACATTAACCAGAAGACTAAAGTAGAAAGTGGGGGGGAGGGGGAGAAGGGAGTTTTTAAATGTAAGAGAGAAAATGGATTCACTTAAAATTTCACCATCAGATCTTTCAACAAACATGTACCTACTAAATGCAAGGTACCCAAGTGCTAGGAATGCAAAGAAAGACAAATGATCCCTATCCTCCAGAAATCACAACCCAATGGGTAAAATTGCTTTTAGGGCTAAGACAGAGCCAATATTCATGGGCTGCACAGAGAACAGAACCCAAGTATTCACTGGCTCTGTTTCTGTCGATGACCTTGGGCATTCACTTCTGATTTCTAAGATTCAGTTTCCTCCTATGTAAAATGGAGAGGTAAACTAAATGACTTCTCCCTCCCAGCTTTAAGTCTATAGTTTTATGATTCCACAGTAATTATATTGCTTCCATTAAAAATTATAATAAAAGACACATTTTTCACATTTTGCCCCTTAAATTTTATGATAGGTATAACACAACTAATTAGATCCTTCCCTCTTTAAAAATTATTTTCAATCTTTGCCTGCATTATTCCTTAGACTTGCTTAAATTTGGCTGTCTTTTTGTTCTCTCCAAGGCCATTTTTGTTGTTAGCCTTTTCCCAGGGTTATGTTTTATACAAGTCCAACCACAAGACTGTGTTTACAACACATAATTATTTTCCCAGTTTTAGCTTCCCTCATTAACGAAGTAAATTTGATATTTCCCCTAGCCAAAAATCTCCCTTTGTTTATAGTTGGAGAGCCCTGACCCAAATGCAGAAATCATCTGGTGGGCACTGAAGAGTCTTACAGAAATCTCTCACCACAAGGACCTTCATCATAATCACTAAGGTACTCCTAGAAAAACAACAATGGTTCTCTTCAGTTAACCCAATTTTTCCACTTAAAGTCTTTGTTGCTCAGTCATGTTAATCATGTTCAATTCTTCCTGGCCCCATTTGGGGTTTTCTTGGCAAAGATAATGGAGTGGGTTTGTCATTTCCTTCTACAGGGTTAAAGGACTTGCACAGAAACTCAAGAAGATGAGTCTGCTTGATTTCAGATCTGACAATCTATCCAATGCACCACCTAGCTTCCCTAAATTTAAAGTTTGGATAGTTTAAACAGATTAGGAGGTCTAGCAGAATGAGTGTTTAATGTAGAGTTGATGTTTTGTAGGATCATTTGTTTGTTCTCATTGCGTATTGAAACACTCAATATTGGGTTCATAAAATCATAAATTTAGAGCTAGAAGGGGTCTTAAAGGCCACTTACCCCAATAGCCCTCATTTGACAAATGAGGAAGCTGATGTCACAAAGAAATGACACAGTGAGTAATTGCCTGTGGTAGAATTCAAACTCAGGTCTTTCTGATTCCAACGCTAGCATTCTAAGTTAGTGGGTTCCTATTTTGTGAAGACTCTGCTGAATCTAGGGATGGTAAGCGGGTACAGAAAAATCAAGGTGAGTTCAAAGGTCTATTCTGTGCTTCTATTGTTGTTTGGGATGGAATCTTTTCAGTTTTTTCTCAGTTAAATCACAAAAGGCACATTGAAGCTATATCTATACACAGAGACGTTTCTGTCTATGTTTCACATTTGTCAGCACTTTCTCCATCACTTTCTTTTGTCTAGATAATCAACAACCAAAAAAATCATGCCCTAATTGGTAACATTTTCCAATGTTCAACTGTTCTTGATTCTTTATCCACCAAATGAGGCTTCCTCCCAACTATGCATATAGAGAGGACTTAATACATGTTTGTTTTCATTTATATTGTCATAATTATTATTCTTATTATTTACTTGCTTCAGCTTTCAGCAGTTCACATGAATTAACGTATATCTTCTGATGCTTCTCTAGATTCTTCATATTCATAATTTGTTATAGGGCAGTAATATTCTATTATAATCCTCTACCACAATTTGCTTAGTCATTCCTCTATCAATGGGAATAACAATTTCCTGAGATAAAAGAAGTTTCTATCTTCTCCAAAGGATGAATCTTTGCAAGTTTAACCTTGACAAGTAAACAAGATTCGACTGTCTATTGGTTTCACCTGTCCTTGAACTTAGACTCACCTCCATGGCTCAGGGAAGCCTATAAGGAGGACGGAAGTTAAAGATCAAAGGAGCATAGATCCAGAGATGGGAAAGACATAAGAAACCATCTCGTTCAACCTTCCTTTTTGCAGATGAAAAAACTGAAAACCCAGGAATCAGTGGATCTGCATTTGAATCACCCTTCTCATGCTTACTATTTCTGTGACCACTAGCCAATCACTTATTATTTTGTTACTTGTCTAGACTAAAAAAACTCATGGAGAAAATGTTGAGTTTGAAGTCTACTACAGGAAATTATCCACCCTGGGCTTCAGCTATGGATTTAGCAATCAATTGAAAGGCACTTCTTCTTTGCATGATCTGCAGAATGAAAATATTATCTGTGTGTATTCTGAAGTCCATATAATGATTGCATCAGTAAAGGTAACTAAGAATTCTCATAATGAATGAACTTACTGATTAGTTCCCTTTATGAGGAAAGAAAGAAAAGAAAAAAGAGAAAGAAAAAAAAGAAAGTAAAGAAAGGAGGAACAAAGGAAGGAAGGAAGGAAGGAAGGAAGGAAGGAAGGAAGGAAGGAAGGAAGGAAGGAAGGAAGGAAAGAAGGAAAAGGAGGAAAGAAGGAAGAAAGGAAGGAAGGGAGAGAGGGAGGGAGGAAGTATAATGCTAGAGAAACTGAGCAAGGTAGAGATTAGAGAGTATTTAATCATTTATTAAATGGAGAGATTTACTGGAACCAAATGGATCCATGGTTTGGTCCCAGGGCTGAATGAGACTATCATTTCAAAGAATCCAGCAAACAATGAGAGTTCTCAGTGACACATATACACATTGCTCAGACTCAGGTTAGACTGAGGCAGGAGTGGAGTCAGGGTGCTGAGAGTGGGAACGGGACTCTGAAAATCCGATTCTGATTGGGTGAAGGGAGGAACCCTGAAGATGGGGAGAAGGATCTTGATAAGACAGTAATCTGACATTCCGGTAGCTTGGGATGGGGAAAGCCATTCTGGTATTCTAAAACATAAAATCTTTTATCCTTATAAAATATTCTGATAAAGAGGAAGGGGAGGTTTTGCAGGACTGAGAAGCAGGGAAGATGAGTCAGGACTGGTTCAGGATAATTATGGAAACAGAACTGTGGGATAACAGAAGGAAAGAAGGAAGGAAGGGAGGAAGGAAAGAAGAAGAGAGGGAGAGAGGAAAGAAAGGAAGGAAGGGAAAGGGGGAGGAAGGAAGGGAAGAAGGGAAGGAAGGAAGAAGGGAGAGAGAGGGAGAAAGGGAAGGAAGAAAGTAGGGAGGGAGGGAAGAAGGAAAGAAGGGAAGGAAGGAAGTAGGGAGGAAGGGAGGGAGGAAAGAAGGGGTGAAGAGAGGGAGGAAGGAAGAAAAGAAAGAAGGAAGGAAGGAAAAAGGAAAAGGGAAGGAGGAAGAAAATGAAATGAAATTAATATAATGATCTCTCAAAGATAGGACTACCTATGAATTTAGCAAATTATATTCTCATATCTAACAATAGATGCCTAAGAAGTTATAAAGTCATTTACCAAGCTATTTTAAACTCTGCACAAATTCAGTACCAAATCACCCAGACTTAAGGGTCATTCATTATCATCAGGATAGATACCTCAGTATCACAAGAATTCCACAATATCACATGATAGTGATAGAATCTTGGGGATTTGGCTGACTTAAAAGCATCCTCTGAGTATATCTGGATTGCCAGCAGCTGTCCTCATTAAGGAAAGCAGAAATCTGCAGAGTGAATCCTTTCAAAGTACAGGAGCCCAAATGGATCAGAAGTTTGCCTCCAAGCATTCCCAATTTAGTAAAAAAAATATTTTCAAGTATATCTCCCTCACTTCATAGCCTCAGTCTGCTATAGAATTTTGCTCCACAGGTCAAATTCATTTCCCAAATTCTCTCTGGTCACTGATTTCCTGACATATCCTCTCTAGGCCCAGGGAAACCAGAGAGAATCTCATTTGCTGACAATGCACTGTGAGGGGACATGTTTGACATACATCCCCTAATGGATGTGTAAATTCCCAGCTCCAATTTGGAGACTGACACAAGCTGCAAGGCTCAGCAGTCTGAGAAAGAAAAACCCCAGGAGAATGAGAACCATTCCACTAACTCCAAGTACTTTGGAAATAAAAAAGTGATAGAAACCTTAATAAGATACATTTGAGAGGTTATATAACTACATAAGAAGAATGCTATCTTTTTGACTGCTGGAAGCAAGATAAAATTTTTAAAAAAGAAATAAAAGGGATATGTGTTTCTTAAGCAAAAAAAGAGGTAGACTCATAAAATTTCTCTGACTCATTTTCAAGAATCTTCACTGATGAATTAATTATTTCAAATTTTTAGTGATTGAGTTATTCTCTGGGACTTAAATCTTAATAGCAGAGTTTATGCTTTAATGTATCTTTTCCTAAGATCCTACAAAACATCTTCAGGTTTCAGTTAACCCAACTAATTCTATTCCCTTCAAGATAGAGAAAGGTCTCCTTTTCCAGACAGGAAAATGTAGGGATATGGAATCAGCATAGCTCTAATAAATTAACCCCCACTTTCACAGAATCTTCTGACTTTTTAGAAAGTTACTTGTCCTCATTCATCCCTACATACCTTTCAAAAATCAGAAAAAAGATAAAACTTTGGAAACAACATACTATACGATATTCACTTGTATCCCATCCTGTTGTTTTTAATTTTAAAAAATTTTTATTTTATTAAAGCTTTTTCTTTTTCTTTTTTTCTTTTTTACAAAATAAAAACAGCAATACTCTTAGAAGATGCTCAGAGAGAAAGAAAGACTTAGAAGAAGCAATGTATAGAGTACTCAACCGTATATTCACATATGTTCTAACATATAAGCAATCCTTGAATAAAAAGTAGAACGGACAACATGTCACTATCTAACAGGACTCCACCTTCCTGAACCTCAGCTTCCTTATCTGTAAAATGAAAGAATTGGCTTAGATGGTCCCTGTGATCCTTTCTAGCTCTGCATAAATGAAAAAAAAAATCCCAGCAAGACAGCCTTATCCTCTAGTAGGATACTGCTGAAATTTGTCATGAAGTTGAAAAATCTTAAGTTTCCATGGATCTGAGAAAGAAAGAAAAAAGCAAGATGAATAATTAATGTCAATTATAGATTTTTGTAATGTCATTTGTGTCTTAAAGTATAATTAATGACCAATGGAAGAGAGACATAGATCCTTACCTCCCCCCCCCAATCCCTCTGTGTGTGTATCTCTCTGTCTCTTCCTCTTACACACACACACACACACACACACACACACACACACACACACATGTTTGATATAAAGATTCATAACTTGACTGATGGCTGGAGTTGGGAGGGACTTTGGAGGTCATCTTGTCCAGCCATCTCATTTTACAATGAAGGAAACTGAAGATGTGGAAATCTTACATTCCAAAATCTTACATCCAAGTCGGTGACTGAGCAAGAACTTGAAAAACAGATCTCCTGACTTAGTCATAAATGTATCTAGAACTGGAAGGGAGTCCATGAACAGCTAGTCCAACTCTTTTCATTTTAAAGAAGAAATTAAGACTCAAAGAATGACTTGCATAAGATCATATAGAGAGTAAGCAGCAAAATCAGGATTAGAACTCAGGTCCCCTGATTCCAATCACAGGACAAGGAATTCAATGTTCTTTCTATTACATCATTTGAGAGCAAAATTCTTTTTTTTTCCTTTAAAATCTGAATGGTGTTCTTTACTCCACACAATACATAGCTTTTAAAAATCAGACTTTAGATAGTATTTTGAGAAAATATCAACAAAAATAATGTTTTAGTTCTTAAAGCTCCCAACGTGACGCCAAGGCCACTTCCCAAGTGAACAGACAAGCTTTGCATCATATCTAAGGATTAATGAGGGATTTGTCAGAGCAACAGAGAGATGTGATGGTTTCTTAGGTAAGGTCTGCTCTAAGGCATCAGCAAATGATTCAACATCAAAAATGGATATAATTTTATCAGTAGAAATGACATTAAAGATGAGGTAGTACCATTTGCCTTGCTACTGCCCCCCTAAGGACCATGGGATCTTTCCATTTGATTTGCAGATAAAACTTTCCATATGTTACCTTCCTCCCCAGAATCTCCATGAGAACTTGAGCTCCTGGAGAATAATGATTCTATTATTATTCTTTTTGTATCCCTACTGCTTAGATATGTGTGTTGCATGTGAAAAACACTTAATAAATTCACTCATTTATGTCATTTGATCTCTGATCATTGAACTTAGCTTCACAGACTAAAAGCAGAAATACTCCAAATTCCATAAGAAATTATTATATAAAGGATTTGGACTGAGATGAACTGATTTGAGCTCCTTGAGTAGAGGCTGGATAATCACTTGCCAAGTGTGTGACTGTGGGGTTTATTCTTGCATATGAATTTGGATCCTATGGCCACAGGGGGGACCTTCCAACTCTCAGATTCTGTAATGAGAGAAGTATTATTTTGTGATTTGCCCCTTGTTTTCAAAGAGGACCAATGATATTAAGGGTGAAGGCTATACTTGTGTGTGAATTGGGACTCTTTTAGACTCGTGGTCTCATTTCTTTTCCCATTATTTTTATAGCTTCTGCTGTTATTTGGATTTTTCTTTTTTCTTTTCTTTTCTTTTCTTTTTTTTTTTTTTGAAGAGGACCAAAGACATCATGGGATTGCTCTTGGATTTAAGTGAAGCAGAGTTGTACAAAGTTTTCCAAAATCACTAAAGTCCAGTTGCAGGACAAAGTCAAAATGACCGGTGATGACCCAGGATTCAGTGGGTGACCTTGTTATCTTTCATGTTTAACCAAGCTCTAAGCACTCCACAGTGCCTGCTCCAGCCACTTCATGGCCATTGGAACAAACTGCTCTCATTCACCCATTATGGCAAATGCTTGTGGTGAAGAAGTAAGCAAAGTCAGGAAAACTATACTCAATGACTACAACAATGTAAATGGACAGAAAAAGCACAAAACCACTAAATACTATAAATCTATAATGACCAAGAAACTTGAACTTGGAAAAGTGAGAGGAAAATATTTCTCTTGGAACACTGAAATCACTGGTCCAGTCTCTCCTGAGTATTCGTAGAACACCGAAGGAGAAACGTAGCTGGAGGAGTCCAGAGTCTCACTACAACTTTCTAACAACTCTATGTCCATTTTTGTTCCAAAAGGAGTCTGAACCAAAGGGGAAGGGGCTTGGTTCTACTAGTCTGGGGACCTATATAGGGTCAGAGAGAGCAAAACTTCTTAAAGTGTGGCATTTCCAGTGGAGAGTCTAGCATGGATAACATTGAGAAAGAATGGGGCAAATTCCAAGAATAAAAGATAATTCAGTTGAATAGAAAAGGCAAATTTGAGGAAAGGAAGTCAATGAGATAGAATATAAAGATGATCTGGAAAACCATGATGAGGATGGGGCTTTGGCCCCAAAACAGCCAACAAGTGGTAGAACACAAGGCAAAACTGTTGAAATTAATTACCCCTGGGAGATCTGAGAGGCATCTAGGTGATGTACTTGACTGAGCACTCCAACAGGATTGGGTAACTGGGCAATCATCGCAGTTCTCTGGATCTCATTTTCCTCATCTATAAAATGAAGAGGTTAGACAGGATAACTTCAAAGACCCTTTTGGCTTTGAATCTATGAACCGTGAGTTGGTTCACATCTAGGGACCACACCCAGAGCTCTAAAATTCCTCCTTACTCTTCCAGCACAGCCAGCACTTCTAACTCAGGCAGAAGCAAAGGTCAGATCCTTTGAAGTAGGCACAGTGACATACTAATGAGCTTCCTGTATTTGAAAATATATGTGTTACTGAAAGCATGTCTGGATTGCACACTGAAATATGTCACATGCCATTAATATACACAGCACGTCCTGTATGGAAAGAGATCTCTTGCTATTACCTGGGGCTATTTTTTTTTTTTTTTGGCCTTAGAAGCTCTCAGTACATTTAAGATAAGGTGACATGTATAGGACACATGATCCATAAAATCTTATTACACATTTACCCAGGAGGTAACCACGTGATGTACAACATAAAGACTGACATTAATAGGTTTATATAATTTATATAAGGAATTGAGAGTAGCATCAGCAGGTTTTGGAAGCTTGGGTTGCCATAAAAAAGAAAAAGAACTATATTATTTTTAATTGAATTAGATAAAATATATGCAACAATATAGAACAATGTCTGAAGGAAAATGGAGAAGCAATGGAATAGAGGGATTAGAGAGCTGGCTTCCAAGCCAGGAGCAACCTTGAACAAGTTATTGAAATTCTCTAAGGTTTCAGTTTCTTCTTCTATTAAATCAGAAAGTTGGATAAGATGGCCTCCAAGATACCTTCCAGCCTTACATCAATGTTTTAAAATGCTAATATTAATCATAATCCAGTACATCCTTCTCGGGATTATATGTATTTTAAACCTTTGGCTCAAGTTAAGAAATGGAAGATTATGCCTTATCCAAAGAATGTCTGGCATCAGTTGGGAGGGCAGGAGTGAAACTCCCCAGTGATACCATGTAAGCTCCAGAGTGCCATGACCCTTAACTTCTGTGAAAGGCTAGCCCTGAGCCCATCCTTGAAGAAAGACTACATGTGCAGCTGTTCTCAGAAACAGTAAGGACCTTGCAGATTAATTACTGGATAGTGAGTAATATTTAGACTTTATCCTTTCAGAGTTTTCTAGATTCCTCTAGTTCTTCTCTCTTCCCGGGAAACTGATCCTCTGCTGATCTTGTTAGTAATAGCAATTTAGAAAATGAAGATCATTTTGCCTTACCATATTTTTTAGGCTCTTTCCCCTAATTTTTGTCACTATTTTTTAATTGATAGGATTTTTTTTTACATCATCTTCATTTTCAAATATATTTTCCAGCTTTCCCTTCTATGGGGAGCCAAATCTTTCTTTTTGTGTTTTTTCCCCCTGAGGCAATTGGGGTTAAGTGACTTGCCCAGGGTCACACTGCTAGGAAGTGTTAAGTGTCTGAGGTCAAATTTGAACTCAGGTCCTCATGACCTCAAGGGGAGCCAATTCTTATAACAAAAAAGGGGGGGAAAATGGTAGTTCAATAAAAGGAAACTATCAACCAAATCTAAGAGCATAAGTTTCAAACCCATAGTCCCCTACCTCTTCAGACAAAGGAAGCAGGTGAAGTTTTTTTCTCTCCTTTGGGACTAAAATTGATCATTATAATAACCCAGCTTTTCAGTTTTGTTCTTGATGTTCCTGCTGTTCTTTATTTACATTATATATTTTGTTTTTCCTAGTTCTTCATCTCCTATCATTTTCCACATTGGTCCACATTGAAACAATGTGAGCTCCTTAGCCAAACTCTTCTCCTGAGTTATTCCAGAAATGTGCCTTCTCGGGGAACATGATTCTTCTAAGCACACCAGGATGAGCCTGCTGGCACATGGCTTCCTCCCCCTGGGCTCCCTCCTCAGCACCAAGGGACTGGAGAGGCCACAAAAAAGGAGCTTTCTCAGTTCGGAGCCAGTGGAAAATTTGGGCTGTCCCAAGCAAGAGAAACAAATGTGCTCCTGAAATGAACACTGGCATTTGGAAATCCACCAGCAATTTATAAATGTGCTCTTTTTTAGGTGTGAGTGTATGAGAGAAAGGAAGGGAAAGAAGGAGAGGGGGGAGGGAGAGGGAGAGGGAGAAAGGGAGAGGAAGAAGGAGAAAGGGAGAGGAGTGGGGGGGGAGACACAGAGAGAGACAGAGACAGAAGGAGGGAGGAGACAAACAGAGAAATGGTGTGGGGGAGACAAAGACAGAGAAACAGAAGAGACAGAGTCAAAGAGACAAGAGACAGAGAGAGAAGGAGGGAGGGAAGGAAAAAGGGAGGAAGGGAAAGAAAGGGGGATATGGATCAAGAAGGAGACTGCCTAAGGCCAAACAAATATCAGTGACGGGCAGAAGTAGGAAAGAGAGAGTAGAATACTGACAATGTACCCAAATACCAATGTCAGAACTTTCCACTGCTCTTTCTCCCCAGGGAAATCAGGGAGGTAGTTATAGGAGGGGGAGAAGGGGAATGATGGATAGAAGAGGGGGGTGATCAGAATAATAAACCATTCCTGAACTTGCCCCTCCTTCCCCCACTACAAATAACTGAGTATTTCATTTATTGCATATTTTCAGCCTCCAAGTACCATGTCAAAATAAAAGTGGTGTCCTTTGTAGAGAGAGATGACATCATTTACCCCTTTATTAGAAGGCACCCTCTGAACCACATTCCAATGGATTTGCTCAGAATCTTTTCACCCAGAGCCACTGGTGCCAAGGCACATTTGTGAGTGTATTCCTGATGTCCAAGGATCCCCTGACACGAGCACTGAGGTGTAAAGGGGAGGGAGGGATGCCTTTTACCAAAATCCTCTGACTCATGTCTTAAACCCAGGAAAACCTTGGCAACATCAACACATGGCTCATTTTGCTCTCATGTAAGCACTTAGATTAATCAGACATCAATTATAGAATAGGTGTCATTTAAACCATCTACTGAAACAAACAAAAATGGCCAAAGGTCTCAGACCTAAATCCATCAGTAGAAAAGATAATGGTCCTTCAAATCTGATGAACTGAGTGCAGATTGAAGCATGCTTTTTTCACTTTCAAAAAAAAAAAAAAAGAACAAAAATGATCTTATCTTTGCACTTTATCTACCAGAAGTAGAGAGAGTGATTCCAGTCTATCTGATTCAAAGGACCAGCAAAAAGCAAGATCCATATATTTACTATTCTTTGGCTCTGAGCTTTATTGATCCTTACTGATTAGTTTCCTGCTTTATCAGTCTCTCCCCTTTCCTCTATCCCTGCTTCATTCCCATCTCTGGCTCTTCTTTGTCTCTCTTCAGCTCTTACCTCTCCATTTTTTTCCACTTCCCTCCCTTCGTGACCCTATTGCCATTTTAGCATCTCTTTCTGGCACTGGCTTCTCCCTCCCTCCCTTCCTCAGGGATTCTGTAGAGGCTGTGGTTTGGCATTATCTATAGCTTGTCATTCCAAATCATTTTTCATATGCCCTTTCTTTGATTCCTAAAAAAAAACCCCTATGATGCAGGTGAAGCCGTGACACAGTAGGGGATTTGCCTACGTAGCCCATGTCACAGCCAGAACTTACACCCAAGCCCTCTGCCTCCAAGACCAGATCTCTTTCCATTACCACATACTCCTCATTAGCACAATGTTCTAACCAAATAAGCTCACAGGCATGAAGAATAAGCCCTCTCTGTGTTCTCTGGCCCTAGACTTGCTAATTCAGCAAGCTCCAGCCATCTCAGAGCTCCAGCAAAGATGCTGAAGAAAGGACACCCTGCTCTGCAGCACTTGACTTTATATTTGCCTTATCAGCTTTAACTGAGCCTGATTAGTCACAATCTGCCATGAAGAAGGTACATCAGGCAGCAACCCAAAGCTAGCCTATAGAGCAAAAGCTCTACTGTAGCTCAGAAGAGGACCCTAGAGAAAACGAAAGGCAGGACAGAAAGATTGAGTAAGAGAAAGAGAGAAGAAGAAAAGAGGAAAGAAGAAAGGAGGAGAGAAAAAAGAAAGGGAGAGAGGGAGAGAAGAAAGGGAATGGAAGTGAAAGATGGAAGGAGACAAGAAGAGGAGGGATTAAAGGGGAGAGAAGTCAAAAGGGGACGATCTAAAGAGGAAGAGAGAATAAAAGAATGAGAAAAATGAGAATAAATGAAAGAGAGCAAAAAGTAATGAAAGATGAACAAAGAAGCAAATAAAAGGAGGAAGTGTATGAAATAAGGAAGGGAAAGAAAAAGCAAGTGAGAAATAAAAAGGAAGCAAGAAGAAGAAAAGGGAAGAATAAAGGAGTTATCTTTTAAAAAGAAAAAAAATGAAAAAGAGAGACAAAGGGAGATAGGGAGTGAAAATGAAAAAAATAGCAGAAGAAAGAATGAATGACAAAAGAGGAAATGAAAGGAAAAGG
This sequence comes from Sminthopsis crassicaudata, assembly GCF_048593235.1. Classification (NCBI taxonomy): domain Eukaryota; kingdom Metazoa; phylum Chordata; class Mammalia; order Dasyuromorphia; family Dasyuridae; genus Sminthopsis; species Sminthopsis crassicaudata. The sequence goes on from NC_133621.1 coordinate 278,760,472, forward strand.
AACCAGAAAGAATGAAAGATTTTTAAAGGAATAAGCAGAATAGATGGAATGGGAAGAAGAAAGAAGAAAAGAGTGACCGAGAGAAAGAAGATGATGAAAAGAGTAAAAAAAGTAAAAACAATGAAGATAAGAATGAAAGGAGGATGGGGGCTGAAATTGAAAAATTTTAAGCTTCTGCTTCAGACCCTTAGCAATCAAATCAAATCAACAAGCATTTATTAATCATCTACTACATGCCAGACACTAAACCCTAAGGGTACAGAAAAAAGATAAAACTAATCCATGTTCTTAAGAATTTCACAGTCTAGCTGGAAGACAATGTGCAAACAACTATGTACAAACAAGTGATATATAGGATAAACTGGAGATAACCTCAGAGGAAAAATACTAAGTTAAGGAGGGCCAGATTCTGTGACTGACCAAGTTGCTAAATTTCTCTGAGGCTCAGTTTCTTTTTAAAAAATTATTATTAAAGCTTTTTTAATTTTCAAAACATATGCATGGGTAATTTCCAACATTCATCCATACAAAACTTTGTGTTCCAATTTTACCCCTTTCCTTCTCTCTACCCATCCTCTAGACAAGTAATCCAATATATGTTAAACATGTGCAATTCTTCTATATATATTTCCACAATTATCATGCTGCACAAGAAAAATGAAATCAAAAAGAAAAAATGAGAAAGAAAAGAAAATTAAAACAACACCAAAAAGAGTGAAAATTCTGTATTGTGATCCATACTCAGTTCCCACAATCCTCTCTCTGGGTTCAGATGGCTCTTTCCATCATAAAACCATTGGAACAAGGCTCAGTTTCTTTATATGTAAAATGTGAGGGTTTTTAATGGAGTCTCTTCAACTTTAAATCTATGGCTATGATTTAAAGCCATCCTGTTACCTTTTCTAACTTGTCTATTCTGGACAAATCATCTAACTACTGCTCTGGGATCACCGGCATCATGCTGACAAAAAATGACCCAAGGGAAAATACCCATTTTCACTAGGAATATGAGAGTTCAGGCACATTAAGACAATCTTGATAAAGTTGTAAAATGGTCCCTCAATTCTGGAAGGCAATTTGGACTACAGTAAAAAAAAATCACTAAGCTGTGCATAATTTCTGACCTAATGATAGCACTACTAGAGTTATCCTTCCAATGACATCAAGACTAAAGAAAGAGTAAGGATTTATAGCAGTATTATTTATTGTAGCACAGAATGGAAAATAAAGGAGTAGCCATCAATTGGAAAATGGTTAAATGAATTATGGTACATAAATGTAATGAAATAGTATTACATCATGAGAAATGATTAAAAAAAAAAAAAAAGACAGGATGAAGAAATCTGGCAAAAGCTTTGCAATGGGTGGATTAGCTAACGAGGGCCCATCTCTGAAACATGTTCAGATACTCCCTAATTGGTCGCTATCCAGAAATCATGGCAGAAACTTGCAGAGTCTAGATAGGTCGTAATGACTCAGAATTAATAATATGTAATGATGGAATGTCTTCTAATTGAGTTCACAGCCATAAGGATTTATGACTTAAGAAGATGAACCAGAACTGAAGATAGATACACAAGGTTCTAACAGTTGATCTCTTTGTCTGTCTTTGTCTTTTTATCTTTCTGTGTGTATCTGTTTTCCTGTCTGCCTCTCTGTCTCTGCCTTTCTGTCTCTCTGTCCCTATCTCTTTGTGTGTATCTTTGTATCTCTGTCTCTGTATCTCTCTGTCTGTTTCTTTCTCTGTCTCTTTATTGTTTTCTCTATTTTTGTTCTCTCTCTCTCTCTCTCTCTCTCTCTCTCTCTCTCTCTCTCTCTCTCTCTCTCTCTCTCTCTCTCTCTCTCTCTCCTCCCCCCTCTCTCTGTCTGCCTTTCTCATCTTTGTCTCTTTCTGTCTCTTGGTCTCTCTTTCTGTCTCTGTCTCTTTTTCAGTCTTTTGGTCTGTCTCTTTTTCTGTCAGTTTCTATCTCTTTTTGTGTCTCTCTGTATCTCTCTTTCTATCTCTGTCTATCTCTTTCTGTCTCTGTCTCTCTCTGCAAAAAAGGGAGAAAAAGACTTCTGGGGCCAAGAATAGGAAGATGAGAGAATAAATGAAAGGGAAAATTCTTCTTTAATAATGAGCCCACTCTCCTTAAGGATCTTGTGTGTGCAAGGGGAGAACATATTCTTATTTGGGGAGATTTCTTAAAAATTATATCATATCTTTCCTCATTTTGTCTCTTTTGATCCAAAGGATTAATAATGAAATATGTTGCCTACCCCCTGACTTCAAGGTGATGGAGGAAAGAGACATAATGAGATATAATGAGAAATAATATTTTCAGATATTGCCAATATGTGAATTTGCTTTGGTTTATCTGTCGTGGGGGAAGGAGTTTTTTTTTTTTTTTAAATAAGAAAGAGGATTGAGGAGACAGTGATTCTGCTCTTTAAAAAGAAAAAAAGGTCATTCTTTTAGACAAGTGTATATTAAGTGTGAGGATAAAAAAATTAACAATAAAAATAACCAATCCTGATCCCTGCCCTCAGTTGGCCAAACTTAGTGAAGCACAGTGTGCAGGCCCACCCTCTGGTCCCTAAACTAGGTGTAGTCTTTGTAGTTTTGTTACAATGAAATCTAGAACTGAAGATATTCAATAAAATAAAATTTAAACAAAAAAATTTTCATATCCTACTGAGAAGAATATAATAAGCAAATAACTATATGTCCATAGTTATAGAAACACATAAACAAAAATATAGAAAAGAACAGAAGAAGGAGGCAGACCGAAACAAAATGTTAAAACTAACATATTGAATATATGATATACTTTTTCTTTTTTTTTAAAGCAAGCTATTTGTAACAGCAATTTCTGGTTTCATATGCAATTCTATTTTCTGTTCTTCTTTATATATGGAAATATCTAGAATTTAATAAATTCAAAATAACAAAAAAAATTTAAAAAAATTTAAAGGAGGATTTTGGCTAAAATGGTCTGTGATATTACTTCCCTAAATCCATATAATCTTATGCACTCTTGTAGAACTACAACCTAGTAGTGGAAATGAAATAGGTGTGCTAAAAAATTATAACAGCAAAATATAATACATATATTATATTAATATAATATATAGCTATATATTATAATATAATATTAAATTATATATATATCTATGTGTATATATATATATATATATATAGTAGGAGAGCTAATAAGAAAAGACAATGTAAGTGGAAAGGAGGGAAGAACATTTCCAAAATAAGGAGTAGAATAATCATGGAAGAGAAAGCACTTGAATTAAGTCTTAGAGGATAGGTAAGATTGCAACAGGCAGAGGTGAAACTCATGAAGATGGGGATGGTCAGATGTGTAGATAATGGACCATCACTATGAAGTCCATCCTTCTCTGGACTCCTATCCTTATTAGATCAAATGAAAGACTGCTGAATTACTGGACTGCTGGACTTCTAACTTGAGGTCAGAAGGACTTGAGGCCAAATCCTGCTTCTGATTTTTGCTGACAAGGTAATCCTGGACAAATCATCTAAATTCCCTGGGCCTCAGTTTTATCTTCTGTAAATATGGAATAATAAGAGCTCCCAGCTCATACTGTTTCCTTGAGGATTAAATGAGATTCTCACATGTAAAATTCTTTTCAGTCTTTAAATGCTGAATTAATGTTAGCTATTAGTATTGTTATTATTATGTCCATAAATGATTCTCATAAAGGATCCCCACTGGTGGGGACTCTGGAATGTAGTCCCATCCTTTCTACACCAAAATTATGAACTTGCCATTATCCTGAGCTTATCACTTCTAAATGCCCACCTATCTAATTAATCACTAAATCTTGTCATTTCTGCCTTAATAGCAATCACCTCAATTCAGGCTCTCACCAGTCTCATCCAGACTGATAAGGTCACCTCCTAATTGATCTCCCACCTGATCTCTCCACACCATTTTTGGAGGGGAGAAGGGGGGAAAGCAACCAGGGGTAAGTGACTTGCCCAGGGTCACACAGCTAGTAAAAGCCAGATGTCTGAGGCTGGATTTGAACGTAAGTCCCCCTGATTCCAGGACCAATGCTTTATCCACTGTGCAACCAACTGTGTCACATTTAAACTGACCTCTACCTTTTTGAGCTCCTTGCTTACCAGAGTACTGGGCACATAATAGGCAATAATACCAGACAGCTGGCTATCCACCATATACCATTACTTCTACTAGAAAAAAAAAAGATGAGACCCTGTTCATACCTGTAATGTTTTTTATTAATTAATTTATCATGTTACACATTATTATAGTTACTATTCATTTTAAACATTCCTTTCTTCTTAAATTTTGAGCTTCAGATCCTCTCCCTTCCTTCCAGCTCCTCCTCTACCCACCGCAAAGATAATCAACGTGATGTTAATGATACAATATAGGGAGTATTTCAAACTAATTTCTAAATCAATTTGTTTTATATTCTTTTCATCCATTTTTCATTCATATACAACTCTCCATGACCCCATTTGGAGTTTTCTTGGCAAAGATACTGGAGTGGTTTGCCATTTCCTTCTCCAATTCTAGATAAGGAAACTGAGGCAAACAGTTTATTCTATATTTATATTTCCATTCCCTTTCATTTGGGGGCTCACCAAGTAAAGGACAGTTAATCATCTTTTCTAATTCAGGCACACACTACTCATCTGAGTGTGTCTATCATAGCTTTCCAACTACCTAGGACCTTCCAAGGAATTTGCTTCATGAATGGGGCCAGCAGGAAGAAGCAGGAGTCTGAGTCTGAGCTTCAGGGTGATTCACTGGCTTACCTACTATGAGCACAATAGAAATGTGAGCCATCACTCTATCTGAAAATCCGCTGCTTGCTGTCTGCTTCTCAAGAGGAACGTGACAAATCGTGACTCCAAAGTGTTATGAACCATTAATAATAATGACAACTGCCATTGATGTAGCACTTTAAAGGTTATGATGTCCTTTATGTATTATGACCTCTTCATCCAGGGAAATAATAGTGCTATAGGTACTTTATTCTCATTTTACAGATAAGTAAACAGAGGCACTCAGCTCATTAATCACACAACTATAAAGTATTAGAAGCATTATTTGAACACAGGATTTTCTGAATAATTACTCAACAAGCATTTTTTTAAAATTTCATTGACACTTTTTATTTTCACATGGCTTAAATTTCTTCCTATGTCCCTCCTTTCTCACTTCCCTCAGAGAGCCATCATACATAGGAAAAAAGGAGGAAGAAGAAAAATCAGAAAAACCTATCATTACATTGAAAAAAAATTGGCAATATACCCAACGGTCTTCTCATGGAAACCCACCTCTACAAAGTATTTTTAGGACCAAATTTGTTCTTTCAGCAAACATTTATTAAGTACTTGCTGTGTGCCCTAGCCCTCTGCTGAGTCTCAATTCCTTGAGTCAAATAGTTAATAATATCCCCAAATAACAGTCTGACTAGATGTTGTTGGGCTCCCAAACTTGATACTAACCACATGCCCTATAAAAAGTTTTGCTTAATCCACGTTAACTTCACACATGAACTTACTACCACGTGGCTCGTATATGTTTATATGTCCTGTGAGGCTTCATTTCTATTAATAAGTTTGTTTACCCGAACTACTTTGTCCCCACCCTCCCTGTTCCCCCCACCCCCAAAGAGAGTGTATTTTGTCTAGTCAGTGTTAAATCTGACACTCCTGGCTGTGAAAGAGGAAAAGCTGCAAAGTTCTCAAACTACTTTAGAACCTAGTAACTCAGCACCAAGTAGAATGACCTCTGGACCCAGCCAACCTTCATGGGTCCATTCTTGAAGTCCTAGCGCTGGAGAACAGCAAATCCGTACTGCTTTAACTGTGCTCAGGTTGTCCCTTCCCCTCCTCCCCCCATCATCAATAAGAAGGTAAACTCCTTGAGGGCAGGTATCATTTTTGTTGGTTTTTTTGGTTGGTTTTGTTTTTGCCTTTTATCTCAGTTCTAAGTAGGGCATGTAGTTGGCGTAATAAATGTTTGTTGAATTGAACTGTACATACCACGGAAGGTGTCCATGTGGCTTGCCTACCATTTGGCATTGAAGTTCTCATTTTCTGCCAAGAAAGGATGCAAGGTTGCCCAAAAGGATGAGGAGGCCATCTAGACTAGGGTTCCTTAACCTTTTTGGTATCCTGGATCCCTTTAGCGGGCTTATGAAGCCCATCTCAGATTAAGACTTTTAAATGCATAAAATAATGCACAAAACAAATTATATTAGGATAGAGTTTGAAAATAATTTTTAAAAGGTAAGCATTATTATTCCCATTTTAGAGATGTCATTAACTCATTGACATCCTGATCAAAAACAATCCATGGATTCATTCTTAGACTAACATTTTTAAATGCTTGAAAAAGCATATATAATTATAAGGAAAAAAATAATACTGAAATACTTATGAAAATGTTTTTAAAAGGTAGGCAGTATTATCTCAATTTTGGAGATCCAATGGACTCAGCAGCCTTAATTTTATTTTGTTTTTACTGTTACTGGAATTTATTCTTTTTTTTTCTTTCTCTTTTTTCTTTTTTTTAAATTGAAGCTTTTTATTTTCAAAACATATGCAAGGATAATTTTTCACCACTGATCTTTGCAAAACCTTGTGTTCCAATTTCCTTCCTTGTCCCCACCCTTAGATGGCAAGTAATTGAATATATGTTAAACATGTAAAAATATATGCAAATCCAATATAGACATACATATTTATACCCTTGATGCACAAGAAGAATCAGATCAAAAGGGGAAAGAAAATAAAATTCAAGCAAACAATAACAAAAGAAGCGAAAATGCTATATGATCCATACTCAGTTCCCACAGACCTCCCCTATATGGCAAGTAATCCAATATATGTTAAACATGGTAAAAATATATGTAAATCCAATATATGCATACATATATCTTACTGCACAAGAAAAATTAGGTCAGAAAGGGAAAAAATGGGAAAGAAAATAAAATTCAAGCAAACAACAACAAAAGAAATGAAAATGCTATGTTGTGATTCATGCTCCATTCCCACAGTTCTCTCTCTGGGTGTAAATGGCTCTCATCATCATAAAATCATTGGAACTAGCCTGAATCATCTCACTGTTGAGAAGAGCCACATCCATAAAAATTGATTATCGTGTAATCGTGCTGTTGCCATGTATAATGATCTCCTGGTTCCAGCAACCTAATTTTTGAAACAATCTAGGGATCACTTCTGAGAGTAATATTTTTAAATGCATAAAATAAAGTTCATATGGTTACAAAGGAAACTAATTACATACATTATCAAAATAGAATTAATATTTTTTAATAACTAAGGACCTCAAGTTAAGTTTTATTCTAGAACAAAGCTTAAACTGCAGTTTGCAACCCCAAGTAGATTCATGTAACTGAATGTAGTGAAACTATGACTTAGTATCAGTAAATGTTTGATTTGTATGCCTATTTTATAAAGCTATATATCCAGGATCAAATAAAATTTTTTCAGATAAAAAGGGGTCAAGAGTGAAAAAAATTTTAAGAAGTCATATTAGCACTGGTGAATGGTTAGATATTAGAGGTGTAGTGGGAAAGTGTTGGACTTAAGAGTCACTAAAATCTGAATTTGAATTCTGCTCCAAACATTTGCTAGCTATGTGACTCTGAGCAAGTTTATTATTCTCACTCAGTCTCAGTTTTCTCATCTGCAAAATGGGGATTATAATAGAACTTACTTTATAGGTTATTTTTGTGAGAATCAAATGATATAATATAGTTAAAGTGTTTTATAAATCTTAAAGTGCTGTGTAAATGTTTGCTGGCATTAATATTATCTTTTTTTTTTTTTTTTGAGAGAACATGCAGTTTTCCACACCCAAACTTTTCCAACTCAAAAAAAGAAGGGAAGAAAGAATGCTTTCTCAACTCTTCCCTGAAGTCAAGACAAATATCCCTTTTTCAAGATTAAAAGATTATCTATCTTTCACAGGTTCCTATGAATTTGTTCTATCCCATGGTTTTCTTCCTCACAATGAAGTCCAATTGTGTAAGAAAATGGGAATTTCGAAGCAATTATAGGAAAGTGAACTAAGAAGGGTAACTTTGGAGCATGGAAAATTTGGAAAACCAGGAGGTTTAGACTGAGCAGCCACATGTGGAATAGTGGGTCCTTATTTGTTATTTTTCAGCCATTTAAGTCATGTCCAGTCTTCATGACCCGATTTGGAGTTTTCTTGGCAAAGATACTAGAGTGGTTTTTCATTTCCTTCTCCAGCTCATTTTACAAATGAAGCAAACAGAGTTAAGCAAATTGCCCAGGGTTACATAACTAATAAGAGTCTTAAGCTAGATTTGAATTTAGATCTTTATGACTCCAGAGCTGGTATTCTCTCCACTGTGACATTTAGTTGCCTAGATAGATAGATAAACAGATAGACTCAGATAAATAGATATAGATATAGATCTATAGATATACATGTACACATATACAATACTTGATATCTCTAAAGTCTTCCTACTATTTTAAGCAATTGAGCTTTAATACTTTAAATGGCACAAAGATTTTTGGGACACTTGGTACTGTCTCCTCAATAGTCGGGTATTGTTTCACTTTTGTGTTCATATAACATGGGCCTGAGCTTAGTTGATAAACCATTCTGTCATAGTATTAAAGCTCGTTCAGGTTGATGAACTACAATAATTGAATTCTACTTTTTTCACATTGAGCTGAAGACAGGGATGATCAAAGCAAGGTGGGGTACATGCAGAAATAGGAAACACAGTAATGTTCTTAGAGAGACAGTGCTGGATTTGATGTCAGAGAACCTAGTTCAAATTCCTGCTCTGTTATTTATGACCCATGATCTTGGGCAGATCATCAGATCTCTCTGGACCCCAATTTCTTCCATGCACCAAATGAGAAAATGCTTTTAAATTTCCCTCCAACCCTAAGCTATGATTCAGGGGCTTCCTATGTACTTGAATAAGATTTTTTCCCCATAGAAAATCAGGGTATCTTATTGATTAGTCATAATGATTCTCTAACCTATGTGTCAGAAACTCTTATGACATGAAGGGTCCATGTATAATTGGAGGACCCTACTTTTAATCTCACTTGGTTCATATATCCCCATTCACAAAGCCTGAAAAAAGCTTTCCCTTTCGATTAGGTTAGTCCTTTCTTCCCTTCCTAACTTCCATGTTGTCTCCTCTATTAGAATATTCATATACACAAAGTTTACAAGGAATTTCCTCCTTCAAAGTATTGCTTATATTTGTATTCTCTCTGCAATGCTAGGCAAGTAGTGAGTTCTTAATAAGCTCATTCATCCATTCACTTGAAAATGTTACAGGGGAACATTTTATTAAAAGAATGAGGTAAACAAAACTGAACAAATAGTCAAATTAAGACTGAGGATTCCTCCAGGGGATGTGCAGGACATTTTTTAAATTTGCAGATTGAGCATTAACAATTCAGAAATCAGAAAACACTACAAATTAAGTCATGAGCTATTGCTTATTGTTTTTCCAGATTTAAAAAAAAAAGATCAATCAATACATAAACATAAGCATCTAATGTTTAGGCACTGTGCTAATCACAGGGGACACAACAAAAGGTAAGGAAAAATTGACTCAAGAAGATTATATTTTGATAAAGAAAACAATATATAAATAACTAGTGATATCACAAAAATATATGTCTTGTTTTATATACATACATTCATATATATATACATATATACGTATATATGTATGTATAAATACACAGAGTAGTTAGAAGATAATCTCAGAGAGAAAGATTTTAATCTCCTACAAAAAAATGAGAGTTGAACTGAGTCAGTGAAGGAAGCAAAGGAAAGAGAAAGATACAGGGAAAGAGGGAGATGATTGCAGGATCATCCAAAGCAAAGGATGAAGGTGGATGTAGAGGGCCATGGGGGAGCAACCCGAAGTAGACAAGTGTTTCTGGAAATTCAAGGGAAAAAATCTTTAAGCATTCTCTGTCCCTAGGTTTGCCTCTGCCAACTAGGCAAATATTAAAACACTGCCCACATTTTGCCACCACATTTGTAACAGGCCAGTGCTCTCATACCACAGAATCTTTTTGGCAGTGGACAAAAGGACTCTTGGCAAACTGAATCCCACTGAATAAACAGACACTTCTGCTCAAGAGAGAGGGGAAAGTAATTTAATGAGAATTAACAGGCAAAAGGACTCAAAGAAATCTCTAGCTTGGTACAAAAATTTTCCAAAATTACTCTTCTATACTGAGAACATAATTCTTAATAGTAATCTTAAAGATACATGATACATATATATATATATATATATATATATATATATATATATATATATATAGAGAGAGAGAGAGAGAGAGAGAGAGAGAGAGAGAGAGAGAGAGAGAGAGAGAGGATAGAATTAGATTCTCTTTCCTTGAGGAAACTATGAGCCACAGTGAATGGAGAATTGAGCTTGAAGTCAGGAAAACCCAAGTTCAAATCCTGCCTTAGACACTTACTGGCTATATAAATCTTCGCAAATTAAGAGCCTCAGTTTCCTCAAAAGTAAATTGAGAGTTGAAGTAAATAGACTTCCAAGCTCTCTTCTAGCTTTGAATCTATGATTCTATTATCTTCAGCTCAGTTGTGCTTTCCTTGACCCATAAAACATGCTGGCATGTTGGAAGTAAGGAAGGAAATAAATACTGACAAAGTACTCATTATATGGGAAAAAAAACTGTACTGAGTACTTTTACAAATGTTAATATTAGTTAAAAAATTAATATTTTGACTTTAGGCAAATCCTCTTTTAGCCTCAGATTCCTAATCTGCAAAATGGAGATAATAATAACACCAACTTTAGAGGGTTTTTATGAGTCAAATAACATAGCCAAAGTGTTTTATAAACCTTAAAAGGCTGTGTGTTTTCTAGTATCACTATCACCACTATCATCATCAATCCTTTACGAGAGAAGATGCAAAGTTCCATACTCATAATTCCCTACCTCTGAAAATTTGATCCTCAGAACTATGATTAAGGGAGAGACAAAAAGGAAAGAAACAGGAGAAAGTTGAGAATAGGGCCAGGAAAAATAGACTCATCAGAAAATTTCTATTTTGTTGTGTAGCTAAATAGGTCATGCAGGTTCCTTCCTGCGAGGGATTCCTGTACTTGGAGACAACACCATATGTCCTGTATTCCTAGATTTAGGCTAGAATTTAGGAGACAGCTGATCTTTTCATAGGACATCAGTTTTGAATTAAGCAAGACCTACCCAATTAATAATAGAAGGCTGCCATCTTCATCTCATCATCTAACTCACTGAGGACTATTTTACTGAGCCTAATGTTTTGTCTATAACTGAAGGAGGAAAGGAAAATGATAATGCCCTTGTTCTTCTAGAATATAACTCAGGGTTCTAGTTTACAATTATGAATTTTCCCAGAACTGCCTAAATAAAAGGTGATGTACCTCCCTAAGAATTCTGATCTGGTGAAAATTATTCACTATTTGAACTTCTTGGGTCTCATTTTTACAATGTGTAAAATGAGGATTTGGGGCAAGATGATGGCTATATATCACAGCTCCCAGATCCAGTTCCTCTTTGAGAACAAAGGACAACAACCAACCAATCAGCTGTGTGACTCTGGGCAATTTTCTCATCTATAAAATGGGATGATAGTAGTGTCTATTTTATATAGGGGGTTTTGTGAGGATCAAATGTTATAATAAAGCTGAAGTGTTTTTTATAAACCTTATGCTGTGTAAATGTTTGCTGGAATTAATATTATTATTGATTCCTTTTGTGAAAATATGCAATATTCTACACTCATACTTCCCCCCTTCTGAAAAAGAAGGGGAAAAGAATGATTTTTCAACTCTCCCCTGAGTCCAAGACAAGCATTCCCTTTTCAAGGTTACACATCTCTTGTTCTTTCACAGGTTCCTGTGAATTTGTTCCATCCCATAGTTTTCTTCTTCACACAAGAGATCCAACTATGCTAAGAAAATGGAAATTTTGATGGGATCAGGGAAGTGAAAACAACTCTAGATAGAACCATTTTTAGAGCATAGGAAATTTGAAAAGGCAGCAAGTCTGAACTGAGCAGCCAAGTGTAGGATAGTGGGTCCCTATTGGCAAAACAGAGGCTCTGCTTAGTTTGAGAATGTAGCAGGGAAAAAAGGCACAAACACAGAAACAGACTTTAGCTGATCCTGCAGTTCTTTGACCTGACCCTGGCCAGTAGTGTGACGATGGTTACCTTGGACAAGAGAGTGACCCCAAAACTTGCCAATAAGAGTAGATAAATCAGAAATATTTACCACTTTGAACCAATTTTCATTCTTCTATCACCAAGCATCCATGACCTTGGATAGGAACAGTACATCTCTCCCAGATAGAGATACATAGATGTATCAGTAGATAGCTCTCAAATTAGGAACAAGCAAGGTAAAAGGAGAGAAGATTCCATCTTATGAGAAGCAACCAGCTACACGCTACTTCACAGATAGAAAAACTCTGAAAGAACTGAAACTTGCATGGTTTTCTCCCAAAGCACAGGTATCCAAGAAAACAAAGATTAAAAATCATTGGTTTAGGTCAATACGTTTTGATCTATTCCCCTTATTTTGTGTGATTGGATCATAATACTATAACTGAAAGGGACTTTAGCTATTATCTATTCCAAACCTCTCATTATTTCACAAATGATAAAAATGAGGTCCAAGGGGTTCAAATTACTTATCCAAGGCCATTCAGATAGTAAGTTGTAGAGAAAAGATTTGAATCCAGGGCAATTTGATTCCAGATCCCATGTTCTTTCTACTGTATTAGCATTTTTAAAAACATTTTTCTCTCATTGAGGTTACATAGCAATAAATTATAGAACATCTTGAATGACAAAAAACAAAACAAAACAAAAAAACTGAGAATGACTTAAAGGCTACTGAAGAGACATAAGGAAAATGGGAATAAGTAGGCTGTAGCATATTACTGACAATGCTTTATACTCAAGAAGGAGAGAAAAATAATATAGCATCAAGAATGTCAACTTGGAAAAGGAAATGCCAACTTGCCTTTTTTTTCCTGCTATATTCTCAAATCAAGCAGCATCTCTGTTTTGCCAATAGGGACTCAAGAAGCCCATATAAAATAGGTAGTATGAGTACTTCACTGATACTCCTTGGTTGTTAAAAGACCTAAAGAAGGCCTTCTCTGTGCATTTAGGCAGTTACGCCATGGAAAATTTATTGAAAGATAATAAGAGAAATTGCACAAAATGAGAAGACTTGGAGGGTTACACTGATATTTGGAATATCCTTTACCCATGGATAGGACAGTTCATTTCTCTATTCAGAAAATCATTCATTCCTTTCTCTCATATTTATTCTTTCCTTTTTAATCCACTAGGCTTACTGAATTATTTTTAAACTAGAAAAAGAAATAAAACAACAACTCATCAGATCTACATTTCTAATCTGATCAGGCAATGCCTGCATCAATATTTTCTAAAAATAAAACCAGAGGGGACTGTGAAAAGACAAATAAGCTTTTTTCTAGCAATGGGTAATGTTTTTCTCTTCACAATCTACAATAAATATTCCTGACACTGACAGTAAAGCTTTAGAACCAGATTATACATGGGGCCATTTTTCCAATAACACTTCAGTGGAAGTGATAAAATACGTGGCCAAAATGGCAATAAACTTGAAATAAGACTTTGGTTTTGCATTCCACTGTGCACAACATGCATAATGCTGATGGCTTCAATGTTGCTTCTTTCCAGGAAATTAATGCTTTAAATAATCTCTGTAAAATTGGACGAGCTATTCCAGGAGGAAATGAGTAGCAGGCGTGTTAATTCATAGAGAACAATGCAAAAATGAGCCGTTGGTTTTAGCCCTGTGAAATTTCTATTATACCCAATAATGAGGATGTTGACTCATCATTCAAAAGGTTACAGAAAATCTGATGAGTTAATTTCCCAGGCATGGACCTATTTCCTTTTGGTCACTGCAAAAATCTATGGGCAAAGAATGAAATGATGAATTAACAGAAGAGTTGAAGAGAAAGCTTCCTACTTAACAAAGTGCCTGTAGCCATTATTCCTCCATCACGACCTACATAAAAGTAGAAGGAAATACAATTCTTATGACTTTTCTTTCCCTCCCTAATCTACCTCCTCCAATCAATGCAATGAACAAAAGAGATTGCCAATATCTCATTGTTGGAAGGTATCTCAGAGGTCATGTAAACCAACTCAGAAATCTATTCTACAACATTGGCAATTTTCTACAACAACATCCAGTCTCCTTTTCTGCCTTCCCAAAACCTCTATTGTTTCTGGTTATCACCTATGACTAAGAAAAGAAATTGAATCTATTCTCTTTGAATACTTGAAGAAATCTCTCGTGTCCCCTTTATATCTCTTATTCTTTAAAATTAAACTTCTCCAGTCCTTTCCATCAATTCCAGTATGATATTACTGGTATCCAGTCCTCTTGTTATCCTGATCACACTCTGTTGGACCCTTCCAGTTTGTGAATATGCTTCCTAACATGTATCACCCAGAACTAAACACAATATTCCACCTAGACTGAGCAGTCAGACTGTTTCTTACTTCGTCCTAGACAATGTTCTTCTATTTGGATTAAGGGATAGCTTTTATTTTACATATGATCACCCCAAATTGTGTGCCCCCACTTTTCTATTACTTTCTTTTATTAAAATTGACTTTCATTTTTATATCCCCTCTATCTCTAAGCATATCCTTCCCTTTTCCTCATCTGTAGTTATTCCTCATAACATAGAATAAAAAAGAGAAGGGAGGAAAACCAATTTATCAAAACCAATCAATGTAGAGTCTATATAGAGATCTATAGATCTGTACCCATGATCTCACAGCATTGCAAAGAAGGGAGGGAGGTACAATTTCCTTAACCAAATTTGAAATTTAGTCATTATCATTACACAGCATTTAGCTTGTGAGGGGAATTTTTTTTTGGTTATTTTTTCCATTTATATTATTTAGCTGTGTACCGAGTTCTGGTTCTTTAGCTTCTTTTTACATCTTATTTAATCATGTGTCATTTTACATGAGTCTTCACATGCTTCTCTCTATTCTTCATATTCATAATTTTTCATTGCACAGTAATATTCCATCACATTCATGTATTACAATTTGTTTAGCTATTTCCCAGGTTGTAGTTACCATTTTTTCCATTTGTTATTAAACATGCCACCAAAATATTTTGTTATATATTAGATCTTTCTTTTTGAATTTGATATATTGGGCTATATGTTTGACCATGAGACTTATGGATCAAAATGGGATAATCATTTACTAAGCATAATTCCAAACTGCTTTTCATTGAATTTCCAGTTAACTCCCACACTAGTCTGTATATCCTATCTCAGCCTCCATGGAGAAAGATAAGGAACAGGAACCAAAACAGGAGATGAAGCTTAGTTGTTCTTCTAAAGTTCCAGTGGTCCTCAAACTTTTTACAGTCCCTCAGACTGTTGGAGGGCCAGCCTATAGTAAAAACAAAAACTCACATTCTGTCTCCACCCCTCAGCCCATTTGCCATAACCCAACGGGCTGCATAAACATCCTCAGCCTACCGCTGAGGCCCATGGGCCCTAGTTTGAGAACCCCTGCTTGACCAGCCAAATTCAATGAGGGAATAGGAGGCCTCCAAACCAGAAGCTTTGAGGGAATACTTAAGACCTATTTATTCTAACTCAAGACTGGGAAACAGAAAGTTAAGCAGAGTCATTTAAAGGTAGCACTTTTAGCATCTGTAAAGGGCCTTATTTGTAGATTGGTACTGTGGGATGCCGGGTCAAAGAACAGTTCTAAAGAACCAGGAGTCCTTCTAGTCTTGGATGGGAAATAACAGTAAAAGCATCAAGACTAGTGCTATCCTGCCACATTCTGATACTCCAGATCTGTTGCCCTATGCTTGGTAGAAGAAGTAACTTCAAGAGAAGTTATGGAAGAAGAACTTCAAAGGAAAGCAATATTAATCAGGTGTGACACTGACCAGTAGTAATGAGCATCAAATGAGAAATAGTAATAGCAAAAGGAATAAGAAAATTCTAATTTTACGCCCTCACTCAAGTACAATGATGATCATTACACAGTCCCATATTGGGATAGGACAAAGAAATGCCCACAAGCCTAGAGAAAGGAAATCTCTTGATGCTTTATGAGCTCCAGGACAAGTTCTTTCTGTGTTCTTTACTGTGTCAATAAAACTTGTTCTATGTGTAATGTCTTCTAAGTCCAAGTGCTTATAAGGGTAGATGATGATTACCCATTCTTTCAGGTTTGTCCCAGTCGTATCTCTCTTTATTCTCTTACTCCATGGCCATCTTTTTGCCAGCTAACTTGCTATATGGAACCAAAATATCATGTCTTGGTCTTAACTTGTATCTTCTGTCCCTCCCCATAGTTTCTAGTTTAGGAACCATTGCTCTTGGATAGAATGTGTCACTCTTCTCCTTTTTTTCCATTCATATCCCTAAATCTTTTTTTTTGAAGTGATACCAGCTTTCGTGTACAGAAGGAGCTTACATCATAATAGTTATATTGCAATGAAGCTTAATGTGTTAGCTTTTTTTGCCCACCATTTCACATTTTTTCACTTATATTGAGCTTGCAGAACATTAAAACCCCCAAAATTTAGATGTCCAGGAGAAAAATTGAGTTTCTCAAGACTAGGGTGCTAAGCTTTAATAAAAAAAAATTTAAAGACTAGGGGGGTAATATTAATGCATATTTCCTTTCATTAGTTCTCTCAAAGAGCTTATTAAATAATCAAACTTGCTTTCAGTAATAAATGTCTTCATTTCATTAAATCACAAAAGCATGCTCACCTACCACCAGGATCTGAGTTAAAGTCATTAAAATAAAAAAGGCAGGAAAGAAAATGATATTCCTTATTTTTTCTGGGTTTCCATGGCACCCATCACCATGACATCGAGGCACTCTGCCAGATATGGCAACAATAATGCTCATCAAAATGAAGGGTCCACCAGTTCTCTTATTAACTCTCCCAGTATCTCTGTGAGGAAGATAAGCCATATCCACCATATACAATATGAAGGAACTAAGGTTCAATAAAGAAGACCCCAAGCAAATATAGAAATTGTGTTCAAGGATATGAAGGGCATTATGTGGGAAAAGGATCAGACTCCTTCTGTCTGATCCAAATAGGAAAGACAAGGATCAATGGGTGAGTATTATTAAGAGGCCAGCTGAGTTTTGATATCAAGAATAATTTTTTTAAAACCTGAGCTGTCCAAGAATAGAAGGAGCTGCCTCCAGAGATAAGGAGATGCTTTCATCTTCGTGCTTTTGAAGCAGAAATTGGATGAGGATCTGTCAGATATTTTCCAGTAAGCATTTCTTTCATAAATGGGTTAGGCTAGGTGACTACTGATGTCATTTCCAATTCTAACATTCTGTGATTCTGAAAAACCCAAGAATACCTACTTTCATGATGAATCCTAAGCCCTGCAAACCATCTCCATCCTCCATAGGAAATTTATGACATTCAGACAAACAGTAATTAGGTCAGAAAGTAAAAGATGTGATCGGCCTTTGTTAGTACAAAATGCATCACTTTCAAAATCTTTGGATAAAAAAACCCAAGCTTTTAATTTAGCTTAATTCAATGCCCTCCAAAGCTGTATATCCAGGCTCCCAAATTACCTCCTGATCATCGCTTCCACATTACAATGGCCAAGACAGTAGATTTGTAGTCAAAAGATGTGGGTTCAAATTCTGGCTCTATTATTTGTTGTTGTTGTTCAATAAGTCATATTCAACTGTTTGTGACCCTGTCATTTTCCTGAAGCATAGTATGACCATACCATTCCTCTGCTGAATTATCTTCAATGATTCCCTATTCCTCTAGTGAAAAAAATGCAAATGTCTCTGGATTTTACTGGGTAGCTAGTTGGCAAAATGGATAGAGCATTGGATGTAGAAAGAGGAAGACCTAAATTCAAATGTGGTCTCAGAAACATGACTCTGTATGACTCTGGACAAATCACTTAACTCTATTTGCCTTAGTTTTTTTTTTTTTAATCTGTAAAATGAGCTAGAAAAGGAAATAGTAAACCACTCCAGTGACTTTGCCAAGAAAACCAAAGTTGGATATGAGGGAAAACAATTGCAATTAATTCTGGATTTTAAATGCCTTCACAATTTGGCTCCAGCTAACTTTTCCAAGCATATTATTACTACTTTCCTTCATTCACTCTAGGTTTCAATCGAACTGATCTAACTGCCGCTCCTTGTACTTAACAGCAATCTTTCTCCGTGTCTAGAAAGCCCTTCCTCCTTACCTCTGTTTTGGGGAATTCTCACCCCTCTTCAAAGACCTGCTTAAACACTCCTTCCAAAATAGAGGACATTCTTAGCCATCCAAATTGTTAGCACTTTGTACTCCCCAAAATGATTTTGCTTATCTTTTGTATTTACTTAATGTGTCTGTGTTGTCTTCTCCAACAGAATGCAAGCTCCTTGAAGGCAAGAACATTTTTATCTTGGTCTCTATAACCCCAGTATTTTATCTGGTACCTGGTATATTGAAAACATTTTATAATTGCTTTTTGAATTGAATTTCAAAGGTAAAAGGTGATGAATATTTTAGCCACAACTTGCAAACATTGTCACTTAAGACATCATGGGTTTAGGAAGAGAATATTTCTCCACAAGAATAGGTAGAGGGAGTATCCACACCAACACAATCAAGGGACCTGAAAATGTTAAAGTAAGACCCTCTTTCAGCCTCAGTTTTCTCATCTATCATAAAAAAGTGTTGGAGTAGATAAACTCTGGGGTCCTTTCTAGCATAAATCAATGATCCTAAGATGAAGATAACATTATTAATAATAATTGTTAATATTTAAACTGTGCTTTTATAATTATAACATACTTTACATGCATTTTTTCATTAGATTTTTATAATAACTCTATGAGATATGTAAGACATATATTATCCCCATTTTACAGATGAGAAAATTGAAGCTCAGTTTGACTGAGGCTTAAGTGACTTATCTATGATCAGACAGCTAGTAAACATAGAAGGAATAATTTAGATCCAAGTATTCTTGACTCTGAGTCCAGGATCTTTTTTGTGACAAGATAGTAAAATCTGTATTATTAGGTTCCTCACATGGGTTGTGAGAAGGATCAATGAAATAATGTCATATAAATCATTTAATAAACTTTAGAATGTTATTTAAATCAATACTAACCTTACTATTATTATATGATATTATAGCATATTAGATGAAATCATCCTCTTGCCTTCACATTCTCAAAATAACAAATTCCAATTTCTCTAATTTTTCATAATGGTCATTTTTTCCTAAGCCATCTATTTTTGTTATTTTAGTGGTTTTTCATAAGACTTTCCTCAGTCATAGAGCCTTGAATTCAAGACCAAGGTTAGGTAAGGACTAAATATAATAAGAAAGTTGCCTCACCCTCCCTACATGCTAGATTCTTTGAATCATATTTGTTTTTTAAGCTATGTTGCTGATTCAGTGTGATGTTGCTGATATAAGCTTAACAAAGATCCTCAGCCAGCAGCCGCATGGGGGAAACCTAGAAGAAAAGGAAAAGAAGGGGAGGATTTTCTTCCATCTAAAAAGAGACCTACTGACAACACCCTTATGGATGGATAAAAAGGAAAAAAATGGGTCAGTCCTTACTTAAGCTTCTATTACGTTAAATGCCATATACAAATGAATCAATCAATTATATACCAGATACCAATTATATACCAGCAAGGAAGGAAGGAAGGAAGAAAACAAAGAGGGAAGGAAGGAAGGAAGGAAGGAAGGTAGGAAAGAAGGAAGGAAGGAAGGAAGGAAGGAAGGAAGGAAGGAAGGAAGGAAGGAAGGAAGGAAGGAAGGAAGGAAGGAAGGAAGGAAGGAAGGAAAGAAGGAAACAAAGAAAAGAAGGAAGGAAGGAGGGAGAAAGGGAGAGAGCAAAAGGGGAGGGAGGGAGGAAAGAAGGGAGGAAAAGACCATTTAGGCATCTTTTTTTTTTTAAATGAAAAAAAAATTAGAACAGAAGAAAGATCAAAAAAGAAGCCCATTCAAGGACAACTTTGAAAGCTAAAAGTTCCCTGAAGTTTCATGTACAACAGTCTTTCTCTGATATACTATTTTAATACATGTATATATTCAAACATCAGACAGAATGGACATTTTGCATTTAACACACATATGTGTTTTATATATATATATATATATATATATATATATATATATATATATATATATATAAAACTACATGCACATAGATAGATAGATAGATAGATAGATAGATATAGATATACCCCCAATAAATGTGATGTGTATATATATATTATAGAGGACTGGGAAGCAAGGGGCTAGACTAGCTAGCCTCCTAAATCTCTCCCACTACAATTCCAGTTCAATTCAACAAGCATTTATTAAATACTTATCATGTACAACAAACTAGGCTAGGAGATAGGAGATAGTACAGAAAAAAAAATCTATACTTTCAACTTATAGGTGTTTCTATGGAGGACTCAAGCAACCCAAGCAAACTGTCCTCATTTCCTTCAATGTCACAATGCACAATTTAGCATACAGCACAAAATTGTGAATTCCC
Organism: Sminthopsis crassicaudata; assembly: GCF_048593235.1. Classification (NCBI taxonomy): domain Eukaryota; kingdom Metazoa; phylum Chordata; class Mammalia; order Dasyuromorphia; family Dasyuridae; genus Sminthopsis; species Sminthopsis crassicaudata. Next base: position 278,781,126 of record NC_133621.1, read on the forward strand.
GCTGTCACAGCTGAAGTCTTTTGTTCCAGTCAGCTACAAAATGTGTGTATCAGCCTCTTCTCAATTAGCTTTTCTGTTGAATCCTATCCTTCAAATCAATTCCTTGCTTCCTCTATACTTTCCTAGTTATTGATATGACAGTAGAACAACCCCAAGTCAGGGAGATAACTGTAAGAGAAGGGGGTCTAGAAAGCTAATCACCATGGATCTCCAGCTATAATAAGAATTGCATTAACTCCTACGCCAGGGATCAGATGATATGCCAAAGGTACAGTTGACAAAGTCAGTGTCACTCATTATGGATATAAATACCATCTTCTGCAGGACACTTGCCATGTGCCTCTCAGAACTAAATCAGTATTTTAATTGTCACATCAGTTATGGAGTCTGTTTGGTAATGAGAGAGACATAGATATGACAGTGTTCTCAACTTGGGCTATTTATACATGTCAGTGAGGACCTTAATATTTGGGAGGAAGGAAAGCGAGAGAGAATGAGGGTGGGTGAGGAGAGAGGGATGACTAAGTAGCACATCCCTTTCATGCTATCCATGCCAGGCAAAGATGAAATTTCTAAGGACTTCTTTCTTCATCCAATTGAGAGATGGTGTAAAAATAAAATCAATCAACTGATCAACAAGCACTTTTAAGCTCTTACTATGTTCTGTATACTGGAGATAAATACACATACATATCCTTACTCTAAAGGAGAGTACATTTTAATAAAGTGGGATAACCAATGCATATACAATTATACAAATATAAAAAGAACAAATACAAAGTGGTTAAATACACTGGAAAAACATTTATATAAATTGAGATAGTACTTGTAAGTAGAGATGATACTTGGACCCTTAGAAATTGACGACCTCTCCAAGAGTCTTTATGCCAAGAGAAAAAAAGAAGAGGGTCTAAGACACGGTTTTGGAGAACACACAATTCAAAGAAACAAGGATGGCTTTCTTTGTAACCTCAATTTTACAATGCCTGACTCATGGTAGATGTTTAATAAATGCTGGTTGATTGACAAAAGGAAACTGAAGAGTAGAACCAGAAGAGATCAGTATCCCAGAAAGTGAGATCATACAAATCATAGATCTTGAAGAGGAATGGGACTTAGAGTACATGCAACCTCTCCAATTTTTAGAAAAGGAAACTGAAATCCAAGTATATTAAGTAGCTTTCCCAAGGTGGAGAACAATACCAAAAAAAAAAAAAAAGTATGTGTTTTTTGGTAGTAGTAGTAACAACAGCACCAAATATTTCTATAGCACTATGTTAAGAGCTTTAAAAGTACTATCTCAATTGATCCTCATAGAAATCCTGGAAGGTAGATATGATTATTGTCCCATTTCACAGATGAGAAAAACTAAGGTAAACAGAGGTTAAGTAGCTTGCCCAAGGTCATACAGTTAAGTGTTAAAATCTGAGTTGAACCCAAGTCTTCCTGGCTGTAGGCACAGTATTCTATTCATTGTGCCATCTAGCGTCTATGATTAATATTAGTATATAGTAAAGCCAACTTCATAAACACAAAATAACATTTTTTGCTTATGGGATTTCTGTTTCAAAATCAAAGAAAGGCTGATGCTCTTTGCAGAAAATCATTATTGGAATGCAGAGTATCATTATAGACATGATCCTTAAAAAATAAATCTAGCCAGTAAACCCCAAGATATCTTGGGAGGATTCAGAGATCCAAAAGAAAAAAAAGTATTTTTAATAGTATTTGTAGGTAAGGATATGATAACATGTGTAGACAGAAGGAGGGAAGGAAAAGAGGAAAGAAAGGATGGCAAGGGAGGCAAGTAAGGGAGGTATTTGCTACATTATACATGGGGCCATCTTTAGTCCTTCTCATCTATATCTAGCCAGTGGACCCAGATGGCTCTAGAGGGGAAAGTGAGGCAGGTAACCTTGCCCAGACCTCCCTCACTTAAATCCAATTTACTTGCACATCATGGCATCACTTCCCTGATGTCATGGTCTTTAAGAATGAAGGATAAACAACAATAATCATCATAGACACCTGTTGCCTTTCAATATTTCAGGAACCTAGAGATGAGTTGATTATACCCCAACTTGTTCCTTATATAGTTTTTTTTCCTCTTGTTCCTTTTTCAAATTGTTGCTGATGAATCTTCTGCTATTTGACCTAGGTTCTGACTCAGGGAACACTTTTGGTCTGCTCTCCCTCTAAACCTTTTCCCTTCCTTCTCCCTTTCTACCATCACTGATTAATTTCCAGCAAAGGGAAATTTGGATCTTAAACACCTTCCTGTCATCATTACTGTATCTGCTTACATATTTTCCCTCCTCCCATATTCCACACCATCTATTTTTGACAAATGGGTACAAAGTGTATTTGTCTGGTTTTGTTTTTGCCAGTACAGAATTTCATCCTTGGTGGGCTATTTGCTAGTAACAATAGTAGCCCTGAGAGGCTAAAGGTTTGATGAGAGAAACTTTGACACAGGGAGAAATGTCAGATACTCTCATCAAACCTTCAGAGGTTCTATTCTAGAATAAAATGAAAATGGGGAGAAAATACAATATTCTCCATAGCTGTATGTTTTCAGCTCAAACCTTCCTATGCTTACAAGTAAAGACTGAGATAGGAGAATGAAGGAAATAAAACAAATAGGTAAGGTTACTGGCAGATTGCTGACAGTATACTTAGGCCTGAATTATGGCTGGGTTTCATGCATCTTTTACCATCTCATTCAATAGTTCTTGAGGCTCATGTAGGGATAGTGGCTAGAATATCAGTCAGCACTGATCACCTCTCTGACTTCTTGGATTATAATTAGGATCCTTCTAAATTTACCATCTTCCCTGGGGAGCAGCAGAATAAAACTACCCAGAATAACTGCTGTACATCTTATGACACAGACTGTACAAGTTCTTAACCAATTTTGTCAGCTTCTTTTAATGAGGTCAAGTTTATTTGATCATCATTGGTGGTTGGGGGGGGGTGTGAAGTGCATTTAGAGAAATTGTCCCTAAGTACATGGGACCTTACTGAGAGGAAATGCTCCAAAAATCTACAAAAAAAGAATTATGCATTTGAACTCTCCTTTGCAAAAATTGAGCAGTACTAAAAATAAAAATAAGAATATTCACTGGATCCTAGTTATTTTACTCTGAAGACCTGAATAATCAAAAATATCAATAATTTTGGCTAATGGCACTACTTTGTATTTTATGATGCTTTTCAAAATCTTCCCATTATTTCATTTGTTATTAACAATTATATCATAACATATTAATAACAACTGATATTTATATTTCTTTAAGTTCTTTAAGTAAACACTATTCTACAAGAATGTAAGTTCCTTGAGAGTTGGGATATTTTTCATTATTTTATTTGTATCCCACAGTGCCTGCATATAGTAGGTGCTTATTAAATGCTTGTTGATTGATTGTCTCATTTGAAATATTTAATTATCCTACAGGGTTTTTTTTATCTCCATTTTAGAGATGAAGAAATTGAGGATTAGAAAGATTAAGTGGCTCATTCATGATTATACTGGCAAGTGTGAAAGAAAATTAGCAACCTTGGAAGAGACAGGTGGAGATGAGTGGAAACTAGATCATGAGAAGCTGAAAAATGAATGAGAGTAGATGAATCAAAGGCAGTGAGAAGAACTAGAAGAAGGAAATGGGAGACCATAGTATTAATTAAGTCTCAATGAAAAGTAGGACCATTTTTTCATTAGAAACTAGAACAAAGAAGAGAGAATAAAAGGATGATGTTGAGAGATTTTGTGATTTAAAACAGAAAGTGCTCATGGTAAATCATTTCTATTTTCCTCAGCCAAGTATGAGTCAAGGTTATCTACTGAGAGGAATGGGATAGGAGATAGGAATAAGAAAGAAATTTTTAAACAACCACTATCAATTAGAGAAGGGTAAAAGGAATACCTTGTAGCAGATTGTGTCCAAATGATGAAGAAGGCAAATGATGGTTAGCAAAGAAGGAACAGTAATAGAAAAAAATAAATAAGGTTTTCAAATAGAGAGGAAAGTATAAAGTTGAACTGAGAAGACTAAGAAAGACTAGGAAAGGACAATAACAAAAGGACAGGAGATCATGCGAGCATGAGGAATAGAGTTAAAAGTTAAATGAGGCATTGACTGATCTAGTCAGTCAAAAGCCATGATTCCAAAGGACCATGGGAAAACATGCTGCTCACCTCCTGACAAAGAAGTGATGAACTCAAATTAAAGAATGAGATATATTTTTGGACATGACCAAAAAGGGAATCTGTTTTGCATGTTATTACTTAAAATTGTCTTTTTCTTTCTCTTTTCTGCTTTAGTGGAAGAGAATGACAAGAAAGGGATAAGAGGATGAGGAATTAAATGATTGTTCTTTGAAGAAACTAAATCAAAAATTTTTTGATGGCAACGTCAGGCACAGAAAGAGATACAAAAGTTAGAGATTATAATCAGAAGAATTTCAGAAATTTTGATTGGGCAAATGAAACACTTATAGGTGATTGATAGTGAGATTGGGGTTTGACCTTACCACAGTGCTTGGCACATAGTAAGCACTTAATGCTTAATGATTGATTGATTGGTTGATCTATGTGTAATTGAAATGCAACAAAAGTGTAAATCATCAAAATTAAGAAAGTAAATAAGCTAAGAGAACAGGGTGTTTGAGAGGTCATAATAAGTATAATGAAGCCTTCAAAAATAGAGAGAGGAACACTGTAAGCCAAAATAAATTTCCTTGATAAAGGAGAAAGAATGACTTAGATCTAGATATGGCAATATATCAAAATGGAAATATATTTCTTCAAAAAAAATGAGTGGTGGGGTCAAGGGACAGAGATTAATGCAAAAGGGGTCAGACCAAGGCTAAAATCATATCCATGGGGGAGGAGAGTACAACCAGACTACATTCAGACCAGAAGCATAACAAAAATAGGAAGCTGAGAGAGAAATAAGATGGAGGGTGAGGTAAAGGTTATTAATTCAGTTTTGGATATATTGAGTTTAAGGTTCTTGTGGAATATCCAAGTAGAAATATCCAGCTGGGAGTTAGAGACAAAGGGCAGGAGAAAAAGAAAGAGAAGAGGTTGGATATACATGTTTGTCACATCTCCTACTGAACTGTGAAGCTCAGAAATTATTAAAGTTGTCGAAGCCGTTACTTAGAAAGAGAAAATTATGTTTCGCCTCAACGTAAGGAACTCAAATCCCAAAGGACTCGTGTTCATTTCCAAATACAAAGTCCACTGAGAAGTATTTTTGGAAAGATGCAAAATGCATTCACATACTTAGCAAAATCAATTTCTTAGATGAAACAATACAGTGCACAGCTCCTTTACCTTCTCATAATTATGGTGAAGATGAAGAATTTTCATTTGGGTTATGCTATCCAAAATTTTTTTGTTTTCATTACCTGCGGAATGTCCATTTTTATGAGCATTTGAGATTTTTCTTAGCATTAGAATATTAGACCATTTTTTAAAAAGGACTATAAAAGCTTCTTGGAAGTTATTAATAATGCAAAGCAATCAGTACTCTCTTCTATTTTGAATTTTTTTCTATGTGATTATGCCTGAAAGAAAAAAAGTTCAACTTGATTCTCTTCAAACCTTTATTTAAGTGATTATTTTATACCGAGATAGCTGGGAAGTTTAGAGGATAGAACACTGGACTTTTGAATAGAGAAAGTCAAACACTAACTTCAGGATGCTCAGTAAATGACAAACTCTTTCAACCTCAGTTCCCCCATTTGTAAAATGGAGATAATAATACCTGTTACTCCATAATATTATCATATTAGCTAGAAAACTAGCCTCAGAGTCAGGAAGACCTGCTTTCAAGTTCTGCTTATAAGGGGTATTGGCTTTGTGACCATAGGTCAAGTTACTTAACTTCTCAGAGTTATAAGTAACTTTTGGTGACTGTAAATGATAGATGAGGTGCTGACTTACACCAGAAATTCTTCTACACTGATGAAATTACATCAGTGTGGAAACCCCCACCTTCCCACCCCCATACATACCAAGTATATTTATACCAGGTTCATATTTCCTATATTCTTTGTATTTGGTCAGAATAAATCTGAAAGGTACTATCCAATAATAATTTCTCTGTTCATTGAGATCATTGTTTTATGTTTATTTCCAGAGGTTGGGAGGCAGCAGGATCTGTTGTCCTTCTTTTTAAACCTCCTTATGTTAGAATCCCATGTTCTTAGTTGATCCCTTCGGCAGGGAGTCTGGTTGAGACAAAAAAAGAGTATGAATCCCATCTCAGAGCACCATTTTTAATCATATAAAGCAAAATACATAAGATTACAAAGAAGACCACAAATTGTAAAATAAATAAATAAATATAGTTGTAATTTTTTTTTTCCTCTCCAAGTTCAAAGGCTCTCTGAAAACCACCAGGATTAAGAACAACTACCTTATACTATAGGGATCTCAAAGGCCTGAAAAAAAAAGGTCTAGAGAGAACTAGATGACACAATGGGAAAAAAGACATCTTCAAATTCTCTCCCAGAGGCTTCTTACCTCACTGACCTAGGGAAAGCCATTTAGGCTTCTTAAGTCTCAGTTTCCTCATCTGTAGAATGAGAGAGTTAGCTTTGATGGCCTTGAACTTCTCTTGAATCTCTAATTCTAAGATCCCGTAATTCAAAAATTGTTTATCCCCTTAAGTACATTAAAATTATTTTATCAGTTCTATGGCTATAGTGTGTTCTCTATAAGGGCCTTGAGGAATCCACATGAATTCATTATCCTGTTTTGAGACTGATTTTATTTCTCAAATCACCTGGCAGTGAAAACCAGATTTATGGCTATGACTGCTCTGACCTGGTGTCTCCTTTGCCTTAAGGAACACTGGCCCTGTAAGCAGCAGGTCCCACACTCTCCCTCCCAGAATCCTCTTCACTCCTGATTTATTACCAGTTCAATCCAGTGAGTACCAGAATTAACTTATTAATAGTCAGGCTCTCCTATTTCCAGCTGGGTAAGAACAGGCAGAAGACAGGTGTCAGCCCTAGTCAACACCTCCTTCTTTATGATCGACTCAATTTAATTCACAATTTACACCTCCAGAGAGGCAAAGAAAATAAGAATAACTGGGTTTGGATTTTTTTTTTCTTTTGACTTTCTTTTCTCCCCTTTCCCCACCCCATTCCATTTTCACTAAGGAGATTTCACTTTGTTCCCATTCTGCAAGAACAAGCACACAATGTTGCAATGCCTTCCAGATAGACTGTACAAAATAACTAATGTCATTGTTCACACAAGAAGATACAGTTTTTCTGCACTGCTAACTCCTCTCCCTTCTAGGAAAGCCAGGAGCCTTATAGCAGTTTTTGCATTTCCACCTAAGGACAATTTCTCTCTAGGGGAAGAGAATTACAATGATTTCTCCTCTCATCAGTTTCCCTACCTTTAAAGGCACAGTGGAAGCCTTCTGCTGATGAGAAGTATGGAGAAGGGATTAATGGAAAGAATTTTCCCCAGATATTTGGGTGACTTGTTAATCTAGTGGCTGGGGGTCTTAGGACTTATGAAACACTTTGGCGCTCTGTCTATTTTCTTCTGTATGTCATGTACCCAATTTATTCCTTGTATCTCTCTCTATTCTTTAACTCCAAAATACTAAAATTTTTTGGTCGCAGGACCCCTTTACTTTCTTAAAAATTATTGAGTATCCCCCCCATCACAAACTTTTGTTTATGTGAATTATATCTAATGATATTTGTTGTATTAGAAATGATCAGTAAATTAATAAATACTTATTAAGCACCTACTATGGCACTGTACTGGTCTAAATGCCTTATTATTATGCAAATATTTTTTACCTTGATCATAAGGTTAAGGACCTTCTGAAAAAGTCTAAGGATATTGTACTTTAAGAACCACATCTTTAACCAGTACCAAAACACCTTAATATTTATTATTTTATCATTTGTTTTGTTTCTAATCTTAATTTACAATAGGTTTTTAAAAAATCTCTGCATTGTTTTTGACCCAATGCTTCTTTTTTAAAATTTCCCTTGAAATTATTGACTTCTTTTTCCTCCATGTAAGTTTTATTTTTTTTTGGTAGTTCTATTAAAATAATCTTTTAGTTGTTGTATTGGCATGGCACTAACTAAGTGTCCAGAGGCAGTTTCTGAGATATGAACTGAGCCAGAGTGAAGTGAACAGATCCAGAAAAATAATTCGTAGAATAATAACAGCATGATTAAGACAAATATTCCAAAAAACTAAAGGGCTCTCTCTGATCAATGCAATGACAAAAGACTAATTTGAAGAATTGATACAAAAACAAGATATCCACTTTGTGACAGAGAAATTACAGATTCAGGGCACAGAATAAGACACACATTTCTTGCAAATTAAGGCAACTCTGAGATACCACTGCACACCTGTCAGATTGGCTAAGATGACAGGAACAAATAATGATGAATGTTGGAGGGGATGTGGGAAAACTGGGACACTGATACATTGTTGGTGGAGTTGTGAAAGAATCCAGCCATTCTGGAGAGCAATTTGGAACTATGCCCAAAAAGTTATCAAACTGTGCATACCTTTTGATCCAGCAATGCTACTACTGGGCTTATATACCAAGGAAATACTAAAGAGGGGAAAGGGACCTGTTTGTGCCAAAATGTTTGTGGCAGCTCTTTTTGTAGTGGCCATAAACTGGAAGATGAATGGATGCCCATCAATTGGAGAATGGTTGGGTAAATTATGGTATATGAAGGTTATGGAATATTATTGCTCTGTAAGAAATGACCAGCAGGATGAATTCAGAAAGGTTTGGAAAGACTTACATCAACTGATGCTGTGTGAAATGAACAGAACCAGAAGATCACTATACACTTCAACAACAATACTGTATGAATATGTATTCTGATGGAAGTGGATATCTTCAACATAGAGAAGATCCAATTCACTTCCAGTTGATCAATGATGGACAGAAACAACTACACCCAGAGAAGGAACACTGGGAAGTGAATGTAAATTGTTAGCACTACTGTCTATCTACCCAGGTTACTTATGCCTTCGGAATCTAATACTTAACGTGCAACAAGAAAATTGGATTTACACACATATATTGTATCTAGGTTATACTGTAACACATGTAAAATGTATGGGATTGCCTGTCATCTAGGGGAGGGAGTAGAAGGAGGGAGGGGATAATGTGGGAAAATGAATACAAGGGATAATGTTATAAAAAAATTACTCATGCATATATACTGTCAAAAATTTATAATTATAAAATTTAAAAAATAAATTAAAAAAAAGACACACATTTCTGACATGGTCAATAGGGAGATTTTTAAATTTTGTTTGTTTGGTTATGCATGTTTATTATAAGAGTTTGTGTGTTGGTAATGGTGGTTGTTATTCTAGAGAGTGGAGATAAAGGGCAAGAGGAAAAAATATACTTATTAAAATGAACATTTTTTAAATTAAAAAACTAAAATATATATTTTATATGTTTAGATATAGCTAAAAGGAGAAGGAGCTCAGAATCTGTTTTAAACTTATAGTATACAAAGGAAAAAGTATAGCAACCTAGCCTTAGAAATATGGACAAAAAGAAATGTAGTGTATTATCAGTATCACTGGGAAATGCTGTCACTGAAAAATAACATTTTTGCCATCATAAGTCTTCTGTTATCTTCAAATTTAATTTAATCAACTCAAATCCATTTGATTGGACAAAATTTCTTAATTCGTTTGATATTAAAAAGAGATGGTTAACTTAGAAAAGGAAGACTTAAATGTCTTGGTATCTTCATAAGAATTTAGGGGTTCTCATTAAGAAGAGGAGCAGTTAGGTGATAGAGTGCCAGCCTTGGAGTAGGAAGATTCATTTTTGCGAATTCAAGTCTGGCCTCAGACACTTACAAGTTGTATGACCCAGGGCAAGTCACTTTACCCGGTCTGCCTCAGTTTCCTCATTTATAAAAATAGGCTGGATAAGAAAAGCAAATTATTCCAGTATCTCTGCCAAGGAAATCCAAAATGGGGTCACACAGAACTCTATGTGGACATGATTGAAAAAGACATGACAATGACAATACTTGGAAGAGAGATTGGACTAACTCCGTCTGACATCCATGGATGTCAGGAAAAACTTCCTAAAAATTAGAGCTGTCCAAAAAAAGTGAATGGAGGTGCTTTATGAAGTTGTGGATTCTCCTTTTTTGGAGGTCTTTAAAGCAAACACTAGATGATCACCCTCCATGTAAAATGTAACGAATATTTTTTCAGCTGTGAGTTGGAGTATATGACCACTTCTAATTCTGCAATTATGTTATTCTGTGATTGCCTTTTGCTGGAGCAGCTCAAATACCATCCTTGGCTGTTCTGATTACACAAACATAAATTTATTCTCAAAGGACTCTACAGCAATGAGGTACATTTAAAGGGGCACAGAATTTGAAGACAGAAAACCTGAGCTCAAATTCTGCTTCTGATATTTAAATAATTAAATAAGAATCATGAAATCTCTGATTTCCTCAGTTTCCTCATCTATAAAATTGAGGACTAGATGGCCTCTGAGATCTCTTCTAGATCTGGATCTTTGATACTAGGTTATGTGCCCCACAAGATACATTAAGAGGACAACTCTGGACAATACAACATTGTAATTTGGGACAGTCACTTTAAGAATTGCTCAATCCTAACCAGCAGCAGTGAAATCTCACTTTGGCCTTCCATGGGAGTATACGCAAGTGAGTTTGAGGGATGGAGGAAAGGGAATCTACCCAACCACACATGCCCTGTTCTAATATCTACCAACAATTATGATTATTCCATTAAACTCTCTTCAATGTAGTTCCTGCATCTCCTCATCTAGAAGAAAGGAGGGTTGTTCTTTCTTTTTTCCCTTTCCTTCTATCCTTGCAAGAGAAAATTAAGCATCTCTATGTCATTTTTATTTAGCAAACTCTATTATTGTGAACCATTTATGCTACCCCTCACCTAGATGTTGAGGAATTCCCTCCCTTATTAAAAGGCCAGGATATTTGGAATCTTTCCAAAATCATCTAAAAAGCAATCGAACTAGGACTGGGTCTTTGTAAAATCTAAGCTCTGACTTTATCTTAGTCCTTTGGATCCTTACTACGTTTTTAGAACCCAAAGATTAATTCATGAAATTCAATCTTCAAACTAATCTTCAATTCCTCTAAATTAAGAAAAGAAAGTTTATGTCTCCCTAGCACCTTGGATTGGAGCAAATTAAATGGAATTTAAATGAATAGAATTGAATTTGACAAAAGGGAAAACCAGGACTGCACATAAGTGATATACCCTATGTCACAGACCAAGCTCAGAGAATATTTTTTATGGCTTTGGAAACCGGGATCTTGCCCAGACAGACCATAAAAGTCAAACAAACAGACAATGCTTGTTATGCCAACAAAATTTTACTGGATTCCATTCAAAAGGTCAATTTTGAACTTTAAACTTTGACTCTTAAGCCTCCATAAAAGTCTTTAAAGGGGTGTTAAAAGAAAAGGTACAAAAATTCATATCCTTCCTTTTATTTTTTAAAACTTTCAGAACTTCTGAATGATGTCAGATGGGCAAAACATTGTATTTATCTGCTTACAGTGGCACGGACAGTGGCTAAGCATACAAATGCCAGGTTTTCCCAGAATGCTTCAGGAAAGAACCTTGAATGCTTGGAATTCAGGAACACTGCACTGAAATATGAAAAGTCAGAGTTCTTAATTTCAATTGTTTTAGTTTTCCTAAGGTAACAAGGAAGTTGGATGGACAGATAAATAAATATGTGTTTATACATATACGTGAAGGAGACAGAGACCGAGAGACACACAGAGAGACAGAAAAAATGAAACAAAAAGAGAGAGAAGAAAAGAGAAGAGAATGGAAAGAAAGGGAAGAAAAGAGAAGGGAAGGAAAGGGAAAGGAAGGGAAAGGAAGGGAAAGGAAGAAAATAAGGGAAGGGAAGAAAGAATGGGAAGGGAAGAAAGGAAGGGAAGGGAAGAAAGGAAGGGAAGAGAAGAGAAGGGGAGAGGAGAGAAGAGAAAAGAGGGGAGAGAGTCAGAGAGAGAGAAGAGGGAAAAGAAAGAAATTTAGGGATAAAAAGACAGAGGAGAGATAAGAGAGGGCAGAGACAGAAAGAGGCAGATAGAGAAGAGAGGGGAAAGACATAGAGAGAGAGATAGGGAGAAAGAAGAAAGAGACAGAAAGACAAATAAGAAAGGGGAGAGAGGTGGAGGAGAGAGGTGGAAGGGGAGAGAGGGAAAGAGAAAGACAGAAAAAACACAGAGATAGAGAGAAAGTGAGCTCCTTTCATTTTTATGGGATATTTTTCTTTGTTTTTGTCTTTATTATGAATGATCTAGAATGTCTCTATGTATTTGGTGTCCCCTTCACTATCTAAAATGCTCTCAGTCCTTGTCTCCATCCCTTGGAATCTCAGCTCAAAAGCCCCCTTCTCCTCCACTTACATGTAGTCTTTTCCTGATTCTCCCAATAGCTATATCAGCCCCTTCTCTGCTGAGCCCCCCATTACTATTTTTATATGAGTATATGCTATTTCCTATGATGAAATATGGTTCTTGAGGCAATGATTGATTCCTTTTTGATTATCTGATTAATATGTCTACCTCAATTGCATTATCTATAAAAAGAGGATAATACTAGCACCTATTTCCCAGGATTTTTGTGGGGATCAAATGAGATAATATTTGTAAAGTGCTTTCCAAATTTAAAGCACTATACAAATGCTAGCTATTATTAATAAATATTTGTCAATTAATTGTAAAAACTAGCCATTTGGTTGAAAAAGTTTCTTTACATACTGGTAAAGTAGTAGTAGAAAGCTATAACCCAGAGCCAGAAAGATCTACATGCATTTCCTACTCCTGAAAAATTTTATGAACTGGCCATATGCCTTCTTAGTGAAATACCATAAAAATGGAAGAGCAGGCATAGATCTGCACTAGCAGAAATTCCCTATTCTGCTAGAAGTCATTTTATTTTTATTTTTGTTATTGTTTTTGTTAGTAGCAATACTTAACATTTAGATAGCCCTTTACATATGTTATCTTATTTGGTTATCATAACAATCCTGTGAAGTAGATGCTATTATGATCAGCATTTTACAGATGAGGAAACTAAGGCTGAAAAATTAAGTGAACTTGCCCAAAACCACGTAACTAGCAAACATCTGGGACAAGATTTGAATTTGGTTTTTCCTGACAAATGTGGTACTCTACCCACTACTCTACCTAGTTATACAGTTGTTTGCTGGATAGGGGCTGGCAGTCCTGAGTTCAACTCTTGCCTCTGGTACTTAGTGGATATATGACCTTGGGCAATTATGTGAGCTTTCACCACTTTTCTGTGCTCCCAAGCAACTCTCTAAGGTCATAAGCTGCAGAAAGGTTGTTGATTTTATTCGTACTTACTGGGAATGATCAAGGTCATTTTCTTTTCTTTTTTTTATTTTTAGGCAATTAGAATTTAAGTGACATGTCCATGGTCCCATATCTACTAAGTATCTAAGGCTAGATTTGAACTCTAAATTTTGATTCCAGGACTGGGCTCTATTATACTACCTAATTCCCTCTATCAAGATCATTTTCAAGACTTCTTGTAGTTGAACTTGCACTAGCCTGAGAGAGTAAGGAGATCTGGCATCCAGACTCAACTCTGCTACTTAGTTACATAATCTTGAGCAAGTCTTTAATTCTGGGTCTCAGTTTCTTCACATAAAATAAAAGGTTTGGAAGAAATGTCCCGTTAGGGTCTGACACCTCACATTTCCATGAGATTTGAAGGAAATCTTTGAATGAGGTGGTTTGGCAGCAGGGAATAGTTCTCTGCTGACCTCTGGGACAGCATGGGCTCAGGGCCAGTGCTCGCAGCCAAAGAGGAACTGGGCGGACAGAGCTGGTAAAGCTCAGGCCAGAGGGTGAGGGGCTAGGCTGGGAGAGAAGAGAAGGATGGAGTTTGGGGTGGAGGTACATGGGGGCGAGGGGGGGATGTTAAATCCTTGGGAAAGTGGAAACTCTGTGGTTTCACCCTTTATCTTGATAGGGGCAGATTTGCCATTCATCAAAAAAAGGACACAATGGATATCCGCTTGTTAATGAGGTACAGCACTCCCTGCCCCCCACCCCCATTCTGTTCTCACTTAAAGATTAATCCGAGTTGGTAGTCTGTTTCCCATGCCTACTTGCAAAGACTTTATGAGCAGCATTACAAAGGGGAAAGAAAACATTTTTAAATACCACTAAGTAGGCCTTTCATTTATTTAATTCTTACTGTTTATATTACTAAATAACTGCTCATATCCTTAGGACACTTTTAAGGAAAAAGAATTTTTAAAAATACCTTCTCTTCCTTCCCACCACCACAAAAAAAATCCTAGATTCCCTTAAATTGTATTTTTAAAAATTTTAACAATAATTCCTACACACAATTATTTTTTTTATTAAGTACCTACTATATACCAGGCAGAAAATGGCATTACATATCGATATCTGGCCTCAAAGTCAATTAATCAATAAACATTTAATCAGGGGGCTCTGGGTCCAAGTCTTCTCTCTGAGAAGCATTGGTTATATGACTTTAAGCAAATTATTTAGTCTCTTGACATCCCCAGAAACTCTCTAGGATTATAAATTAAAGAGAAAGTGCAGACTTTCATTGGTAAAGAGATTCTCTCAATCCAGCAGGAGCCCTATACTGTTGAAATCACAGGCTCTGTCCTATCCTGATGTTGCAAGCACTAGGATTATGAAGACAAAAACAGGACAATTCTTGGTTTCAAGGAATTTGCTTTCTGCTGGTCGGAGACATCATATAACACATGGTGTTATAGTTGTTGTTTAGTTGTTTTCTGTCAGAGGCTGCATTTGAACTCAGGTCTTTCTAATCTCAAGTCCCGTACTCTATTCACTGCTCCAACTAGCTTCCTGCACATAAATATACCCATGTATACGTAAATGTACACATATGTGCATATACACATATTGTATATGTGCATGTAAACTCTGTCCCAGGGCTCATTAGTATGGGACTCTTTCCTTACTAGTAGAAATAAAGGCCCTGACCTGCACAAGGAATGGGCCAGAGTTGACAGGAAGCAAGACAGCTTCAATCCTCAATCCCAACATTGGGGACTCTTCAAGAGAACATTTCCCTTCAACATTCTTCAAGAAAGAATCTTCTTCAACAGTCTCTTTCAAAATTTGTATCAAGTGAACTTCTAGCTTCAAGAGAAAAATTGGAAGAGGCCAATCCCACTTAAGATTGTTGAAGGAAAAGACTAGGAAGGCATGAGAGGAGCTACCCGTTTTCATGTCTCTCTTCTCAGTTTGCTGTCTTAGAGATTTTGAGGATTTTCCTCTTGGGTAAGAACTTTTGGTTGACCTGAACTATCTTTCTCTTAATGAAAAACCTTTAATTCTATATCTTCTCTAATTTCTGTTCTACTACTGAAATGTTCGAGCTAACTTTCTGGAGGTCCTTCAGATGGGCCTTAATCTTAGTAGGAAAAACACGAGAATGGCCAAGAATAGAGCCTAGATTTTTTGTTCTGGCCCAGTCTTTTTTTTAAAATTTTTTTAATTTTATAATTATAACATTTTTTGACAGTACATATGCATAGGTATGGTTTTTGTATAGGTTTTTTTTACATTATCCCTTGTACTCCCTTCTGTTCCAAATTTTTCCCCTCCCCTAGATTCCCATACATATTAAATATGTTATAGTATATCCTAGGTACAATATATATGTGCAGAACCGAATTTTGTTGTTGTTGTTGCAAAGGAAAAATTGGATTCGGAAGGTAAAAATAACCTGGGGAGAAAAACAAAAAAATGCTAAGAGTTTACACTCATTTCCCAGTGTTCCTTTTCTGGATGTAGCTGATTCTGTCCATCATTGATCAATTGGAATTGGATTAGCTCTTCTCTATCTTGAAGATATCCACTTCCATCAGAATACATCCTCATACAGTATTGTTGAAGTGTATAATGATCTCCTAGTTCTGCTCATTTCACTCAGCATCAGTTGATGTAAGTCTCTCCAAACCTCTCTGTATTCATCTTCTTGGTCATTTCTTACAGAACAATAATATTCCATAACATTCATATTCCATAATTTACCCAACCATTCTCCAATTGATGGACATCCATTCATTTTCCAGTTTCTAGCCACTACAAAAAGGGCTATATTCTGGTTCAGTCTTTATCTTACTTACAGGAGGCATGAGAGCCACCACGAGACTGGTCAAAGATAGAAAGTCTCTTTTCCAGTCCTTTTCATCCCTTATATCCCTTAGTACAATTACATCATTACAGCTTACTGAATATGTGTGAATTAGAGAGCCATTACATCATCATACTAAGTACTAAGTATATATGTGAACTAGAGAACCATTCTCTCATCA
Organism: Sminthopsis crassicaudata; assembly: GCF_048593235.1. NCBI lineage: Eukaryota > Metazoa > Chordata > Mammalia > Dasyuromorphia > Dasyuridae > Sminthopsis > Sminthopsis crassicaudata. Next base: position 278,797,553 of record NC_133621.1, read on the forward strand.
ATTCTACTGAATAAACACCTTGTTTCAAATACACTTCTCCAGAGTTCCAGCCCTTTACATCTCCTGCTTTCTTTTGTTTTATAACACAGGTGGTCATCCCCTCCCTGACTTCTCAGGAAGGTGAGAACACGAAACCAGATATTGTTAGCCAGTTTCCTCTGTGAAGAGTCTTATTTGAAACAGGTATGTATAAATCCATCAGCATGGAAGGTATTACACAAGCACATAGTAATATAACACTGGCTAGGCTAGTAGTGATGTAACAAACAATATGAATCAACAAGTGATATGACAAACAATATGAATATACATGTCCATAAGTCCTAGAAGGATGATATATAAATAACAATCACACATAAACCTCCTTCAGCAGCCAAGAGATAGTCTAAAACCAATCTAAAACCAACCATTACTTCATGTCTCAGGGAATCCAATGATTCCTGCAGATTTTGAGTCCTGCAACAATCTCATCATGTCTCAGGGAATCCAATGATTCCTTCTGATTTTAAAGTTCTGCAACAGTCTTATTAACAATTTTTAATGTTCATGAGTCAATTGCCATAAATGCCATGCTCTTTCAGTGGTGGGCACAGTCAGCAATGGAACTATCTGATGTTTCTTGGGTCTTCTCCTTTGTTTCAAGGATCTTCTCTATCCCTCTCCGATGGACAAGGAGAATAAGGCTCATTGGCACCCATCTGATTCCTTTTCCATCTGTAGAGATACAAGCAAACCCTCTCTCCCAAGCAGTTAACCTATTTGGTCCCTTCCATTCATCATTTTCTGTATCTCTCCACATCACCTGGTGATTATCTAAAGATAGTGGAGCTGCTCGCATTGGACACTGCCCTTCCAATAGGTTATAAAACCTGGCTGCCAGAGCCAATGCATCTTTATCAAAAATCAAAAAATTAATAGTATTAAGGGCTAAGTTTAAAAGCTCTCTAGGGTTATTTGTGGCACCCCCTTTCTTTTGTTTTTGGAAGAGCATCTTGATGTCTCTGTTTCTCCTTTCTACTATTGCCTGTCCTTGAGGATTTTAAAAGGTATGCCAGTGGTGCGTAAAATCTGATACTGTGCACAAAAGTTTTCAAAATGTTTAGAAGTATATGCAGGTCCATTATCTGTTTTTATTGCTAGTGGCACATCTATGATTGCAAAAGCTTGTATAACGAATTCAGTGACCACTCGGGCTGTCTTTTTTGCTGCTGGTATTGCAAAAGTAAATCCTGAAAAGGTGTCTGCTACAACATGGATAAAAGACAGACGACCAAAAGATTTATAATGGGTCACATCCATATGCCAAATTTCATTGGGTATCAAACCATGAGGGTTCTTCCCTGGAGCGAGAGTAGGAGCGTGGAAAGGAAGGCAAGCTGTCAGACTTTTATTATACTCCTAGCTTCCTCTCTTGTTATCCCAAATTGCAAATGTAACACTTGAGCAGCCTGATGATATTTAGAATGAGATTCTTGGGCTGCCTGAAATAAAAGGTATGTTGGCTAACATGGTTAGAAGGCTATCTGCCTTTGAATTTCCATTAAAAAATAACACCTAGAATTCCACTATGAGAATGGACATTCAAGATATAAATCTTATCTGGATGCTTTCTCACTTGCTCTTGAAGTTCCTTAAAGAGCTGATATATACTAGAAGCTACAAATTTTATTTGGGCTGTGGCAATTCTTTATACCACACCTACTGAATAGGCTGAATCACATAAGTAAAATGTAGCATGATTGCATATAATTCACTCTGCTGAGTGGACTGAAAAGGCAAATCTTTTCATATCCTCCTTATCCAGAGAGATAGAATAGGAACAATCCTTTTATCTATAGCCCAAGAGGCCATTCTCTAGGCAACTGAGTAGGAGAAGTTCCCTGAAGAGTTCCCATAGTTTCCATCTGTTCATTTACTTTTCTCAAATCAATCAACATCCTCCATTTTCTAGATTTCTTTTTTTTTACAACTAATACAGGGGAATTCCAAGGACTTAGAAAAGATTGTAAGTGTCCTTGGTCAAGCTGTCCTGTATTATATCTAATAAGGCCTGAATTCTATTACTTGCTAAAGGCCACTATTCTACCCACACTGGTGTATCAGTTTTCCATTGAAAGGGAACAGGTGAGAATGCAGGCAGGCAGGCAGGCCTTCAACAGCAGCCCTGCCTAAAAAGCTGAAACACTCATTTGTAATCCTAACTGTAACTAACTAATTTGTAATTTGTAATTAATAATTTGTAATTTGTAACTAACTAAGACAAATCTAATAAGATTTGTCTTCCCCACAGATTGATGGGGATTTTTCAACTACAAAAGGAGTAAAAACTCCTATTTCACCTTCAAATATCCATCACAAAGAGGTAGCACTAACTTCAGCTGCTATTGATCCTTCTATACCAGACATATAGGTGACTGGGCCAGTTCGCATCTCTAATGACTGTGATCTGCACCCGTGTCTACCAGTCCTTCCAATGGTATGCCATTTATATAGATAGCATAGGACAGTCAGCTGTAACAGCTGCAGTCCAGAATATTCCTGGATTCTGTTGCTGGGAGTCAAAATCTGGGTCAATATCACCAGATTTCCTGTTAGGAGTCTGTATCAATTAACCTGATGCTACTACTTCTCCTGGTTGATAAATCACACATTGTCTACCTGTATTAGTGACTGGGATTTTAGCTACACATTCCCACATCAGTGTATGGATGAACAGTTTTGTAAGCACTCTCAGGAGGTGAAATGGTCAAGCCTACAGTGCCTGGAGGCAAAGGATCCATAAGCCAGACAGGAACAGATTTCACCTCTCTAGGGGATATCTCAGTAGTCCCAGCTGCATACAATTCTATTCTCCCCAATTGTAATCTCTTTCCCCCATCAGGTTCCTTCTGCTGGGGGATCATGTCTAGTACTGAACTTCTAAAGACTCTTTGGGTGTAGCATCAGTTGCCATCATGCCTCAAGTGTTTTTTTGCCTTGGGCCCTGGGGTTGGTCCCTGTTTCCCCTTTCCCTGAGTCAATCTACATTCTGAAGCCCAATGGAAGCCTCTGTTGCATTTTGGAATATGGTTTTGGGTCTTGTTCTCCCACCCTGTCTTCTATGTCAACATTGATCTCTAAATGAACATTATAAAGCTATAGGTCCTGACAATTCCTGAAGAAACATTCCTTATGTACAATATAATACAATTGGCTTTAAAGAAGCCCACAAGTTCTACAAAAAAGGAAAAGTGTTACAAGGAAGTGTGAGAAGAAAGAGCAGGAGGGAAATGGTACTGATAAAGCAGCTAAAAAGCATGGAGAATTGGATAAGAACAGCACTGATGAACTTGGTGCTTCTCACTTTCACAGCTCAGTTATACCCAAGCAGGAATCCTTAAGGCATTCCCCATCTCTTGAACATCCTCCCTCAATTTCACCTTCATGGGTAGAGGGAAGAGGAGGAGGGGGAAGGGCGGTGATCCCATCAGCACCACCCATGCAGCAGCTTTGTGCGCCCCTATGATATAATTACAAAAGGCATTAATTAAAGCTAAAAATGAAGGACAGGATATATCTGATTTAAAATTAGAAGCATACCCTATGATTGAAAAATTTGACTTTTCAGGTCAAGAAAAAAGAAAATACACTTGATTTAATCTAGAAATTAACAAAGATCTAAAAAAGGCTTGCACTCTTTATGGGTCTACATCATCTCTTGTTAAGATGTTGTTAGAGAATTTGGATTTTGAAGTTTTAACTACCAATGACTGGAAATCTATAGCAAGGATGTGTTTAGAACCTGGCCAAAACATGTTGTGGCTTCCTGAGTATAATGAACTCTATAGAATACAAACCCAATGAAGTAGGCAACCTGGAGTTAATATACCAGCCAGATCCTGGGTGCTCTTGGAGGTCATGCTTTCAGATCCTCAGCTGAGGGAAGCTCAAGTCTCTGCCAGTCCAAAATGCCATGACAGGTGGAATTCCTTCCAGCTTCGCTCAACTTCCAAGGGTTAATGAATTAAGAACTAGGAGAATCTTCCTTCCCTGGCTCCATGGCTTGAGTTCTGACATCCTGAGAGGCTACTGACTGGTATATTAACTCCAGGTTGCCTATTTCATTGGGCTTGTATTCTACAGAGTTCCAGCCCTCTACATATTTGCTATGTGTGTTTATTGTGTGACTGATACTAAATGGGAATGGGAGCTTGGGATCTCTGAAAAAAATGATAAAGTGATCAGAAGATAGATGAAATTTGATCATATTGTCCTAGGTGAATAATATTTAAGGAACTTTTGTATATACTTCTAGCCTGGTATCCCATTTCTCAGAGGAGAACAGATTGGTCTCTGGGCGCAATCTCCTGATTCCTCTCCTGGTAGAAATAAAAGTTACTCTTGGAAAATAGCTGGGGAAGAAGAAGCCTGAGATTTTTACTCTGCTTCCCTTTGAGACACACTAGGACAGCATCCTTATCACAGATAAGTCTCCCCATGTGTGGTTACCTTTCATAATTATATATACATACACGCACATTGTTTTACTAGTTTTGCCTATTTCATTTTTGCATCTGTTCATAGAAGTCTTCCCATTTTCAAAGGATGAATTATACAGGTGATCACTGTTAGAGAGGAAATAAGCCCTGAATATCAGGGTCAGACTAGAATAAGCATGGTCCCATTAGGCCAAATCTGACCAGGTCATCTACAGGGCTGGGTTTCTGGGGTGAGAATTACAGGAAATAGTGATCAGTAGAGTATGGGGTGACAGTGACACAAATGAATTGCTTGTTAGCCAGCCCTTTCAAAAAAGAGCAATCTACTTTCCAAAGCTCCTGGGAACTAATAGACTGTTCCATGGAGCCATCAGATCTTTGCCTAGAAATTCTTGGAGTGACCTACATTTTTATGCATGTTTCCCCAGCAGGGGAGTAAATAGGAGTGGCCTGAGGACATTGAAAACATCATCTAGTAACCTGGCATTCTGGGAGTTTACCCAGCTTGCTTTATGGATGGCATCCAACTCTGTGCTAGGCATTTGGCCAACTTTCTACTGGACTCATCCAATAGTGGCCATGTAATGATCCCAATAGCTTCCTCAGCCCCCTAAATTAAGAAGCCCTGGGAAAGCTAAAATTTCCCAAGGCACTAGATCAGAATAAGTCCATAGTTATGACCTCAAATCCCTTTCATGACGTTGGGGAGTTTGAATATCAACTAGCTATCAATTCTCTAGGAGTATCTCTCCAAGATAGCATGAATTAAACCAGTCTCTAGATCCAGGCTCCTGGCTCCCTTCCCCAGCGCATGGTCCTCCTAGAAACAGATAAGAATCTTATAAAAACTCACACAGTTTGCTGGTTTGGATTGCCCCATTTCCTCTGGGGTTCCAACAGAGAGCACCCAATTCTACCCAGGTTCCAGGAAACCTGACTTGCTTCTACCATCTTTCCTAATTACTCTTGATATTATAAGAATGCCCTCTCCCTAATGCTCATTTGCAAGAGGTCTAGACCTGTGATTTTCATCAATTCAGGGAATTCTTAATGTGAAGATGTCCAATACCAATGCAAATCAGTAATGCTTCCATAATTAATATAGCCTTAGAGAATTACTGATAGCACTAAGTATGAGAGTCGAGTGACTTGCCTACAGCTAGCTATAACTAGTACAAGAAGCACAGATTTCAAGGATTCATGTCAAGCCTTCTCTTTGCCATGACAGTCTCTCAATGATCTTAAGGACAGTAATAGACCTGTGATTTCTCTGGAATAGGGAACCCCGGAGTAAATAAATTCCATCTCCCAATATAGGTCAACACTTTCTATGAAACTTAGAGTCTTAAAGAGCTATCTAGAGCATTGAGTGGTTCCAAGACTTACCCAAGGTCATAAACCAATATATGTCAGAGTCAGAGCTCATATATATACTTCTAGCATGATACCCCTTTCTCAGAGAAAAAGCAGAGTGGTCCTGGGGTCAACCTCCTCATGGTAGGAATAGAAGTCACCCTTGAAGAACTGGGAGGCTGGGGCAGCTAGGTGGTGCAAGTGGATAGAGCACCAGCCCTAAAGTCAGGAGGACCTGAGTTCAAATTTGGTCTCAGACACTTAACATTTTCCTAGCTGTGTGACCCTGGGCAAGTCATTTAGCTCCAATTGCTGAAGAAGAAGAAGAAGAAAGAAGAGGGGAGGAGGAGGAGGAGAAGGAGAAGAAGGAGAAGAAGTAGAAGGAGAAGGAGAAGGAGAAGGAGAAGGAGAAGGAGAAGGAGGAGGAGGAGAAGGAGAAGGAGAAGGAGAAGGAGAAGGAGAAGGAGAAGGAGAAGGAGAAGGAGAAGGAGAAGGAGAAGGAGAAGGAGAAGGAGAAGGAGAAGGAGAAGGAGAAGGAGAAGGAGAAGGAGAAGGAGAAGGAGAAGGAGAAGGAGAAGGAGAAGGAGAAGGAGAAGGAGAAGAAGAAGAAGAAGAAGAAGAAGAAGAAGAAGAAGAAGAAGAAGAAGAAGAAGAAGAAGAAGAAGAAGAAGAAGAAGAAGAAGAAGAAGAAGAAGGAGAAAGAAGAAGGAGAAAGAAGAGGGGAGGAGGAGGAGAAGGAGGAGTAGGGGAGAAGAACTGGGGGAGAAGAGGCCTGGGATGTTTACTTTGTTTCCCTTTTAGACACACTAGGATGGTATCCTCACCATAAGTAGACCTCCCCATGTGTGGTCTTCCTGGCCTCAGACCAACTCTCTGTTTATTATACAGGTATGGTTCTTTATCAAGATGAAAATTATAATCTAGATGATAATATTCAAAATTTTGAACTTCTTTTTCACAATTTTCACTATTAACTAGTGTTAATGTCACTACCTAGTCATTGATTTTGTATTACTAATGACCTGCTCAAATACATAACTCATTTTAAAAAAATGGATTCCTATCAAAATATCACAGATCTAGAACTGGAAGTAACCTTAAAAGTCATTCAATTGAACTTCTTTATTTTACAGATGGCATATCTAAGGCTGAAAAAGATGAAATGGTTTGCTCAGAGTCAAATAAGTAATTCATGACACAGACAGAATTTGAACTCAGATCCTGTGGTTACACATTCAGGGGTCTTTTTATTGTGTTGCTGCTTCCAACTTTTGATAAGGAGAGTGATTCAATTGTATATAATCTACTTTATGAAACTCTTTCCTTTGACTCTCACAATAACCCTCAAAGAGGTATTTCTGTCTCCATTTTACAAATGGGGAAACTGAGGCTAGGAAAAGTAAGTAACTTTCCTTGGTCAACTGTAAACCCCAGATTGCTTGATTCCTAATCCAGTTCTGCTACAAATAGTCTGGTGAAGATCTTTTCATGGTAGGACACCAGGCAGTTCTTGTCTATATAGCAGTAGGGACTATAAGTCACTGAGTTCTCTCTGATAGATACTATATCCCTCAGAACAAATCAGCAGATAAAACAGCTAAAAAAAAAAAAAAAGACTCTCTAAGCAGTGACTAGCCTTCAGGAGAGAAGTTTTTAAAATCCCATGGAAGAGGGAAAGGAAAAAGCCTCCCCTTTAGTGATTGATATGGCCATGGTCAATGAAATTAAAGCTAGTGCATACCAAGACAGTTTCCAAGAGGAAAACCCCAGAAGCCACCGAGTTCCTCAGAACTTTTAAGATTTCCTGCCTCAGTATATGGTTGGAATGAACATAACTTTAAACTTTGGGAAGCCTTTACAGAGTGGAAACAGTAGAGTGCTGGATGAAGCATTGGGGGATTCCTTCCCAGACTTTGGAGAGTTACTCAGTTTCCTCAGCTATAAATCAGTTGCTAATCAAATAAGCTGGTCTAGATCTAAGATGTCAAGTGTGACAGGCAATATTCCCAAGAACAGCCTGAACCACATTGAAATATAATTGGTGAATGTTTTATAAAATAAATAAAAATAGAATAAAACATAAGTAATGTTAACATGTGAGCTTTTAGGTTAATATGTGCCCACAGGAAGGGAAATTCAAACAAGATAAGGCTAAAGTTAAACTATCAGAGCCAAGGGTGATTTCAGGGATAGGGTCCAAGGTTCTCACGGTAAGAATAAGAGAGAGATGATGGCAGGAGAGATGGCATTTGCTAGATTTGGAGTAAGAATACTGGGTTCAAATTCCAGCTGTCCTAATTACTAGCTTTATGCTTTTCAGGATCTGGTTCTTCACTATCTCTTCTCTGTACTCCCAGGGACAGGCACAGGACCTTGCGTATATTGTAGTGTAAATGCCTATTGAATAGAAATCAGCTGATTGAATCCAGAATCTTGTTTCCCAATTCAAGAGAGGGGGTATAGCTTTACAGAGACCAGCTTACTTCTGACTGAGTGGTGGCTACCAGAAGATCACTATAGTCTACAAGTTCACTCCTTTATTTATTTTTAAATATGCATAAGGCAATAAAATAGTAAAGACAGGTCAAATCTGGGATTGAACTTGAGATTTCACTGGCACAAGGAATGGAAGGATGAGGAACCTCCTTCTATCAATGAAGGTCAATATATTTTCTCTAGGCAGGTAGGCCTGAAGTCAGAGGCCCTGAGTTCAAATCTAACTTCAGACATTTACTTGCTCTGTGTCCCTAGGCAGGTCACTTAATCCTGTTTGCCTCAGTTTCCTCATGTGTAAAATGAACTGGAGAAGGGAAAACAAACCAATATGCTTGCCAAGAAAACCTCAAAAGTGGTCACAGAGAATCAGACACACAAACAATAATAGTCCATGTATTCAATAAAGGACTTGGATTCAATATCTCTGAAGTCTTCTCCAGTTCTCATACCTGGTATTCTATAATTCCAGAACTTCCGTATCATAGAGGCCCATGGTAGAGATGATGTAACCACTGGGAACCACTGGGAAAGTGAAATGAATAGGGTTAATAGTGTAAGAAGAATTCTTAAGCTACTTTTTGAAAACTGTATTCAAGTACTTTCCAACACTCATAAAATACTACATTGTAAACAAAACATCATAAACCATTTGGAAGTCATTTTTATCAGGTCATTCAAGCAAACTCCCCACAGTTCCCCCACACACACTCTTTTATTCACATATTATAAATGTTCTCTGTCACTACTATGATAATAATTAGTGATTTACTAAAAGAGAGATTCCTAGAATCTTGAAAGAATTGGTGGTACAGTAGATAAGCCATGGATTTAAAGTCAAGAAGACCTGAGTTCAAATTCAGCTTTATATACTCAATAATTCTATGATCCTGGACAAATCACTTAACCTCTGCCTGCCTCAGTTCTCTCATCTGTAAAATGGGGATAATAGCACCTACCACTCAGTGTTGATGTGAAGATGAAGTCAGATAAGATTTATAAAATTTAAAGTACTATGTAAATGTCAATTATTATAATTATCATTTTAGACATTTTGGACATACTATAAATTTAGAGCTGAAAGAAACTTCAGAATCCATCTAGTCCAACCCTAGATGAGAAGTTGAGCCCAGAAAAGGAACTGCTTTGTCCAAGGTTCTACAGTGTAGCTGGTATCCCAGCCAACATACACATTACTAGGTGTGTCCAGGTCCAGTGTTTATCCCTTTGTTTTATGCTAAACAATGAGTCTCCTATGGACATACGTCAGAATCCAAACAGCTTTTAAACTAATAGGAATGCCTAGATTCGTTTCTATAAGAACTCATCTTATCCCTTTGGATGGGAATGGCTACCCAAGCAAGAGTTCTTTGCCTCTTCCCTGCATTAATGTCAAGATACCATGAGGTCTACCAGGGAATTGATGGAGACCTTAGCACATCAATGAGCACCAGGCAATGATGGATTTTTTAACAGGCAATTTGCTTAATTTTCCAAGTAAGAGATTTTTGGTGATGGAATAGCCCTATTGGCACAGTGGTGGGCCCCTTTATAGTGAGAAACATCTGTTCACCCTTAGTTTCATTATCAGAGCAATGAATAACCTTATGCTTTTTATTTCTTTTCCTTTGACTTTCTTCAAAATATCATGTGAAAAAGCACCCATTCTGGAAGGACTAGCTACTTTAAAGTTCAAGTTTTTAGTGAATGCTCTGTGACAACTAAGCTGTATAGACAGACTCTAACTCCTTCTACCTTCAGGGAAAAGAACCAGGAGAACATTGTACACAATAAAAGCAAGATTATGTGTTGATCAGTTATGATTGACTTAACTCTTCCCAGCCATGCGGTGATCCAGAATAATTCCAACAGACTTGGGAGGGAAAATGCCATCTGCATCCAGAGCCGATGGAAGCCCTATTGTTTTCATTTTTGTTTTTTCTTTCTCTTGTGCTTTGGTCCAATTTTTCTTGCACAACATGACTAATATGGAAATTTGTTTTCTAAAAAAGGAAGAAATCTGGGCACACACATGAAACCTAGAATATGAAACTGCATAAATTTGAATCATTCACCTTATCTACCCTATGTGTTCATTTCTTTACCTTCAAAATGTAAACATCACACAGTGTTGCTAGAAGAGAGAAAAATAAAGGGAATAAGTATTTACATGTGGTCTACCATATGCAGTCAACGTGCTAAGCATTTACAAATATATATATATTTTTATTTGATAAAAAACTCTGAGAGGTGGGTACTATTTTAACCCATTTTCCAATTGAGGAAACAGATTAAGTGACTTGGCCAAGGATCACACAGCTAGTAAGTGCCTGAAGCCAAATTTGAACTCAGATCTTCCTGACTCCATAAGCAGTACTCTATCCAGTATACCACTAGAATATAGCGAAATAGATTTTTAGATTTTTAAAAACCACCATTGAATTGAATTGTTATAATTGTTAGGATTTCTTTCTTAAAAATTGAATGGAACTGTTGTTATACTTGTTGATTGTCACAATTTCTCCCATTTCTTTAGTCAAAGTAAGAAAAAGTTGAGAATAGTTACACTAGTGAGTGGGATAGTAAATCAGTTAGAAATATAAGGATTGATTGCATTGATGCAATGAAGACCCAGTTAAGATTATGCTATAGTGATTTCATCATTTTCCCCAGTCTTCAGAAGTTATGAATAGGATTGAAGGAAGCAGAAGCTGAAAGTACTCCAGGATCTGGCAAGGTATGATTAGTGATAGGACATGGGACCAACAAATCTGAGAGTAGAAAATAGCATAAAGTTGAACAAATTTACTAATAGTTGGAGAAGGATAAGGGGGAGAAGATAGTCATGTTAAGGTTCAAGAACTGAACTGAAAGGTGGAGCAAATATAGGTCACAGTGAAAATAAAGAACAATATTGGGGGGAGCAATGGTTAAAGAACCAGCCCTGAAGTCAGGAGGACCTGAGTTCAAATGTGACACTTAACACTTCTTAGCTGTGTGACCCTGGGCAATTCACTTAATCCCAATTACCTCAGGAGGAAAAAAAGAAAAAAGAACAGTGATAGGGGTCATACAGTATAAGGAAAGATATAATAATAAAATAAAATCACAAAAATTTAAACTAAATAAAGGAATTCAAGTTTATGAACAAGTGGAATACTTGTGGTTGATGGCAAAAGTCAAAGTATGACCATTTCTGTATGTAACTGAGGTGGAGTGGAAGAGTAGGTCATAGGAAATTGAGGAGATTGAGGAAGTTAGATTATTTGAGGGTGTCAATCTTTTTGAAATGTAGGGAGAGGAGAAGAAAAAGGAGAAGAGATCAGAGAGAGACAGAGACAGAGACAGAAACAGAGAGCATTATGAGGTAGGTATTGAATTCATTCTGGAGGTCTGACCTCCAGAATCTGGATTGAATGAAAATGTGGATGGTATGTATCTCAAAGAAGTTGCTGAGTGATAGTGATAGAAAAAGAGTCTGGCTAATATGGAAGTATGTATAATCTATATCAGATTGCTTATTGTCTTGGGGAGGGAGGAAATAAGGAAAAGAGGGAGAAAAAAATTGGAACTCTAAAACTTACAAAGGTAAATGTTGGAAACCATCTTCACATGTAATTGGAAAAATAAAACACTTTTGAGAAAAAAAGGAAAAAAGCCTTGAAATGATGATGGAGGTAAAGGAAGATTCAATACTTCCACCACAATTAGTATTTTAGACTATGAATGAAAATGTTACCGTTAGCAAAAAAATTGATAATAGTTGCAGAATTCTTCTCTCTTCGTAGTCTCATGGACCTTCACTAAGATTTGAGATTTTCATTCCCTTTTCTTTAGCAATAATAACATCTTTAAAGAGTAATCCAAAAGCAGACCCAAAGGCTATACAACCATCCATAGTAAAGCTAATTAGAATTACAGTCTCAGCATTTCTGACTTCTCTCAGCAATTATCAAATGCATATTGAAAGAAGGCTAGCTTCACAAGGCAGTTTTTAGAAGTGAGATTTGTACCTGATTGGAAAGAAATTTAGGACTTCTTTCATTTTCATTTTTAAAGTGTAGAGATAGCCTTCTGCTGTGGCTGCCATTGAGGTTACAATAGTGCCATAGCCATGACCATCTGATACCCCATGGCTGTGAGCCTCAACAAGGGTCACAAAGTTACCACAAATGTTTCCAAGCATCGCCACTGTGGGCATTTGACCAGACACACCAATGTGAGAGATATGAACCGGGAGGTGTGTGGCTTTGCTCCTTATGAGAGGCAGACCATGGAGTTGTTAAGGTCTCTAATAATAAGTGAGCCCTTAAGTTCATAAAAAAAAAAGTGTGGGAACTCACATCCTAGCCAAGAAGGAGAGAGAGGAGGTCAGCACACTGCCCTTAGAAAGGCTGCTGCCAAAAAGGATTAAATTGACCTTGCCTATCTTGCCCCCTTACCTAATAAAGATTTGACAAGTAGAAAAAAAAAAGTATAGAGATTTTTTTTTTATATATTTTCAATCTGGAAATATTATTTCATTGTTTAAGAGAATTTATTATGAGGAAACTCCCAAAGTAGATGAGCAATCATTCTTCAGCTTATAGTCTTAGAAAGACAGCATAGTATTAAAGTAAATGATAGCCACTATGGGTCAATGGTGGGACCTGTGTGAGAAATTTATCTAATGGAAACTGCCATTCAGAAAGAGAACTGAATGTGGATCAAAACATAATATTTCACCCTTTTGTTGTTGTTGTTGTTTGGTTGATTGGTTTATTTTTTTCTTTCTCATGTTTTTTTTTTTCTTTTGATCTGGGTTTTTCTTGCAGTGTGAGGAATATGGAAATGTTAGAAATGCAAATGTTTAACCTATATCAGATTGCTTGTTCTCTTGGGGAGGGGAGAGGGAAAAAAAATTGGAACACAAGGTTTTGCAAAGGTGAATGTTGAAAACTATCTTCACATGTATTTCATGTATTTGGAAAACAAAATACTAAGAGAGAGAGAGAGAGAGAGAGAGAGAGAGAGAGAGAGAGAGAGAGAGAGAGAGAGAAAGAGAGAGAGAGACAGAAGACAGAGAGAGACAGAAGACAGAGAGAGACAGAAGACAGAGACAGAGAAAGAAGGAGAGAGAGAGAGAGAGAGAGAGAGAGAGAGAGAGAGAGAGAGAGAGAGAGAAAGAGAGAGAGAGAGAGAAGACAGAGAGAGACAGAAGACAGAGAGAGACAGAAGACAGAGACAGAGAAAGAAGGAGAGAGAGAGAGAGAGAGAGAGAGAGAGAGAGAGAGAGAGAGAGAGAGAGAGAGAGAGAAGAGAGAGAGAGAGAAGAGAGAGAAGAGACAGAGAGAGAGAAATTTATCCAGATTACAATAGCCCTGAAGCCAGCCCTCTGATTGTGACTTTGTCACTTAGAAGGGTGTTCAATTCAATTCTCCATGAATTACTATAACCTTCTATAGACTTTAATAGAGAGCTTACATGAATTAATTTGCCCCCTCCAAAAAAAAGTATAGAACTTTTGCCAGTAAGCTTCCTCAAACTGATCTAGGGGTGAGTCTTTTGCAAGGCTCATATTGGAAGTTTTGCTTGCTTGTTAGAACCTGGAGGAGGTGTGTTGGAAGCCTTCAAGAATTCAGAATCACTATGAGTCAAAATGGGATTTTAATGAACAACTATGATTTTTGTAATATTATCCTTTATTCTGTGTTATTATTCTAGTTGTAAATTGTAAGTCCCTCTCTTCTCAAATTATCATGTTTTTACTTATTTGTTTATATATTGTATCCTCTAGAATGTAAGGGTATGTAGGCCGGGATCCTTTTTCTTCCTGACTTTGTATTCTTGATGTATTAAACATGAAACACAAGTTGTGTCTGATTGGATTATATTCTTTTAATTAGTTCTTTGGAAATTCCATGATATCATTGATGTTGGTATTTCCTTTACTGATAGAGGCAACACATACTCCCATACCTTCTTTTACTATGCAATTCTGGCCCATATATGTTTACAAATTCCACAATGAATAGTAGTCTTTATCTGGTTCCTTAAATATCAGAAATGCCAGTAGTCCAAGGGTCTCCTTTCATCTTTATCCATATAGCAATCCTATTTCCCTTTATAATCACAATACTCCTTAAAGTTGAATTTGAATTATTATCATTTTTTCCTATCCTTTTCTTATGTCTAGACAATCAACAAAATAGGAAATCAAACTATGATTAGAGCATTGCTGATTCCCAGCAATTTTTACTGAAAATTTAACAATCAGCTCTCATAAGCTGGTACAAGCTGGCTCTAACACACCCTGGATTCTCTCCATGTATACACAGGACATTTCCATAGATTGTATAAAAAGGACCAATGGGAGTCTGTAATTGCTATATCTTCTTAATTGCAGTTTTCAGGGATAGAAGTACCATCTGTGATCTTTTTCCTTATTTTTGAGTCTTAAATATATTCTGGTAACTGATACTTGGGTGCCTTTAACCTTGGGTGCCTCTAGACCAGGGCTTCTTAAACTTTTTCCACTTATGGCCCCTTTTCACCTAAGAAATTGTTTTGCAACCCTGAGTATATAAAATAGGTATAGAAATCAAACATTTTACTGATATGAAATAATAATTTCATGACCCTCACATTCAGTTGTGAATGACCCACAGTTTAAGAAGCTTTGCTGTAGTAGATTATCTCTAGTCCTTCCTCCTGGCTCACTCTAGAATCTCTTAATTCATCCTCCAGACTCTGCACCCATTGACTTCACTCACCCAGGAATTTATGTTTATTGCCACACTTTTTTTTAAATGCCAGCGTGAAAAGTATGTTTTGAGGCTTCCTACATAGCCCAAGTGTTAACTATTCATTGTGGCTAACTATGAACTCTTATGGTCATCCAAGAATAGTTACTGGTGTTTCACTAATATTATCAAATTCTTGGTTTTTTGGGTTGCCAGCCACCATAAACTACCACACTAGTAGAGGAAAAAAAAATGGAGCTATATGATTTGTTGAATTGGTATTTGATCAAGGTTTTGGGTTCTACGTCTCTGATCCTGTTAGCTTATGTCATTAAAATATATCATTTTCATGTACCTGCTTTTAAGATCCACTTGGATTATGTATACCAAGTAAATAAAATAAATAATGAATAAGTGAATTTCAATAAATAAATTTCCTTATAATAAATAATATATATATATATATATTTAATTTCTTTATTCTAAAATGGATACCATCATCCGATCGTGTCCAACTCTTCATGATCCCATGGATCATGATTATCAATTTTACTCAAAGGATGTTCTTTGAAAAGATATTAGAGTGCTTTGTCATTTCCTTCTCTGGTAGATTAATGCAAATAAAAATTAAGTTACTTATCCAAGGTTACATAGCCAGTGTCTGAGGCTGGATTTGAGCTCAGACCTTCCTCACTCTAGACCTAATACCCTACCTATTGAATCATCTAATTATCTTTATTAGATTCCATTCTGTTTCCTAAATTTGTTTAAGTCTCAACCCCATTTGCAAAATGGGGCTAGCTTGGGGGGCTATAAATCCCAGATCCTGAGCTTCCAATTGTATAAAATGTATCTAAAATCTGATTTAAATTAAGTTATTCATTATTTTAAAATTCCTCTCCCCAATGTACTTGTATACACAAAAAATTTGATATAACATAGTTATTCTGTGAAATCCAAGTTCATATCTATTATTCCCATCCATATCTGCACTTTGACACTACCAGCATCAGAGAGATCAAGGACCAATTTTACCTGGAAAATATGGTCTTTGGATTAAACTAAATGATCTATGAGATCCTTCCAGTTCTTGATCTAAGATCTAATGGTCCCAGCTTTGCAATTTGTACCTAAGTGACCTTCAAGAAGTCATTTCCTTTCCTTGAACCCTAGTTTCCTCTTTCATAAAAAGAGAAGATTGAACCAGGTCATTCCCTCTAAGGATCTCTACTTCTTAGTTCTTATTTCCTTGAAATCTTTCTCTACATGAACAGTCTAGAGCATTTTTCCCAGGCCCTCAGCTCAAATAATGTCAAGTCCAAGATGTCCCCACAGCAGGGCTGCTGTCATCAGGAGGGAAGCTCTTCTAGGCCCTTGGCCACTTCCACTTGACAGCTGGCCTGTAGCCATGGTGTTGTCTTTCAGCCCCAAGGAAATCCTTCCCAGGAGGGGCCACCAAAAATCCTGACTGTCCTGAGTTGACATGATGAAGGAGTTCCTCCATGGGATCCTGAGGGAGTACCAAGCAAGGAAAATGGAAAGATATTTGTTTGCCAAAGCCCAAGGACCTGAGTCAAGCTTTGGATTGTCTAAGTTTTAACAGCTGTTCTCACAATATAAGAACAGTTCAAGATAAGACATTTGGCAAGAGAGTCGGGGACTCCTATGGTGGTTTAATGGCCCAAGAAAAGCAAATTTAATTTAGGGGAGGATGATCCTAGCACTAACACAGCCCTGTTCTACTGGCTTGGCTATGCTGGAATGTCTTTGTATTACTCAAATTGACCCCAAAGGAATGTGTCACAAGTATGTCACCATGGAGACTCCATTCATAGACCCACTTCATTAACACAGCATTTTATCCAAAGTGTGATAACAGCACTGGATTTGAAACAAAAGGACCTAGTTTTGAGTTCTATACTTACTACATTTGTGATTTAAGGACAAATGGCTAAATTTCTCTGCGTTTCTATTTCCTCAACTGCCAATTGGATAGTTGGACAAATGGCCTCCCAGTTCCCTGCCAACTCTAAATCTATGGTCTCAAGCCTGGGTTTGAATCAAAGAATATTGTATTTGGAATCAGAGGGTTTGTGTCCAAAACTTGCCTTGAATACCTAGTGATTTTGGACAAATCTCTGGGTCTCTGTTTCCTAAAATGTAAAATGGAGAGGACTGGACTTGAAAAGCTCTCAGGACCCTTCCAGTTCCAGCTTTACTCTCCTAAAGGGATGATTGAGCTTAAAAAGTTCCCTCTATCATTTTGTCAGGCTTAATTTTTACCAAAGCCTATTCTAGGACCTGAATATTGCCAGTGCTGATGGAATTTTTTTTCCAAACATGTCGGCTACTTAAGCAAGTCATTTCATCCTGTTTGCCTCAGTTTCCCCATCTGTCATATGAGAAGAAGAAATGGCGAACCATTCTAGTACCTTTGCTAAGAAAACCCAAACAAGGTCACAAAAGAGGAAAATAACTTACCCAGAGAGAGTATCCCAACTACTAAGTGATAGAACCAGTGACGAGAATAGAGGAACAATAATCAAAGACAGGATAATATCTGGTGGAAGTTATAAGATCAAAGGAGTAAGAATGCATGAGTGTGTGTATAGTTCTTCACCTGTGAACCATGCTTTCTGTGTCCATGTTTTTCACAAATGTTGTATATATCTATGAAAGACTGTTTATCAGATTGAGAAAATATTTGATTGCAACTTATTTTAAAATTAGATTTCATTAAATGCCTTTTGCTTTTAATTAATCATAACCTTTGACCAACTGTTAAAGATAAACATATTTATGGGGTTTATAAGCTAAGCATTAAGGGGATACAGACTCATAGAGTACCCTGCTAGCCACTCTTTGGGGGACCTATCTTGTGAGTGGGAAAGTATCCCCAGATACTACCTGAAAGTATCTACCAGTGAGCCTTAAAGTTCCATAGGAATGTGAGTTATTGAGATTCTCTATTCAGAACTGGAAGAGAGGTCATGTAATCCATCCTTTTCATTTTACAGATCAGGAAACTGAGGTAAAGCGAGTTGGTAAATGACCAAACCTGGATTCAAATTTAACCTCAGACATTTACTGGCTGTGTGATCTTGAGCAAATCACTTTATCTCTGTCTGCTTCAGTTCCCTAATCTGTAAAATGGAAATAATAACAGCACCTATCTGCCAGGGTCATTGTGAGGATCAAATAAGATTTTGTAAAGCACTTAGCTCTGTGCCCAGCACATAACAGGATATATATAAATGTTAGCTTTTATTATAATTAATGTTATTATTAAACCCAACTCCTCTGATTCCAAATCTCTCTCCCCAACATCGCAGCTGCTTCCAGATTATTATTACTATTATTATTTGCATCTTCTCAAAGGGAACAAGAATGATTTCACTGCTGTGCTAGAAATGATCAGCTGTTGTCAACAAGCCCTAAAATATCTCTGACCTCTGAGAACTCTTGGCACACTCTGTACAGTTTTGGCTATTTCCAGAGCAGCTCGTGTGTGTCTGTGTATGTGTGTGTATGTGTGTGTGTCTGTATCTGTGTGTACATTGTGTACATATGTATGTATGTGTGTCTGCACATGGATGTGTGTGTATCTGTGTGTATGAATGTGTAGTTTCAATCCTGACTTAAAGACTCCTTTTAATTAAAACAAAATAATCAACTGATTATTGCAGGCTTGAAACTAAGAAAACCCAAAGATAGAAAGGCAGAAGTTTCTAAACAACAAAAGTTGACAAAGTTTTAAAAACTTGAGAAAGTTGTTAATGGTAAAATTAGGCAGCTGGAATGCCTAATTGGAGTCAGGAAGACTCCTGAATTCGAATCTGGTCTCAGACACTAGCTGTGTGATCCTGGACAAGTGACTTAATTTTATTTGCCTTAGTTTCCTCATCTGTAGGAAATGGCAAAGCACTCCAGTATCTCCGCCAAGAAAACCCCAAATGGAATCACGAAGAGTTGGACCCGACTGAACAGCAGCTCTAGAGCTCTAAGAACCTCAGGATATCTGGTCCAATTCCCATATTTTACAGATAGGGAAACTGAGACCTAGATAGAGGAAGTGACTTGTAAAGGGGACAGTGGATCATCATTTTAGAGCTATAAGGGATGCCCCAGAGGCCATTACATCTAACCATCTCATTTTATAGAACAAAAATCTCAAGTCATAATCTTTGGAAACAGAATGTCAATGACTCCAAGTTCAATGCTCCCAATGCAGTATTTTCATCATTTCTTTTGATCATTAACAACCACTCCACTATTTGAAAAGGGAGATTTGAACAGAAGGAACTAAAAAAAAAAAAAAAAAAAAAAAAAGGTTAGGTTTTGATCTTGCAATTAGGAAAAAACATTTTAATTATTCAGGGACAAAAACAAGATCTGGGTTCTAGAGCACTGATTCCCAACTGGGGACTGCGGAGCCCTAAAAGACCACAAAGTTATTGGCAAGAGGAGACACACCAAGTATTATCATTTTAACTTTTAAAAACTTTTTAAGTTAAGAAACTTAAAAGAAAAAGAAAAGTTAAACTTTTTCAGTTTCAATAATTACTATTATGTTGGGGACTGAACTATAACTAGATTGGGACAATCAGGGCTTTGCTCCTGGGTTTGACTAAAAAAGGGGGCTTTCTGTCTCATGAGGAGGTTTTCTATATGCGGGAGACACAATTTAATCCTAGTTCACAGGACTTCCTATCCTCCAATAACCATTGGTATCCCTACTCCTTGTCTGTCTGGCTCAGCAGGATCCTAACCCCTTGCTTAGTTCTGGGCAGTTACCTGCGGGGTCCTATCACCTGCTTTCCCACCTACCCTCAACCTTCAGAGGGGCACAAGTCAAACTTGAGAATGACTAAATGAATGAGCCACCCTTCTCCAAGCAAACTTTCCCTATGATTAGATTATTCTCTGTTCCACTCCCACCTCTACTCAGCATCAGATTGCCCTTTGTGCTGGCTCCACTCCCACCTCAACAATGGTCTTTGTCCCTGATTAAAAAAAAAAAAATTCATAACTATGGATCATTTGAGAGAGGGGAGGTACATCAAAGGCTTCTCCTTTTAAAAGTCTGCATCCCTGCTACAGATGCTGGGGGATAACCTGCCAACATTTGATCCCATCAACCTCAAGATAATTATTAGGGGCCTTCACTGCAGGTTTTCTAGATTTGGATCTAGAAAAGATCTAGTAGAAAAGCTACAAGCCATAGAATCAGAAAACCTAGGTCCCTGACACTTAACTGTGGGACTCTGGGCAAGTCCTCTGGCATATGACCTCTGGTGTCCATTCCATCTTAATCAATCTTTCTTCTTTCTTGTCTCACTCTTAGCACTATCAAAGGCTCCTCTGGGCAAAGCCACCGGCAACTCCAGAAATTAAATGATCTGTTCCCTTATCTATAGAATAGATAAGGCAACCAGACAAATCATAATAGCTAACATTTTCATTTTTCTTTAACAAGTAATGGAGTTAATGGTCACATAGCTAGTGAGTCTATATTTGAATTCATTTCTTCCTGATTTCAGAGCCAGTGCTCTATCCCCTGCACCATCCTGCTGCCCCAATAACTAACATTTATATAGCATTTTAAAGTTTTTTTTCATTTGCTGCTCACAACAATTCTACCTCCCTCCCAAGTTAGAAGCCCCAATTCAACAACTACCTCAACCAAGGTCCATAATGAATCACACAGATAACAAAAAGGAAAAGGGTTTTTTTTTTTTGTTTTGTTTTGTTTTTACAAGCAATGGGCTCATTCCTCTTTCCATGTTCTCAGAAACTAAGGAGTAAGAGGGAAATGATACCAGCTATGGAACTGGAGTTTATCACCAGTCTATCTACAATAAACATCAAAGAGTCTGTCAGCATTTTTTTTTTTAAGAAGACTGGATTAACTCTTGGATTAAGAACATAAGGAATTTTGGCTCTGGAGCTGGGAGAGGGAAGGGAGAGATTTGGATTGTTTTTTTCCTCCTTCATGACAGAAGGGATGAGAGAAGAATCTGGGCCACGTGCATTAGCAAACCCAGACCAGAAAAAAGCTGAGAGCTTGAGAATGAGATCTCATATGGCTGGAGTGATTAAAACTAAGTTTGTTTGAGAAATGTATGTCTATGGGTCTCAGTATGTGTGTATGTATGGGTATTTAGATATGTATGTGTGTATATAGCTGTGTGTCTATATATCTAGATATAGACATAGATACATATACATATGTGTTTATATATGTGTGTGTATAGATATATATATATGTGTGTGTGTATGTATCTATCTACATGCACATAAATTTGGGTATATATATATTAATATTATATATGTGTGTATATAGATATGTATGTGTGTAGATATACACACATATGTGGGGTGTATATGAATGGGTGTATATATATATATATATATATATATATGTATGTGTGTGTTTGTATATACATTTCACAAATAAACTTTGTTTTGATCACTATATATACATATAAAATGCACATGTGTAGATAATTATTTAATTTTATATGTGTGCTCATATATAATTATATAATCTTATAAATGTACACATAAAATATATGACTATATTGATATTTATATAATATGATATTATATAAATACATAACCATGTGAATTATATATACCTGAATTCATACTTGTATATATGCATATGTCTGCATATGAATTTTGTGAGTATGTTTTTATAGATGTTTCTATGTGTCTACATATACACCATACACACATGCATATATATGTGTGTACTTTGTGAGCAGTGTAATATATTGTAATAACACTAATTTTGAAGGCAGAGGACTTGGATTTGACTCTCACATCTGCCGCTTATTGCCTTTGAGACTTTGGGAAAACTAATTTATCTCCCTGAGTCTTAAGTTCCTCATTTGTAAAATGAGGAGCTTGGACGAGAGGACTTCTGGAGTCTTTTCCAGCTCTAGATCTATGAACTTATTTATGGTGGCCATTTTCTGTCTTAGCTGTTGCTTCAAAAGATCCATAACAGGCACTAAAAACCCAGATATGACTCTAGAATCATGGGTTCTGGGTATACATGCATGTGTACTTGTGCACACATGTCCACATACACACACACACATAGGAGGATGGAGCTTCTTAGACATAGGGACTGATAGAATAGGGACATCAGGAAGACCATCCCAACTAAAAATATTTCAATGAATATTAGAATAGGGAGGAATTTTAAAGATTATCTATCCAAACCCCTCAACTACTAACAAAGTATGAGAAAGTAAAATGACTTGCCCAAACCTAATTATCTTAGTAACCAAGACTAGAACCCAAATCTTCCATTACTTCCAAATCAGTTTTTCTTCTACTACACTATTCTATCTTCTCTATTAATGCAAAACACTCTATTATTAGTAACATATTTCTTTGGGTTAAGCTTTTGCCCATTTTCTGTCATTTTCTTAGCAAGAGGATCCCATTAAATCAAAAGACAATTTCCTATCAAATTACTTTTATACTTGACAGAAGAGACATGCATGATGAGCACATTGGGACTCTGTTGGATGAGGAAGATCAGAGCTAATCAGATCTACCTAAAGAGAAAAAAAAGGTCCTAAAAGAAGAAATGGAGGATAAATTTCATCAAATTCCAGCTTTGGCCAGCCATATTGTTATTGCAAGAAATCTTTTCTCTCCTCATTTTCTCTTCTCTTTTTTCTCTCTTCATTTCTCCTTCATTAAATAGATAGGTGGATAGTGATAGATAGATACATAAATAAAGACAGAAAGCAGATAGATAGATGATAGACATAATAGGCAATAAATATAATAGGTAATTGATAAATACAATTGATGGAGGTGGATTAATAGATATAATAGATTACAGATTTGATAGATAATGAGAGAGAAATTAGAAGGTAAACATCTTTAACAATGAAGTGTCCACAGAAATCAGTACAGAAATGTTTAACTCCATAATGCTTCTCACAATGATTGATACAACAGACAGTTGTTCTTACTGATAAGCAAAGAGTAGTGGTCAGTGAGGAAAAGAGCCTTGTATTTACATAAAAGAAAAATTTGGTTTCAAATCTTGCCTCAGCAACTTGATAGGGAATTTACTATGGCCAAGTCACTTAACCCCTGGCATAGTGGAAAATACTAGATTTGAAATCTGGAAGGTTTGAATTCAAATCCTGTCTTTGACACCTACTATGTTATTCAATACAATTCATTTAACCTCTCTGAGCCTCAGTTTCCATATCTGCGAAATGAAGGAATTGAATTCTGTGACCTCCAAAGTATCCTCCAGAGCTACACCCAGAGAAGGCACACTGGGAATTGAATGTAAACTATTTGCACTATCATCTTTCTACCCAAGTTACTTTTACCTTCAGAATCCAATTCTTAACGTGCAACAAGAAATTTGGCTTTACACACATATATTGTATCTAGGTTATACTGTAACACATTTAATATGTATGGAATTGCCTGTCATCTAAGGGAGGGAGTAGAGAGTAGGAGGGGAGAATTTGGAAAAATGAATACAAGGGATAATGCTGTAAAAAAGAAATTACTCATGCATATGTACTGTCAAAAAATTATAATTATAAAATTAATTTAAAAAAAGAAAAAAAATTTTTTTAAAAAACAATTTAATATTTCCCCAATTACATATAAAAACAACTTTTAAAATTCACTTAAAATTTTTACAACTCCAAATTCTCTCCCTCTTTCCCCTTCACCATCAATGATAAGGTAAGCAATATGATATATATTATTCATGTGCAGTCATGCAAAACTTATTTTCACCCACAAAAATTGTTGTGAGTAAAACATTTTGTAAAGTAATTATTAAGCAACCAAAAAACTTTTATGAAGTTCTTACTGCGTGACAAGATCTGGGGATACAAAAAAAGGCAAAAACATGATCTTGTCCTCAAAGAGCTTACATTCTAATGGGGAGGACAACATGACAATAACTAGGACATACAGGTTATATACAGTGTAAACTGGAGGTCATCTCAGAGGGAAGGCACAAACAGCAGGGGGACTAGGAAAAGGCCTTCTGTGGAAGGTAAAATTTGATCTGAGTCTTGAAAGAAACGAGAGAAACTAAGAGGCAGAAGGGAAGGAGGGCCAAGACATTGTAAGCACGAAGAGCACCCAGGGAAAAGATCCAAAAAAAAAAAAAGGTCAAGCTTGGGGAAGGAAAGTGTAAGATGGAAAGGTGAGATGCAATTATGGAGAGCTTTAAATGCCAGCGTTTTCCTTATTACAGAAATGTCAGCTTTTATTGCAAGTGTCTATTTGCAAGGTTCAAAAAAAACCAAAAAACAAAAACAAAAACAAAAAAAAAACTGAAAGCACCTCAGTTCTGATTCTTCTAAAGAAATAAGCAAACCTAAAGATGGTCATTGCTGGGAATTTTGTCTCATGGAGGTGATTGAGAGCTTGGTTGAATCAAGACACAAACAAGCAAAATATCCTAAAGGAATCTGGCATCAGGATAGATGGAATCCAGGAGTATTAGATGTCATTCACAAGGGATGTTTTCTAAAGAACAGATCTATCCATGGCATAACCATGCTCAATAAACTCCAGAGGCTCCTTATTACCTCTAGGAGCAAATAAACTCTTCCATTTGACATCTAAAACCCTTTACACGCATGTCATTCCACTTTACTATCCAGCTGAACTGGTCTTCTTACCTTAACTCAAGCACAAGATTCCATCTCCTATCTCTTATCTTTATCTTTCTTTGCATGGGAGTTTGAAAGAAATTTAAAAGTTAACTAATTTAACCCCTTGGTTCAACCAAGTTTCAGCTTTGCCTTCAGCTTGGGCTCATCAATGCTTTTTTCTATGACTCCTCTCCTTCCCCTCTGAAAATCTCCAGTTTCCTTCAGATTTCTGGTCCAAAGCCAGATTATCTTGTATTTATTTTGTATATACTTATGCATATATCTATCTATCTATATCCATATCTATATCTATATCTATGTCTATATCTATATCTATATCTATATCTATATCTATATCTATATATCCTCTACCCTGAAAGAATGTAAATGGTCCTTGAAATTAGGCATTTTTTGTTTCTAATTTTATCTCCCCAGTGAATAACAGTAAGTAGGTAATTAATAAATGTATACTGGTGGAACATGTATGTTCATGGTGTTTATTCCATTAGCATGGAAACTCCTTGAGGTTAGGGACTGTTTCATTTTTTGTCATTTTATCTGTAGTGTCAAGTATAAGAGATAGCACTAGGAGGTGCTTTAAAAACAATGATTTATTGTTTGATGATTAAGGGCAATATTTGTTTTATTTAATTTTTGTATCTTTCCAAGGTTCCTATACAGAACATTTTATATAGTAGATACTACTTAAATGTTTTGAATGTCAAAACAAAAAAGGAAGGAAAGAAAGAAATGAGAGAGAAAGAAAGAGAAAGAAGGAAGGAAGGAAAGCAGGCAGGCAAAGAGGGAAGGAATAAGAAAGGAGGGAGGGAGAAATGTAAGTAGGAATTGATGGAAGGAGGGAGGGAGGGAAGGAAGAATAAAGGAGACAGGGAGGGAAGAAGGATAGAGAGAAAGAGAAAAACGAAAGGAAGGAATAAAATAAAATAGTACCCTCTCTAGCTTCAAAGAAATAGTCAGATTTAAAAGAAATCAGTCTACAGATTTTAAAAAATGGAATATATTTCTTGAAAAACCTCTTTATCAGACATTAATTACCTTATAATGCTGGATAAAGACCCACGTATTCTACTCATAGTGAGGCAGCATTTCTTAAACTCTGAAGCTCTTACATATCATTGAAAAGGGGCCCATGAGCTCAGGCTGAAACCAGCAACAAAATTTGGCTCAGCCAAGGGGGCAAATTAGGTGACCTCTAAGGTTCCTTCCAACTCTGAGATTCTGTCATTTACAATGGGGAAAAAACATCAGGACTTATGACTGAAAGATTATATTTGTTTGGAGCACAGCAGTGCCAGGAAAAAATATGTAGGACAAGAAGGGCAAAGAGAGCAGTAAGAGAAGGACTTACTTTTCTATTTGTCGGTGCTACCATCATTTGCCCAGTGACCAACATTGGACAATTAAGGATTATTTTGATCCTTCCTTCTTCCTTATTTCTTATTTCCAACTGGTATCAGACCATATCAATTCCATCTCACCAACAGATCTCACTTGGGTCTTACCCTCTCTGCTCCCACATCTATGTGTCTAGGTTATCACAATGGACAAGCCAGATCTTCACCATCTCACACCTAAGTACTGTCAATGGAACAGTTTTTCTTTGGAACAGATCTATTGATGTCACCGAGCAGATAGAAGAAAGAAAAGCTTGGAATCAGAAAGACTCATTTTCATGAGTTCAAATCCAGCCTCAGACAATTACTAGCTCAATGACCCTGGGCAAGTCATTTCACCCAGTTTACCTCCATTTCCCCATCTGTTAAATGAGTTGAAGAAGGAAATGGCAAACCACTTTAGTATCTTTGCCAAGAAAAGCCCAAGTAGGATCACAAAGGGCTAGGTTCTATTGAAATGACTGAACAACAGCAACATAAAATGAGTAGAGGAGAAAGGATCAGGTGGTTTCTAATGTAATTCCCAGCTTCCTCATTTGATAGTCTCTATGGTCACTTCCAATTCTAGATCTAGGAACTCATGATTCCAAACCCTCAAGTAAAAAGGAATTCATAACATGCCAAGATGATTCATTCCATTTTGGAAAACTCCAAAAATTAGCAAGGTTTTCTGTACATTGAATGCAAAGCTGCTCCTGCTTCTGCCTTTGGGGCTAATCAGAATAGATGCAGTCCATCTTCCATAACTGTCATACCCTCTTTTTCTCAGCTAAATGTTACTAATTTTGATGAATAAAAAAAGTGTAAAGCAAAGTGGCCTGGCCAAACCGAGTCTAAAACTATATTATAAAGCAGAAATCATTAAAACTATTTTGATACTAGCTAAGAAATAGAGTGGCAGTAAGATAGATTGGGTACATAAATGACTATAATTATGTACAGAACTCATTTGACAAAAATTGCCAGGAAAACTGGAAAACAGTATGGTATAAACTAAGTATAAACCAAGATAAGGTCAAAACAGGTATGAGTTAGACATAAAAGGTGATGCCATAAGCAAATTAGGAGAATAAGCAATAATTTACCTTCAGATCTATGGAGAAGGGAAGAATTTATGACCAAACAAGAGATAAAGAACATTATGAAATGCAAAATGGATAATTTTTATTGAATTATTTTTTTGAATGAGGCAGTTTGCAAAGATCATACACCTAATAGGTGGCAGAAATATGATTTGAACCCAGATCCTCTGGCTCCCATTTAATTGTTCTTTTCATTACCCAATGCTGCCAACATTACCCACCAAAATGGTTCTTTAACATTTACCAAGGACCAATAATGGTCTAGCCCATATAGAACAGGAATTATATTCAGTCACTGACCATTTGAACAAACAGCCAGACAAGATGAATCCTAGGCACAGTAATTGTATAGATACAGGGGAAGATGCTGGCTCAGAGGGTTGTGGTTATGTTAATTCTGCCACCTTTGTGTTCAAAAATTTCATATGGTCAAGGCATCGAGAAAGAGACTTCCTTTAAGGAAATGAGTCTAGAGGGGAGTACTGAGGAGGAAGCAGGAAGGTGACTGGGACAGTGAATGGTGGGAAAATTGCTTCCA
Organism: Sminthopsis crassicaudata; assembly: GCF_048593235.1. NCBI lineage: Eukaryota > Metazoa > Chordata > Mammalia > Dasyuromorphia > Dasyuridae > Sminthopsis > Sminthopsis crassicaudata. The sequence continues at coordinate 278,825,296 of NC_133621.1, forward strand.
ATCAATCAAAGGCACGGACTTAATGAGAAGTGTGATGGGATCTGTGAAACAATGAGCTTGAATGAACAAAAGGAGTGGCAGAAACAGGGAAATCATCCAGACCAAGCTTTTTTATTTGCTTCAGAAATAATAATATTAATTACTGTTTATGGTATCTTAAGGATTAGTTAAGAATTAGGAGTAAGATACTTAATTTCCTGACTCAAGGTAAGGGAAAAGTTCTATAATGATTAAAATTATTCAGATTTGAAACAGGTTGCCTTGGGAGATGTGGATTCCCCATCATTGGAAATCTTTAAGCAAAGATTGGATAGAATCGGACTCATATTAAAAAATGATTTAACTAGATGGCTTCTGAAGATACTTCCTCCCCACCTTAGCTGTTTTCTTGACTTTTTTTTCTTTATGAAATCAAGTTAAAGGTAAGACAGGAAGGAGTTCTAAACTGGCAAACACCATGTAATTAGACTTAAGGGAATATTAGTAGAAGAAATTATATTCATGAGGGTCCATCTTTTCTTTACTTCCTTGTAAATTATTCTTTTGCTCTCTGCTACACACCTTTTTATTTTATTCTTTTTCCCCTCTTTCATTTCTCCTAAGCAGACTATAGTTAAGAAAGAATATATTTATATATGGATATACATATATATATACACCCACAACATCTTTCCTATTCTTGTTGACCTTTTGCTTTTATTCTGTTTCTAACTTTCCTTGCTATTGCTTAACCTCCCCTTACCCATGAATCCCTTCTTTATCTTCTTCCCTCTCCCTTTGCTTCCCTGTCTGCCCATCTCTTCCTCCTGATTTCTTTACAAACAAGTATCATAGTATATATATGTAGTGTTGCCTATTTTACCAATCCCAATGTAAGTAGGTTTTCAGAACTACAAGCCCTATTCCCCCCTCTACTGCCTCTGTGTGTATTCTTCTTCTGCACCTTAATTTTATAAGAGAATTACTACTTTTACTTTTACTCTGCCCTAATCTTTCTTTTGCACTGTTATATTGTTTATGTCAATCTTAAACACATGCTATAAATTTCCCATGTAAAAAAACTCCATAAACAATGTATCCATGTTGTGTTCCTTGAAATTGCTCTTTGATATTGGCTCTTATATGTTAAAATTTCTAGTAAATTGCAGTTTAGTTGATAGAAAGTCCTGAAAATCTGCAAGTTCATTGAATGTATACTTTTTTTCTTGTTCAATATTGTAAATAATTTTGCTAGATAAGATATTTTTGGACACAGGCCCAGTTCTTTTGATTTGATGGATATGATTCTAGGACCTGTGGTCTTTTATTGTGGCTGCTAATAAGTCCTGTACAATTCTAATATATTTGCATTGAATTATATTTGATTAAATATTGAAATATATTTCCATAAAAAAAATTAGACTTAAGGGAGTTGGAAGAAGTAAAGTGAATTATAGTGAATCACTGACCAGGCTAACTTTAGAAGTCCGATCTGAATCTTGGTCATCAGTTCCTAGAATATCATGTTAGCCAACATCATTGTTCTAAGTCAGTGTTTGTTACCTAGAGATGATCAAAACCTTGAGCACCTCAACTGAACCTGATGAGCATAGCTTCTCTGTCTTACACCTGAGGTCACTGAATAAACTCAATCCAATCCAAACTGATTTGGTTTCAATAAAGAGAAAGATTACCCATCTAATGACTGACTCGTCATGTTTCTGGGAACCAAGGTCCAATTTCATCTAACAGAATAAATTCTGCAAATGCTAGGAAAACTTCCTTAGGAATAATAACTAGAATTTATTTTGTTTTTGCATTTACAACATGTATCCCAAACATTTCCTATATAGAAAATATTTTATATTTTCCACTCTTGTGTTGTTGAACCAATAAAAGTATACTTAGCAAAATTCATAAACATTCCTTGTACAAAATAGTTCATTGCCACCTCCATTCCTTTGTACAAATTGTCTTCCTTTCCTGGAATTCTCTCTCTCCTCACCTATGTCCCTTAGAATCTCTAATTTCCCTCACAAATGTCACCTGCAAGATCCCCTTGTAATTTCTCCAGAGGTTATTGCTATCCTTTCCCTATACCCAGAAGATTTTTATTTGTATAAAAATTTTAATTCCATTAGGATCTTTTATTTTTATATAACTTTCCTTTCTAGATATATTTCTTTTCTATACTTTGCTCAGAAAGCTATCCCTTGCAACAAAGAATAAACAGAAATGGGAAGAAAGTAATTTTTAAAGCCAAACATCACTTTAAGAATCTAACATTGTGTACAATGTTCCATATCCCTAGTATCCTGCCTCCACAAAGATAGAAGGGAAAATACTTTGTATATGAAGCCCCTAAATGAGCAAGAGTGACTTTTCATATAGGCTCAAGGTTAAGTCTAGAAGTAATTATCCAGAAGTTGTTTCAATTTGCCCTTTCCCAGATTGTGGACCACTCATTCATAGCATTCATTCATTCATAGTAGACATTCGCTCAAAGTACTTTAATAAAAATCACCTTATCGTTTTCTAGAGACAATTGTAATGATACAGATAGCAAATAATCAAGACATGAGAATAAATAATGTCAGGTTTCTAATCAATGAGGCAGAGGAGAGGGAAGAAGTAGAGAGGAGATAAATTCACTTGGATACAATAGGGCAACAAATTCTATCTGGACAGGTTGCTCTATAAATGAATCAGTGAGCCAGACAAGACTCAAACCAGTTCACAATTAAATTCAAATCAATGTATCAGCATCTTTTCTCTACAATAGGCTGACCACTGGTGTTAACATGTATCTGAATACTTCTAGACTCCTCTCAGGATGCAAAAATTCCCAGGGCTATCCAGTTGCAAAGTGACTTTTGTCTCCAATGAGCTTTCAGTCATTCCTTCTGACTGAAAAAACAAACCTCTGCTTCCTATAACATATATTTTGTATTTACTTATGTGACTCAAGATCAGTTGTCTTCAGTAGTCTTTGAATCTTGAACTCACCTCAACTAATACACATACAAGCAATTTTTTCCCCTATCCCAACCCTCCAGAGATTTTCTCAGAGATGTCCTGTTGAGTTCAGCAGATAAAGATAAAGTACTAAAGGGCAGTGTCATTCTCTTTAAGGTCCACAAAGTTATCCATTCTTCTTGGTTACATATTCAATTCTACAGCCATGAAAGAGGGAAGTGAAAGGCAAGGAATTTGTTGTATCATTCTAAGGCACATTTTATTGTACATTCATTTTGTCCCAAAAGTAGCCAGGAAGAAGGCTCAGCATGCCAGTGGGTGTGCTGTTGTCAGAGTAGACCAATATACCTTCTATTTATCCTTCACATTATTTCTTTTCTTCCTTAAATTCTTTCTTTCTTTCTTTCTTTCTTTCTTTCTTTCTTTCTTTCTTTCTTTCTTTCTTTCTTTCTTTCTTTCTTTCTTTCTTTCTTTCTTTCTTTCTTTCTTTCTTTCTTTCTTTCTTTCCTTCTTTCTTTCTTTCTTTCTTTCTTTCTTTCTTTCTTTCTTTCTTTGTTTCTCTCTCTCTCTCTTTCTTTCTTTTCTTTCTTTCTTTCTCCTCCTCCTCCTCTTCCTCCTCCTCCTCCTCATCATCATCATCCTCCTCCTCCTCTGGTACTCAAGCTTTTAATTTTTTTAATAGTATTTTTCCAATTACATGTCAAGATTGTTCTCAACATTCAGTTTTCATGAAAATCTGAGTTTCATTGATTAGAATAATGCAAATCAAAATAGCTTTGAGGTACCACCTCACACCTATCAGATTGCCCAAGATAACAGGAAGAGACAATAATATATTTTGGGGAGATGTGGGAAAACTGGAATGCTAATCCATTGTTGGTGGAGTTGTGAACTGATCCAGCCATTCTGGAGAGCAATTTGCAACTATGCTAAAAAGGTTATAAAACTGTACATACTTTGATCCAGCATGTTACTATTAGGTCTGTATCCCAAAGAGATCTTAAAAGAGGGCAAAGGATTCACATATGTAAAAATGTTTGTAGCAGCTCTTTTTGTGGTAATAAGGAATTAGAAATTGAATGGATGCCCATCAATTGGGGAATGGCTGAATAAGTTAAGGTATCTGGATATAATGGAATATTATTGTTCTGTATTAAATGATGAGCAGATTGATTTCAGAAAAGCCTGGAAAAAACTTACATGCCAGTATGATGCTGCATAAAATGAACAGAACCAAGAGAACATTGCACAGGGTAGCAGCAAGATTATGTGATGATCAACTATGATAGACTTAACTCTTCTCAGAAATACAGTGATCCAAAACAATTCTAACAGACTTTGGATAGAAAATGCCATTTTCAATCAGAGAAAGAATTATGGAGGCTGAATGCAAATGTAAGCATATTATTTTCACCTATTTTTATTTTTGCTTTGCTTTTTCTTTCTTGTGTTTTTTCCCCTTTTTTGTTCTGATTTTTTTTCACAACATGACAAACATGGAAATGTTTAAAAGTATTATACATGTATAATCTTTTTCAGATTGTGTGTTGTCTTGGGGAGGAGAAAGGTAAGGGAGTGAGAGAGAAAAAAACAGGACTCAAAATCTTACAAAAATGAATGTTGAAAACTATCTTTACAGGTAATTGGAAAAATAAAATTCTATTGAAACATTAAAAAATAGTATAAAAATTTTGAGTTTGAAACTTTTTCTTTTTCCTTCCCTTCCACTCCCCTTCTCAAGACAGCAAGTGAATATATGTGCAATCATATAAATATATTTCCACATTAGTCATGTTGTGAAAGAAGAAATAGAACAAAGGGGAAAATCACCCACCCAAAATGAAAATAATACACTTTCATCTTCATTCAGACTCCTTAATTCTCTCTCTAGACATGAATAGCATTTTCCATCATGAATCTTTTGGAATAATTGTATTAATAAGAAGAGCTAAGTCAATCACAGTAGATTAACCCACAATGTTGCTATTACAATATATAATGTTCTCCTGGTTTTGCTTAATTCATTCAACATCAGTTCATGTAAGTCCTTTTTTTTTCCTGAAATCCACCTGCTCATCATTTCTTATAGAACAATAGCATTCCATTACATTCAAATATCACAACTTGTTCATCATTCCTCAATTGATGAACATCCCATCAATTTTCAATTGCTTGCCACCAGAAAAAGAACTGCCACAAACAATTTGTACATGTAGATTCTTTTCCATTTTTAAAATGATTTCTTTGGGATGCAAACCTAATAATGGAATGTCTGGCTCAAAGACTATGCACAGTTTGGTTGCTCCTTAAGCATACTTCCAAATTGTTCTCCAGAATGGCTGGATCAGTTCATAAGTCCACCAACAAAGCATTAGTGACCCAATTTTCCCATATCTTCTTCAACATTTATTCTTTACCTTTACTGTCAACTTAGTCAGATAGATGGGAGGTAATTTTTCCAATTACCTGTAAAGATAGTTTTCAACATTCATTTTTGCAAGATTTTGAATCCTGTTTTTTTTCTCTCTCACTCCCTTACCTTTCTCCTCCCCAAGACAACACACAATCTGAAAAAGATTATACATGTATAACTCCCTCAGAGTTATTTTAATTTGCATGGATATAACACTAAATAAGTAAATGAATTTAGGTAGAATTGTCATTTTTATTTTTTTAGTTCAGGCTACTCAATTGATATTTTTCCAGTTGTTTAGACAGGACTTTATTTGTGTGAAAGTGTTTTGTAATTGTTTTCATATATTTCCTGGGTTTAAAGCAAGTAGACTCCCAAATATTTTATATTGTCTGCAATTATTTTAAATGGGATTTTTCTTTCCATCTCTTGCTACTGGGATTTGTTAGTAATTTTTGAAATACTGGTAATTTTTATGGGTTTATTTTCATGTCTTGCAATTTTGCTAAAGTTTTTGTTTTAAGTAGCTTTTTAGTTGATTCTCTAGAATTATGTCTTCATTATATCATCTGCAAAGAGTGATAATTTTGTTTCCTTATTGCTCTTCTAATTCCTTTGATTACTTTTTCTTCTTTATTGCTAAAGCTAACATCTCTAGTGTAGTATTGAAAAATATAGTGATAATGGACATCCTTGTTTCATGCTTGATCTTATTGGGAAAGCTTCTAGCTTATCCCAATTACAGATAATGCTTGCTAATGGCTTTAGATAAATACTACTATTATTTAAGGAAAGTTCCATATATTCCTATGCTTTCTAGTGTTTTTAATAGGAATGGGTGCTGTATTTTGCTGAAAGCCTTTTCTCCATCTATTGAGTTAACCATATAGTTTCTGTTGTTTTTATTATTGATATTGCCAATTGTGCTAATAATTTGTCTAATATTGAGCCAGTCTTTCATTCCTGATATAAATCCCACCTGGTCATAGTGTATTATGCTGGTTATAAATTATTATAATCTCTTTGGTGATATTTTATTTAAATTTTTTGCATTAATATTCACTGCTCTGGCTTCTCCTGAGTTAGGTATCAGAAATATATTTAATTTCTTGTCATAAACAAGAATTTAGTAGAACTCTTTCTTCATCAATTTTTCCAAATACTTCATATAGTATTGGAATTAATTGTTCCTTAAATGTTTGGTAGAACTCACTTGTAAATCCATCTGACCCTGGAGATTTTTTTCTTAGAAATTCATTGATGGCTTATTCAATTTCTTTTTTCTAAAATAGGATTTAAGTATTTCTTTTCCTCTTCTATTAATCTAGACAATTCATATATTTTTAAATATCTATCCATTTCACATAGATTGCCAGATTTACTAGCACATAGTTGGGCAAAGTAACTCTTAATTATTGCTTTAATTTTCTTCAACAATGAAGAAAAATTAAAGCAATAATTAGATATTATTATACCTAGAGTATTCCAATCTGACATTCTAAGACAAAAAAAAAATTACCAGTATCAAAAATGAAAAAGGTGAATTACCCTTTTCATTTTTGATACTAGTCATTTGGTTTTCTTCTTCCTTTGTTTTTCTATTTTATTTGGTTTTCCATAAAACCAGCTCTTAGTTTGATTTATTAGTTCAATAGTTTTCTTACTTTCAGTGTTATTCATTTCTCCTCTGATTTTCAGAATTTTTAATTTGTTCTTTTTCTAGATAATTACCTGTCCAATTCATTGATCTGATTTTTCTCTTTTTTATTCATGTAAGCATTTAGTGATATAAATTTCCCTTAAGTACTATTTTGGCTGCATCCCAAAAATTTTGGTATCTTATGTCATTTTTGCTCTTCTCTTGGATAAAATTATTGTTTCTATGATTTATTGCTTGACCCACTATTCTTTAGGATTAGATTATTTAATTTCTAATTAAATTTTAATCTATCTTTCATGATCCTTTATTAAGTATGATTTTTACTGCATCATGATCTGAAAAGGATGCATTTAATATTTCTGTCTTTCTGCATTTGAATGTGAGATTTTTATGTCCTAATACATGGTCAGTTTTTGTGTAAGTACCATGTACTGCTGAGAAAAAGGTATGTTTCATTCTATCCCCATTCAATCTCTCTAAGTCTATCAAACTTGACTTTTAAAAATTCTATTACATTCTTAGCTTCTTTCTTATTTATTTTGTGGTTAAATTTATCTAGTCCTAAGAATGGAAGACTGAGGTTCCCCACTAGTATAGTTTTTCTGTGTTTCTTCCTACAGTCATTTAACTTCTCCTCTAAGAATTTGGAAACTATGCCATTTGTTAGATATATTTTAATATTGATATTGCTTTATTGTCTATCTTACCTTTTAGAAAGATATAGTTTTCATCCTTGTCTCTCTTAATTAGAGCTATTTTCTTTTGCTCTTTCTGAGATCAGGATTGCTACCCCTGCTAAAACATAATATATTCTGATCTAGCTTTTCACCTTTACTCTGTCTGCCTCTCTGCTCCAAATGTGTTTCTTGTAAACAATATATTGTAGGATTTGGGCTTTTAATCCATTCTAACAGAATCCACTTTTGTTTTATGGGAGAATTCTCATCCTATTCACATTCACAGTTATATTTGCTAACTGTCTATTTTTCTCTATCCTATCTTTCCCCTATTTATACTTTCCTCTTTTTCTCCTTTTACCCTATCCCTTCTTAACCAGCATTTTGCTTCTGACCACCACTTCCTTTAATCTGCCCTCCCTCCTATGTTACACATCTCTTTTTTCTTTTCTCCTTCCTCTCCTACTTCCCTACAGGATAAGAAAGATTCCTTTACCCAATTGAATGTGTATGATATTCCCTCTTTGAACCAAATCTGATGAAAATAACATTAAAATAATGGTCATCCCTTCTCTTCTTTCCTTCTACTGTAAGAGGTCTTTTGTGCCTCTTCATTTGATATAATTTATCTCATTCTGCTTCCCACTTTCTTCTCCCAGAGTTACAAGTATCATCTTTCCATATAGGTATATAAGCAATTTAATCTTGTTGAATTCCATGGGTTTTTTCTTTCTTGTTTATCTTTTTATGCTTTTTTAAGTCTTGTACTGGAAAATAATTTTTTTGTTTGGTTCTGGTCTTTTCATCAAGAAAGTTTGAAAGTCCCCTATTTCAATGAATATCCATCTTTTTCCCTGAAAAAACATGCTCAATTTTGCTGGGTTGTTTATTCCTGATTGTAATCCAAGCTCCTTTTCCTTCTAGATTTTCATATTCCAAGCCCTCTGACCCTTTCATGTAAAAACTCCTAAGTCCTCTGTAATCTTGACTGTGACTCCTTGACACTGGAATCTTTTCTTTCTGACTGCTTGCAGTATTTTCTCCTTTACCTGACAGTTCTGGAATTTGGCTACAATATTCCTTGGAGTTTTCATTTGTAGAGATTTTTGGATCTTTTCAATGCTTATTTTATCCTCTGGTTCTAGGATGTAAGGGCAGTTTTCCTTGATAATTTCATGAAAGTTGCTTTACAAGCTTTTTTTTTTATCATAACTTTCAGGAAATTTAATAATTTTTAAATTACTTCTCTCTTGAATCTATTTTTTAGGTCAATTGTTTTTCCAATGAGGTATTTTACATTTTCTCCTATTTCTTTCATTCTTTTGATTTTATTTGATTGATTCTTCTCCATAATCTTCACAAATAGCACTCCATTTTCAAAATATGGGCTTTTGCGTGGACCATGTTCCATACCTGGCATAAGTATCTTGACCTCAAAAAATTCATGTTCTTCCTTTAAGTTAAAGGTCAGAGTAAACCTTAAAGGTCACAAAAATCTGAGTTCTCTTTCTATAGGTGGATAGCATTTTCATTAGTCTTTAAGAACTGCCTTGGATCATTGTATTGATCAAAATAGTCATGTCATTCATGGTTGAGCATCATGCAATATTTCCATTACTGTGTATGATGTTCTCCTACTTTTTTATTCACTTCACTTTGCATTGATTCATATAAATCTCAGGTTTTTCTAAAGCCATCCTGCTTGTCATTTTTATAGCATAATAATATTCCATTACAAACATAAATCACAACTTGTTCAGTCACTACTCAGTTATTGGGCATTCTCATCAATTTCCAATTCTTTGCCACCACAAAAAGAGCTACTATAAATGTTTTTGTACATGTAGATTCCTTTCCTTTTTGATTTTGTTTTTCTTTATTCAAAAGTGATGTTCTCCACTGGGAAGCAAATGTAAATTGTTAGCACTACTGTCTATCTACCCAGGTTACTTATACCTTCGGAAGCTAATAATTAATGTGCAACAAGAAAATGGTATTTACACACATATATTGTATCTAGGTTATATTGTAACACATGTAAAATGTATGGGATTACCTGCCATCGGGGGGAGGGAGTGAAGGGAGGGAGGGGATAATTTGGAAAAATTAAAAAAAAAAAAAAGAAATGTATACACTTTAAGAGCAACCATAAAAAAAAAAAAAAGTGATGTTCTCAGATCACTTTTGGCTAAAATGACAGGAAATGATAATGACAAATGTTGGAGGATATGAAGGAAAAGTGGGACACTAATAAATTGTTGGTGGAATTGTGAATGAATCCAACCATTCTGGAGAGCAATTTGGAACTATGCTCAACCGTTTATCAAAGTATGCATACCCTTTGATCCAGCAGTGTTTCTACTGGGTTTATATCCCAAAGAGATCTTAAAGGAAAGAAAAGGACCCATATGTGCAAAAATGTTTGTGGCAGCCTTTTTTGTAGTGGCAAGAAAACTGGAAACTGAGTGGATGCTCATCAATTGGAGAATGGCTGAATAAATTATGGTATATGAATGCTATGGAACATTATTGTTCTATAAGAAATGATCAACACAAAGATTTTAGAGAGGCCTGGAGAGAGTTACATGAACTGATGTTAAGTAAAATGGCAAAACCAGGATTTCATTGTACACAGCAACAGCAAGATTATATGATGATCAATTCTGATGGATGTGGCTCTTCCCAACAATGAGATGATTGAGGCCACTTCCAATATTCTAGTAATGAAGAGAATCATCTACAACCAGAGAGGGAGGATGGTGGGAACTGAGTGTGGATCAGAACATAGTTTTTCCACTACTTTTGCTGTTGTTTGCTTGAATTTTATTTTTTTCTCATTTTTTTTTCTTTTTGATCTGATTCTTCTTGTGCAGCAAGATAATTGTATAGGGGCACCTAGGTGGCACAGTGGATAGAGCACCAACCCTGAAGTCAGGAGAACCTGAGTTCAAATCTAGCCTCCGACACTTAACACTTCTTAGCTGTTTGACCCTGAGCAAGTCACTTACCCCCAATTGCCTCAACAACAACAACAAAAAAAGATAATTGTATAAATATGTATGCCTATATTGGATTTACATATACTTTTATCATGTTTAACATACATTGGATTACTTGCCATGTAGGAGGAGAGAGGGGGGGAGGGAGAATGAAACACAGGTTTTGCAAGGGCCAAAAAATTATCCTTACATACGTTTTGAAAATAAAAAACTTCAATAAAAAGTGATGTTTTTGCCCATTTCCTTTCCTTCAGTACCTCTCCCTTCAAAGACTCCTCAAATGATTCTTCACAAATCACCAACATTGGTCCAACCATAATATCTGCAATCAGTACAATTTATTTTGAGCAATTCTTTGATTTCTTCTTCTTCTTCTTTTTTTTTTTTTTTTTTTTTTTTTTTTTGTCTTGGGTTTCAAATTCTGATAATCACCTTTGCTTATAGAATAATCATGACATAGAAGATATAGAGCTGATCTTATATTGAGGAAAATGTAAGTTCAAGTTCAACCTCTGATATATATTAGCTATGTATAGAGAAAATAGCAAGTTATACTGGCAGAAAATTTCTTCAACCAGGAGTTCCTATATTCAGGGAAATCACAGGTTGCATCCCTGTACCAACCCATATTTTCTCTAACCTTTTCTGTAAATTTAATTTCCTTTAAAAAAGAAAAGTAAATTGTGCTTTAAGAAATGATAAGGAGGATACTCTAAGAAAAACCTGGAAAGACTGAGGCAAAGTGATATATACTGTATATAAAGTAACAGCAATTTTGTTAAGATGATTAGCTGTTTGTGACTTAAGCTATTCTCAGCAATACAAAGATTTAGGATGAAAAATGTTATCTATCTAGAGAAAGAACTGATAGTATCTGAACAGATCGAAGCATAGTATTTAAACTTTATTTTTCTTGGTGTTTTTTTCCTGGTCTATATTTTCTTTTACAGCATAACTGTTATTACTTTTGCATGACCACACATGTATAACCTGTATTGAATTGCTTGCCTTTTCAATGAGTGGGAGATAGGAGTGAAGGGTAGGAGGAAGGGAAAGAATTTGGAACTCAAAGTTTCAAAAATGAAAGCTTAAAATTGTTTTTACATGTAAATGGGAAAAAAATAAAATACTTAGTAATTTTTTTAAATACAGAAAAAATAAGGCCAGTTAAATAGCACAGTGGATTGAGCACCAGTCCTGAAGTCAAGAGGACCTGAGTTTAAATCTTATGTGACCTTGGGCAAGTCACTTAACCATGATTGTCAAAGAAGAAATGTAGAACAGTAGTCTTCTGCCCATTATATCATTTCCATCTAATTCCAAGCATATAGAATCAAACAGGATATTTTTGAACATTTGGTTCCAGTATCATTTCAAAAAAGTTTTGATGTTATTATTGCTATTTTTAGCATTAATTTCAGCCTCAGTTCATTCTACATTTTAGTTTTGCTTAAATTATTCTCACAGGCCCAGAAGTATGCTCTTTTTGTATTATTCTCAGTTGCCTACCCTCACTTTTGTCTTTTTGATGTGTCCTTCTGAAATCTGAACTCATCAATGAGCTCCCTGAGAGGTCCCATTGATCTCTTTCAACATTTTCTTCCATTTTCATCCCAATTATTCACTTTCAATTCCATCAGAAATGGATGGGAGAAGCGATGACTAAAGCTGTTCTTTTGCTCAGGTCTTTGTTCTAACTTGTCATTTCATAAAAGTCTTCAAAAACTAAAGTATTGTTCCCACTTAAGTCATTTTTTTTTTGATATAGAACAAAGAAAAATAAGATGCAGGCTTCTCTATACAATAGCTTATCCCCTAAAGCCAAATGATAGTTTATACAAGGAAATACTTAATTAGGCACTATTTTTCTTTGCCAATTATTCTTGTTATATTTATTCTATTTAACACTGGCTGAACATCTACAAAATGCTTATTTAATTTAGGGTTTTATAAGAATGAATTTTGTCATGGAAAATAAATCAAAACATATTGTTAATAATCTAAAATAATTGCACTGGAGACCCTGACTTGCTCTTTTCTGTCCATAGTAATTATCTCAATGGTGTGATCATTTTTAGCTGATCATACCCCAAGGTCATGAAGTCTATTCAGTCCTACTAGGCCTTGAAAGCCTCTGATGGTAATATGTGCCTAGCCTCTACTCTCCAAAAGCTGCCTCTGGCTGCCCAAAAAGGAAACATATCCCTCTGGCTTCCAGAGAAGAACCAAATCTGCCTCTGCTCTGGTTACATTCCTCCCACTAACTTCCAACCTCACAAAAGGTCACATATGTCACTTCACATAAATCAAAGATAAATAAATAATTTTCATATGAAACAACACTCCTAATGAGACCAAGATGTTGTTTTTACACCAGGATGTCAAAGGTCTTTGAATCTGTTGAGACACATGATCAGAGGGATTCTCAAGGATTCACAAATATGAAGTGGAATCTTTAGGAAACTCCACTGAGCATCAGTCTTAACCAGAGGATAGGTTAAGCAAATACTTTTAAATCTCTAAGGAATACCTTACATACAAGACATTTCTAAAGAATATTGGGGGGGGGTTAAATGTCACTTTTCAAAGAGTCTTTTTAAAATTTATCTTTTTATTGATGTATTTTAATATTACATTTGTTTTGGGGTATATTTCTTCTCTACTCCCCTACTCAGTGAACCATTCTCTGTAACAAAGATTTTAAAAGAAAGGGGGGAAAACAACATACCCATTAGCAAAACTAATATAATCAATAGAAGGTAAGTTCTTGGGACAGGGATTATTCCATTTCTGTCTATGTATGCCCAATGCCTAGCATAGTGTCCAGTCTATAGTAGTGAATTAATAAATCCTTTTTGATTAATAAATTGACCATTAGTATCTAATAATATGTGTAATATTACACACCTATGATTCACTACTTCTGCAATGTAAAGAAGAAAGTTCATTTTCTGAGAGCTCATTTTGTTAAATATTACTGAGAAATAAAATCCAATGATTAAGTTTTTCTGTTTATGTAAAGTTTATGTTTCTGTATCATCATATCCTTCAACAATTTTGTGTCATGGGAAAAAAATTTAGTTTTTCATTTTGGAAAATTCAAAGGTGATACTTTATATAAAAAGAAGATTTATACATACTTATGCATTTGTATATACATGTATGTATATATGTCTACTATAAATGTATATGTATTTATATATAAACATATAAGTAAATATAGCTACATATACTTATATATGTATATGCATATGTATTTTTAAATTTTCTGAATGGCTAAAACTTCTACTAATTGAATAATAAATCCAGTAGAGAATAACCTTAATTTTTTAAATTAACATTTCAAAATCCAGCAAAGTGTAAATGATTACAAAATGTCCTAGAGCAAAAATATTACTTCCAGAAATTACTTTGGGTCAACTCTGTATAATCTAAGCTAGTTTCTTTGGGGAGGGGAGCTGTTTGTTTTTCCTGAAAGGTAAGAAAACTGTCCCTGAGATGACTATCCCACAAAACTAAGATTGACCCAGTTTCCTCATTATCTAAAGGCATAACATAGTCTAATCCATGAAAAGTCAGTGCCTCTTAGACATAGTGAATGTCTTCCTTCCTTCATAGTCACCCCACTTTGACTTATGGACCAGACATTACTATATGGATAAGAGAAGGACTTAACCTACCTTAACCAAGGTGATGGCCTTTGAGCCATCACATGATGTGATGTGGCTAAGTAAACCTCTTTCTATTACCTATCAGATGGACTTCAAATATCTTTTTTTTTTTTTTTTTCCATTCTCAACCCATAACTGCCAGACCACTTTGAGTCAGGCTTAGCCTCTAACCTCAAAGGTCTTTTCTATCTCTAGCTTTATAATCAAATATAAACATATGACCCTAAATATAAGTTAGAAGACCTGAATTCAGTCTTGAATTCCATTAGCCATGTGACCAACAACAAATAATTCATTACCCAAGCCTCAGTTTCCACATCTGCAAAGTGGGGCTGAAAAAATCTGTACTACCTTTGATCCCTGGTTTTGGAATGATGAGAACTTTGTAAATTATTAGGTACTATGTCAATGCAAATTCATTATGACAATAGAAGGATAAATATCCCTTTGCTCCAACCCAAAGTAGCCCTTTAATAGAATTCTATTCTTACTACAAAAGGAGAAGTTCTTAACCTTTTTAAAAATTTCAATTCAATTCATCCAATATTCTCTGATTAGATGATCTCTGACATTATCCTTCCCCCTTTAAATCTGAAGATTTCATGGGAAAAAACCAGCTCCCACTTTTGGGAGCATTTTGTAACATCAATACATTCTTAGGCAACAGTCTAGCTTAGAGAAGGAAAAGAAACAAATCTGAATAGACAAAGCTTAGGAATAAACATATGATTAGAGCAGAAAGGACCCTTGTAACATTTCAACCCATAGCTGTTTCTTAGATGGTATCCTTCATTTTGACATTAATCCCAGATCAACAATAGCTCTGACTAGAGAGGAAATCTTCCTTTGAAGATATGAAAACTTAGGCTCTAGGTAATGAAATTATTTTTTGATAGTCATTTGGCTAGTAAGTGGATCCCAAGATGGAACTCAAGTCTTCTAATTCACAATTAAGTTGTATAGTTATATATGACCACAGAGCTAGAGCTAATTCTAAGTCCTTTGACCCTCCCTTGACATGAAGAGATGCTACATCTATCCATCCTGGTTGCAAGATGGTATTGTTTCTTGCAAGAATCCTAAAAGCTACAAGTAATGGATAAATAGCAAGACCACAAACTCTTTCATCAAATCATACCTCTGGTATTTGTAACCTGTGTCATATTGAACAAATCCCTTAACTTCTCTGGACATCAGTTTCCTCCCTTGTAAATGAGAGGCTGGAAGATAGCATATGGCTTTGAAGATCTTTTCTATTTCTAAACCTATGATCCTATGATTCTGTAAGACTCCTTGGGTTTGGGAAGTCAGGACACTGAACTCCTAGTCTTCCCACACTTTTTGAAGAGAATATAGAAAATCTTTGAATTATGATACAACTGAGGCACAGAAGAATCTAAGAAAAGGCTAGGGCACAGCTCACCCAGAATGCAAGTGTGACACTCCAGCCCCTATCTTCTCCACCTCATCCCATTCCCAGTATACACACAAAGACCTTTACTGTTCTAGGTCTGCGTCACAGCTGGGAAATGTTAGAGGTTGTTACAGTTAACTTTTACTATCCAATCAGTCAGCCCTTTCTGTGGATTTTCCCTTGCCAATTTTCCCTTCTATACCTGCTGTGACATCCCTCATCTTTTCAGTGAGCCAATCCAAAAGAAAAAAAAAATTTATTAAGCATTTAACATGTGCCAGATATTATACTAAGTGCTAAGGTTACCAAAAACAAAAACAAATCAAAATAAAAATAAACTTTACAATGATCTTTGCCATCAAAATGGACATTCTAATGAGGTAAACAAAAGATAAGCAATTATGTACATACAAGATTAAAACAAGGTAAATTGGAGGAAATCTTGAGAGAGAAGGTACTAGCAATAGGGGTGAGCAGGAAAGGCATGGGATATCTAGTGCAAAGGCATAGAGGTGGGAAATGGAGATCCATATACAAGGAACAGCAATAAGAGCACTGCCTTGGAATTATAGAATACATGGAAGGAAGTATAAAAAAAAATTGAAAAGGTGCTAAATTCTGCAGAGTCTTTAATGTCAAACTCATAATTTTCTATTTGATCCTGAAGTGATGAGGAGCCATTGGAATTTATTGAATAGATTTTTGCTGTTGTTTGTCCTTTATTCTCAAAGAGGACCACAATATCAGGGAGATGGTTAGCATGCAAGTGACTTGGATTTAAGAGAGTGAGAGCGGTGCAAAGTCATCAGACGCACTCTCCCATCCAGGGCCATCTGGGTCCAATGCCAAAGCACATATCAGGATGACTGGAGATAGTCCTTGATACAGTGGATGAGAAACTTGGAGTGACATAGTCAGATGTGAACTTTAGAAAGATCACTTTAGCAGTTAAGTAGAAAACAGACTTGAGTGAGGAAAAACAATTCAAGGAGAACAAGCAGAATGCTATCATTAAAGTCCAAGAAATTATGAGGGTCTGTACCAGGGCAGCAGTTGTAAGGGCAGAGAAGGTAACATAAAAAGGAGATGTTAAGAAGGAAGAATTAATCAATAGGAAATCAATGACAGAGTATATATGGAAAATGAGAGTGAGGAATCAAGGATGATTCCAAGGCTAGTAATGTCCTCAATAGTAATAAGGAAGTTTGGATTGCAATACCTTTCCATTTGGTCTCATTAACTACTCTTCCCCACAAACCCTTTGAAATGCCACTTTTACTGAGCCCATCCCTAAATATCCTTCACCATTTGCAAATTCAGTTAGGCATTGTCCACCTAAAATATAACTTGATTTACTTCCTAAAGGAAATATATCTCACAAATGTTTTCCAATGGTATTGTTTTCCTCCTCAGGATGATATGGTACAAGAAGAACAGTCATAACTACTTCATTCTTGCTGTCAGAGCACAAATGGGGATGAGGGCAGTAGACAAAGGTACCACTAGGATTTACAAAAAGAAAATGTTCATTTACTACAACAAATGCTTAACTGAACACGTGTTTTCTGTGTGCAAGGTTCTGGGTTAGTTCCTGAGGAGATAAAAACAAAAATATGTCCTTTGCCCCTGGAAATCTTACATTCTACTTGCAGAGAGGGCAAATACTTTAATGCTTTGATGGATTTGTAATCAAATAGTAGTATGTATGTATACTCCCTCTCTGGTTCAAATTTCAACTCATCCACAATTTTTCACCCTGTGCAATCTTTGTCTATGTTCTCCTGGAAATCTTCCATGGCAGATCCATCCCAGAATGCTATGGACCCTTCTCTATATCTCTCAACACTAAACAGATATAAGTGGAACACATAGACTGCTCATCATTCTTGGAGTAAAAATAATCACAGTAATTTTATACAGGTTTGTGACTTGATAGGCACTTTATATGTGATCTCTTTTGATCTTCACACCAATCCTATAAGGTATTATCCCCATTTTACAGATAAGGAAACTGAGGCTGAGAAAAGTTATCTGACTTGTCCAGAGTCATAAAGCCAGTATTGGAGGCAGAATTCAAATTCAGATCTTCCTGACTCCAAGTCCAGTATTATTCTTCCTCTCTCATTCTTCTTCCTCCCTTTTTGTACAACTTCTAAAGCCCATTTCTTTATTTGTCCTTTAAGAGGAGGTTTGGTTTTAACATTTAGGGAACAAGTATAATACATGACAGGGTGTGATGAGGAAGAAGATCCAGAGAGTGAGCCAAGAAAATGTGAGAAAAGAGAGGGTGCTTTCAGATTGAGGAAATCGGGAAAGGCTTTGTTTAGGAGGTGGGAAATAAAGTTAGCCTTGAAAGAAGAGCATTTGGGAAGGTGAAGATGTGAAGAGGGCAAGGTGAAAAGGGGACCAAATTGGTAAGAACAGGATGTGCCAGTGCACTGTGTCCTAGGACAGTGTGACAAATTCAGGTAACAGCTAGTATTCCTCCAGTCCTAATCTTTACTATTTCATGAGAGCCTAATTCATAGGATGGATGAATAGGCTATAGATAGTTTAGCCAACAATGTTGGGGGGAGATGAGGAGGAAGGGGGAAAGGGGCAATTCCTCACACCACTATTAGAAAAACAATTCCAAACACACATTGCCTCAGAGGATGAGTCAACAGGATCATCTTTTGATGAGGAGGATATATTTATAGTATACAGAATAAATGAACTTACAAGTAAGAGTGAGAGGCACCCTTCCCCCCCCCCAGTTCAATAATTCTCTCAATAAGGCAGGAAAAAAACACTTTTGATAAGAGCTGATCAAAGTTTTAAGAATTGTCTCCTTTCAGATTTTTTATTTCACACCCAATTCAATATGAAACTACCTCAGGCACTTACTAACCGTGTGATCCTGGACAAGTCATTTAATTTCTTATGCTTCAGTGTCCTCATCCATAAAATAAGAAGACTGAGTCTCTAAAATCCCAGTAGCCCCAAATCTATGACTATTATCCTCCTACCTGTTAGGACTTCCCCCCCAAAAAAAAATCATCTAGTATCCATTTTGATCTCCCTACACCCACCCCTCTATCCTCCCATTCTAGCTGCACATCTTTAATCTGTGGGACCAAGATGAGTTCACTTTTAACTTCACTTCCTTAGCCCCTGGCATAATGCTCAACACTAGTAGGAACTTAATAAATTCTTGTTGATTGATTGAGTGGTTGATTAGATCACCACTTAGTGCCACACCCAAGATCAAACCCACCACATTTCCATTTAGGCTGTAGTCATTTTTTTTGTCTCTCTGGAATAGTTCTTTGCTTCCTAGTTCTTATCTAACCTCCCTCCGGCTTACCTTTAACCTGGTTCCTGAACTCTTTTATCTTTTAAGTAAATTCAAAATGCTGGACTAAGGGTCCTCAGGATTTGTATGAAAATGTTTGTCTCTGCTGAGACATGAAAATATTGTGGAAAGTAAATCCCAGTGCAAATGTTTTGATAAGAGTCTAAATGAATGACCATGTATTGGCCTTTCAGGTCTAGTCCATCATATATTCCTCTCATGCCCCTTCAACATTTTTCTGAGAATCTCAGAGAACAGTCTTAGCTTTGTTGGATCTGTCATAGCCTTCAGAATGCCCCTTCTATTCTGCCTGGAAACTGGGAGGGGAAAGTCATTCAGGACTAGCAATCCAAAGAACTCCAAGATGGTGAGAACACAAACCAAACTGGATTCAACTCAAATATTCTTTCTCTTGCCCCCACTAAAGTACTGTATGTATTTCATAAATATTTTGTATTTACCTATAGATTTATATGCTGTCTGTTCCACAGAATGTAAGCACCTTGAGGGTAACAACTGTCTCATTTTTTTTTTCTTTATCACCTTAGCACACTGGACAGTTCCTTGTCAGCTAATAAATGCTTCTGGATTCATTGATTGATTGGCATTTCTCAGATGGATCTCATAATTTTGCCACAACAGAGAAACTCATGAAGCAGTATGGAATAGGGGTTAGAGAATGAGATTTAACTGCATTTACGTCCTGCCTCTCTGACACATACTTGTGTGATCTTTGACAAATTACAAAGGCAACTAGATGGCATAATGAGTAGAACACCTGGCATACAGTCAGGAAGACCAGAGTTCAAATCCTGCCCAAGAGACACTAGCTTTGTATTTTAACCTTTCTAGGGACTCAGTTTCCTTATCTGTAAAATAAACTCAAAGACCTCAATAATCCTTTAGGCCATAAATTTTATATTACGAACCTATGAAGAAAGGTTGTCAAGGTGGGAAGTCACCCAGTCTCAAAATACCTTCTCCATCCAGAAGTCCTGTTGTCTATAATTGTGATCATTAGAGACCTATCCATTCATTGCCCTGCAGTTTTCTTTGCTCCTGGAAATCAACCCAGAGAAATATAAAAAATGTGAGATTGAGGTTATTAGATTGAAGTAGAGTCTATTCTAGTGAAAACATGGACCAAGACAACCTGTGGAAATAGGAAAGGGGACCTAGGCAATGAATGAATACTTTCTAATGATCACAGTTATAGATATTTGGACTCTTCCTTTAGAACTGCCCTTAGGTGAGTTTTTCACTTTCTCTGGCTGGCTTTGGGCTTCCCCACATCTTTTCTCAGACTTTAACACTCTCCCTCTCTAACTCCCTTTTATGAACTGTATTCCTCCATTGTCACATAAAGGACATTTTTGTATTCTTTGGCATTTAATATAGTATTGATACATAATAAACCCTTCATCGTGTATTCTGAAGGTGCCCAAGCACAAGAGTTGAGGTAGTTCCCTCACAGAATGTTCTTAAGACCGGTAAAATAAAAAGTCCAATCTCTAGCGCTATATCCCTACTTGCAGGGATGAAATATGGCATAATGATTAAAAAACTAACTTCAAAATCATAAGACCCAGGTTCACATAGAACAAATCACTAAGACAACGAGGTGATTTGAATGACAAAGGACAAAACTGAGAAGATCTACTATCCAAGAGTCTTATAAGTAGCCTCAGACAAGTCACTTATTCTCACTAAAACTCAATTTCACTTAGCCTCATTTGATACTCTCAAAGAACTTTAAAAATATAATGAAATAAAAGTTGTCTTAAAGGCCCCACCTAAAACTGAAAGCTTTGGATCCAACCTCACCAGGCCTGTCCTACCTGGCTCTGGTTTTCCAGCACATGTTTGCTTTGGAATCTAGCAACTGGAATAATCAACTTCAACAGATTTGAGGAAGCAGCAAAGCCTCTGGTGCCTAAAGGAAAAAGGTGTGAACTTCCTTCTTTCTTTTGTCTATGCATGACAGCAAAGATCCTTTCATCCTGCTTAAGGAAGTGTGTAGTCAGCATCTTCTGGAAGGGAGCAAATGATCCCATTCCAATTTCAAAATTAAAATGAAAGTGGAGCCAGACAGAGAAAGGCAAAATCAAAAGGATCCGTATGTCCTAACTATTTAGATGATCAATCAACATTTATTGAGCACCTAGTATAGGCCAGGTACTATGTTAAGAGATGAGGATACAAAAAGAGGCAAAAAATAGTCCCTGACCTCAAGGATCTTACCATCAAGTAAAGAAATAGATACAAATCAAGCAATACAGAGGGTAAGTAATTAACATAGAGAAGACAAAAAGAAGAATTAAGAGGAGTTGGGGAAATTTTGCTATAAAAGTTGAGATTGTTTCTTTTTCCTCAATTATTTTACTTTTTTCAAATACATGGAAAGATAGTTTTCAAGATTCATTTTTGTAAGATTCTGTGTTCCAAATTTTTTCTCTCTCCCTCCCCAAGACAACAATCTGATATAAGTTATAATTGTACAATACTTTTAAACATGTTTATCATATTTGTCGTGTTGTGCAAGAAAAATCAAACAAAAGAGAAAAAAACCATGAAAAAGAAAAAGCAAACAAAGAAAAAGATGAAAATATTATGCTTTGATGCACATTCAGTTTCCATAATTCTCTCTCTAATGCAGATGGCATTTTCCAACCCAAATCTATTGGAATTGTCTTCAATTACCATATTGCTGAGAAGACTTAAGTCTATAATATTTGATCATCACTGTTATTGTGTACAATGATCTGGTTCTGCTCACTTCACATCAGTTCATATAAGTCTTTCCAGACTTTTCTGAAATCAGCCTGTTCATCATTTCTTATAGAACAATAATATTCCATAACATTCATATACCATAACTTATTCAGCCATTCTCCAATTGATGGGCATCCATTCAGTTTCCAGTTTCTGGCCAGTACAAAAAAGGGCTACCACAAACATTTTTGCACATGTGGATCCCTTTCCCTCTTTTATGATCTTTTTGGGATACAGGCTCAGTAGTAACACTGCTGGATCAAAGGATTTGCACCGTTTGATAACCCTTTGGGCATAGTTGTAAATTATTCTTGAGTAGTTGAATTATTTCACAACTCCACCAACAATGCAATAGTGTCCCACTTTTCCCACATCCCTTCCAACATTAATCATCTTTTCCTTTATCTCAGTCATTCTGATAGGTATGAAGTGGTACCTCAGAGTTGTCTTAATTTGTATTTCTCCATTCAATAGTGATTTAGAGCATTTTTTCATATAAGTAGATGGCTTTACTTTCTTCATTTGAAAATTGTCTGTTCATATCCTAAAAGGATTATAATTGGGAAATAGCATTCCAGTCACAAGGGATTTAGAGAGGATACAGGGAATCCATGATGAACCACTCACTTTTCTGGAGCAACCTTAGACTTATTTTCATTAGACTACATTTTCATTACTAAGATGACTCTCATAGCAAATATCAAATATTTTATATGTAGTTTTAATTGTAAATTAAAATTTTTAAAAATAATTTAAATAATTTTAGATATAATAAATATTACTCATTTCATTTTATAGACAAGGAAAGCAAAACCCAAAGAAATTAAAATCACATAACTTGCCACAGCAAGTAAGCTTTAGGATAAGAATTAGAACTGAGGTCTCTAGGACACAACTTCAAGCAAAAGTCTCCAGTACCCTTTATTCCCAGACAATCCCCATCTAAGTACTAACTAACAAAGGCAACTTAAGTGGCTCAATGGATGGAGCACTAGAATTTCATGTAGGAAGATCTTTAATTCTGACCTTGTTCACTTACCTTCTATGTGAGACACTGGAAAAGTCACAGAACTTCTGCCTACCTTAGTTTCCTCATCTGTAAGATAGCCATTCTAGTGTTGTTGTAAGGATAAAATTTTAGAAACAATGTAAATGCTACCTTATTATTGTTGTTATCATTTATAATAATCATTACAATAATAATAATAGTTGTTGTTGTTATTATTATTAACCTTGCTCTATTTTGCTTCGCTTCTGAGATCAGAAAAGAACAGATACATTCAGGATGATATGGCTTTAGGCATATTTCTTACGAATCTGACTAATGAAGAAGCTGTTGGGCAAGGGGGTGGGAATGGGAGCTGCAGATATGATCCTACTCACCAGAAAAAGATCTGTGGCACTTTGAAGAGTACTAGTCAATAATCCAGTTTTAAGAATAGCTAGATGGACATGGCTCTTTTCAACAGCAAAATGATTCAATCTAATGGTCTTGTGATGAAGAAAGTCATTTGTACCCAGAGAGAGGCTATGGACATTAAGTGTGAATCATAGCATAGTATTTTCACTTTTTTGTTGTTGTTTGCATACATTTTGGGGTTTTTTTGCATTTTATTTCTTTTTGATCTGATTTTTCTGGAGCAGCATGATAATTGTGGAAATATATATAGAAGAATAACACATGTTAAACATATATTGGGTTACTTATTGTCTAGGGGAAGAGATGAGGAGAAGTGAGGGAAAAAATTTGGAACACAATGTTTTGCAAGGGTGAATGTTGAAAACTATCCATTCATGTGTTTTGAAAATAAAAAGCTTTATATAAAAAAATAGAGGTTATAATAAATGATAAAAGAAAAAAGAATAGCTATTTTTGTGGCTGCCTTATTATTACAAATACAGGGAAAGGGAAAAGAATAAGCAGTTATTCTATTCTACTATGTGCTAAGCACTTTATAAATATTATCTCACTAAGGTACAGCATCATCTTGGGTCTCCACTATTAGTTTAAGGGTAAGAATTTCATTTTATAATTATTTTATTACTTCCCTCAGCTTTGGAGCCAATTAAAAAAATTCTTTGGAATATATTACTTTCCAATTTCCAAAAAAAAATTAACATAATTCACAATGCTGGCTGTTATATTCACAAAAATCTCCTTAATAGAAAACATGCCAATATTTCTTTTAAAACTAAGTTTGAAAGTGTAGAAGGAATTTCTGTACTAAGTATACAAGGAATTTCTATAAGTTCAGGAAGGGAACAAGCACCTATTCTGTGTCACTATTGTACTAAGCCCTTTACAAGTTTTGTCTCATTTGATTTATAAGGCACAGTAAAAGCCAACAGGATTTAAAAGCTCTGAATACCACCTTCATCATAGCCTCCCTATCCAAATTAATCTCTTCATATGGTTTAAAGTCAAAAGCATTAGAAGAATGCTTAGAATAAATAAGCATTGGGAATGATTAAGGTTGACTACATAATTCAGAATGATTTTCTAAGTTAAAGTATATCATTTTGATGTTGTGGGTACATCCCAATTTAATGATTTGAAAGCTCCTCACCCTGTCCCTCATGTAACATCCTATAGTTATCTATGATTATGGTGACCATAAGCAACAGATTTCCTAGAATAGTCTCAATTTCAAGAAAATACATTTTAATAAGGTTTTACAGAAAACAAAAGTCATTTCCAGACCATCTGTCCCAAGTTTTGTTCAGAATACATAGCAACTATATCTGTGATAAACAATAGCATGATTATCAAAATAATTGTATCTCTCCAGAGGGAAAAGTTTTGAGTTGTTTTCATATCAGAATAGGGGAAAGTTCAAATAGGTATTCAATATTAAAAAATTAAATAATAATCATTTAGCTATTATTTCCATATATATACATGTATATATATATATATATGTATGTATATATATCCCTTGACCCCATCATACTCTTCCACTTATGAATTTCTTGACCAATAAACTATAAATTGCCTTCCCATCTCAATATTACTTCTTAAGGTAATAATATGAGGAATATTTTTATAGGGCTGCTCAAAGCCTGGAAAGGTTGTTGTTGGGTTCCAAAAACATAAGAAAGAAGAAACTAATTTAAAAAAAAAAAAAAAAAAAAAAGGAAATTCAGTGGGAGGAGAAGAGAAGGAAAAGGTGGAGAAGGAAGAGAAATTAAAAGAGAATGAGAATGAGGAGAAAGAAAAGGAAGAAAAAGAAGAAAGAAAAAAGAAAGAGAGAGAGAGAGGGAGGGAGGGAAAAAGAAAGGGAGGGAGGAAAGAAGGAAGGAAGGAAGGCACATAGTAGGTGCTATATAAAAAGTTATTCCTACTCTTTCCTCCCTCTTTTCAGGCCAATCAATCAACAAACATTTACTAAGTTCCTACTATGTGCCAGATACTGTGCTAAGCACTAAGGATACAAAAGACGCAAAAGAATTTCCCTGACCTTAAGATGCTTACAATTTAATGGTCCTCTAAGTCATCATCAGAATTCTTTGTCCATTTACTTTCATTGATTTTGTGTGTGTGTATGTGTGGTCATATGGATTACACTTAAGGTGTATATTCCATTCTAATTATGCATTTTTCCCTACTTCATATTATCTCACAAAGACTTTACCAGATTTCTTCACATTTCTCATATTTTTCTGGTTCTAATTACAATGTAATATTCCATTACATTAATGCACCATAATTTGTTTACCCATTCCTTTATCAATGAGTATTTAGGTTGATGTGGTTTTTGCACCTATGTAATGATGCTATGAAAATCTTTAAACAAATATCTTTTGTTGTTTTTATTGATGGCAAACCATTGAGGTTAATAATAGAATAATTGGGTCAAAGGGTATGATGAATTTTATAACTTTCACTAATTTTTAAGAACTTTCTAACCTTAAATCAGAAAGAGACTTGGGACAAGGATATAAATCCTTCTATCAGGAGAAAAAATATTCAGAAATTAGTTTACTCTTTGCTTTTTTTTTTTTTTTTGATCCAAGTGGGTATGACTGAAGAGTTGTGGGACCCTATCTTTTCAGAGAGAGGTATCCAAGTAGATAGGAGCCCAGATGGTCATCAGGTACCTTAAAGAGATAAGCAGCAGAAGCTGGTAAGACCAATAGAAACATACAACAATGAGACCAAAAGAATACCATCTACTAATAATCATGCAAAATAAACAGAGAATATCAAACCTACTATGTTTGAAGCATTGTACTAGAACCTCAAGGACATAAAGACAAAAAAGACCTAATGTTACATTCTTCTGAGACAATATAACAGATAAACGAATGAATAGAAACACAATTATTTGAGGAACAGAGATTATAGGATAGCTCTAGAGCTAAAAGGGACTTTAAAAAATAGATGATCCAATCTCTTCATTTTAAAGGTGAGGGAAGTAAAATTCAGAGAAATTAAATGACTTTGCCCAAGTGATACAGATAAGTTTTAAAGGTAGACCCAGAAACTCAAACTACAGGGTCAGTATTCTTTCCATTGTATCTTGCTGCCTTCCTAAAATATCCATTTGTCAGAAGCATCTATACTTAATAAACATGAATGACGTGTTAAATAGCAGAACTTAAGGCAAAATTTGGATGCTTTTATGATCTGAAAGTCCAGGGTTCCCATCCCTACCTGTTCCCAAACCCATGAAACAAGTCTATACTACAGGATTTCTATTCCCCACAATAACACATAGAACTATTCCTTTAGTCTCTCACTCCTATATCTAGAAAGGATCTCAAAGGTCATCATTTTTTTCATTTTACAGAAGAGACAACTGAGGCCCAAGAAGATTAAATATCTTACTCAAAGTCATAAGGGGAGGAAACATCAAAGATTACACTTTGGCTTCAATCTTGCAGTTTTTTTCCATTATTTCTCCATAGACCATCTCTACATTGGGTGGCCTCAACGGGTGACTCAATGACTTGCTGATTCAATTTTTTTCATTTGTATTTAAACCCAAGTAGATAGAAGTATCAATTGCTTTTGTTCTGTCTTTGTATTTTCATAATTTCTTTGGCACTAGAGAAAATATGGATGTACTACTTAAGGCAACTGTCAAGGTTATGGTGAAGTGTGAGCCAAGACAGGATTTTAGGATACTGTTGCACTTTGCATATCTGACTTTGTCTCTTTGCTTCCAGGTTTGTCTTCTTCATTCTTTCTCTCCCTTTCCATCTCCTTCTTCCCCTTTTCTCTCTCCCTTTCTAACTTCCTTGTTTCTCTCTCCCTCTCCCTCTCTCCCTTTCTCTTCCTATCTTTCTCTTTCCTCCTTCCTCCTCTCTCTATTTCTGTCTCTGTGTATCTTTCTTTCTTTGTCTCTGTCTCTGTATGTCTCTGTCTCTGTGTCTCTATCTCTGTCTGTGTGTATCTCTGTCTCTGTCACTGTTTATCTTTCTGTGCCTCTTTGCATATTTGTCTCTTTTTATTCTCGCTTCTCTTTCCTTCTATCTTCCTTATTCTCTGTGTGTCTACCTCTGTGCCAGCTGCCTCTCCTCCTCATTTACTATTTTTTTTCCCCCTGAGGCTGGGGTTAAGTGACTTGCCCAGGGTCACACAGCTAGGAAGTCTTAAGTGTCTGAGACCAGATTTGAACTGGGGTCCTTCTGAATTCAAGGCTGGTGCTCTATCCACTGTGCCACCTAGCTGCCCCTCCTCCTCATTTACTTAAAATTTGTGAAGGATTATGTTTATATTGTCTATGTATATCTTTGGTGATGTCCTCCTCAGTCTCTAGGACTATCAAAAACAAGACTATGAATCTGGGAGGGAAAGGGAACCAATCATGTCCTAAAAGCTTTGGGGCAATAGCCTAGAGATGACTCCTAAGATTTGTTCCAGCTCAGACATTCAGTAATTCTAGGGGAAAGGGCTGTTGTACTCATTTCCAATGCAGTACTATTGTTCTTCAGACCCCAATATTAGGTAATCTTGCGTCATTTCCTAAAAATGATCAGGAAGCAGGTGATTCTTTAAGAATGGAGTTTCACAGACTGGAGACTTTTATGGAGGATTTTGGAAAGAATAAACAAAGAACAAAAATGTTAAGTTCTTTATTATTCAGAGCATCATAGCTAAGGATCTCCCTTTGAATGGAATCCTTTGTCCAGTCATTAACCAGTCCAGTTAGATGAGCTGTGACTACAGTGAATTGTGTTTGGACGGTGAGCCAATGTGTTTTGAACCAAATGCAGTTTTCATTTGGCTTCTGATGCTTGACAGCTCAAGATGCAGCTTACGGAAAGAATCCTGGCTTAGTGTAATGTGTGTATGAGTGACTCACCCTCATAAATGGAAGAAAACACTCCTGATCACAATGGTTACCTAGGTTTCCAGGATTAGCAGTGATCTAGGCAAGGAGAGCATTTCCTTGACAGGTGGATCCTTCAATCCATGAACAAAGTTGTCCTGCCTTTCATGCAAATGTCTTCCTTCTTTTTGGTGGCTTTTTAAAAATGAGAGACAGAGAGAGCACTTACTATCTACAATGGCAAGCACAAGTAGATTCTGAGGATACATACAACAAGAAACCTACTGGGGGAATGACACAAATAAGAAGGAACTGGAAAGCTGGGGGTGTGCATATAGGGGCCAAAAAAAAAGCAAGGAGATGAAGTCAGGATAAGGTTTCGCCATGGTAACAGGTGAATAGAAAAAAAAGGATAGAGTCCAAAAAAAAATAAATAAAAAATCAATGTAAGTATGGCGAAATAGAGCCTTTCCTTGTAACAAATAAGACAAAATAAATGAATACATGGCAATATCTGAAGGTCTCATTCTGCTCCTGTTCTCTACCCAATCTCTGCCAAGAGATAGGAAGTACATCATACTATTAGTCCTGCCTCTGTACAAGTAAAATCCTATGAGATTTTAGACAAGTCAATACTCCTCTGTAAAATGATTGAAAAGTAAACTAGATGGTCTCTAGAACCTCTTCCAGTTCTAGATCTCTGATGCTATGTATCATTTTGAATCATTTACTATTAAGATCTTTGAGGGATTGAGATGCAGCTAGAAAACAAAGATGCTGTCTTAGGAATTTTCCAAAGGGAAGGGAAGCTTATAATAAGAGAGAGTTCTTGACATGAGCATATCAGGAAGAAGAATTAAGAAAACACCCTGACTCTCTCCTTCATTACTCTTATTTCCCACACATTTTTTTAATATTGGCAGTTTTCACTCCTTATAATTCATGGGAATAGTTTTCAGTACATCATCTAGACATCCACACACTTCCTCTGACTTTACTACCCATCAGGAAAAACCATTTTATATCTCTCTAATGGCAAAGGTGGATATTCAGTGCTTTGGTTTCTTGGCTAACCTAGGAGAGCTGACTTTGACATCACAACTGCTCCTGGAAAAGATCATTATTCATTCACCTTCACTCTCCCAGGAAAAATGTCTCAGTTGTTCACCCAGATTTACATTTACTGTATGTGGACAAATCTCTTCATCCAGTTTCTTTACCTACCAAATGCTTTTGGTTTCTTCCCATGATTTCTATGGTCTTTTTTTTTTCCTGAGTTAATATAAAATCTCAATGTCTTTCTTGTTTCCCTGGGGTTTTTTCTCCTTCAAAGTTAATGATAAAAGATTTTGAAGAGATATTGAATTTGGTCTGTTTGGCCCCGGCAATCAACCAGTCAACAAACATTTCTTTTTTCCTTTCCTTTCCCCACCTCTCCCTAAGACAGTAAGTAATCCAATATATGTAAAACATGTGCAATTCTTCTATACATATTTCCGTATTTATCATTCTGCACAAGAAAAATCAGATCAAAAAGGAAAAAATGAGGAAGAAAACAAAAAGCAAGCAAACAACAACAAAAAATGGTGAAAATACTATGTTGTGATCCACACTCAGCCCCCAAAGTCCTCCCTCTGGGTGTAGATGGCTCTCTCCATCATAAGAGGCCTGAATCACCTCATTTCAACAAGCATTTCTTAAGTATATCAGGTTCTTGTGCTAGACATTGGAGATATAAATAGAAAAAATAAAAGTGTCTTTCATCATTCCCTGGCCTCCAGTCTTTTTTTTTTTTTTTTTTTTTTTCAGGAAATGGGACCTGGCAACTGCTTCTACAGGTGATGAAGGCTCCACCCCATCAGCAACCACAGCTATTGAAATCTGGGAAAACAAAGTTCTCCCCATTAAAGCCTTTGGCATGGTCAAATGGTTCAGCATCAAAAACACATGTGAAATAACATTTTTTTAAAAGTCTTCACCATCTGATTTGCAGCTGAAACCTCCTATATGTATTGCTTCCTCCATTAGAATATGAGCTTCTTAAGAGAAGGGACTCTCATTTTTTCTTTTTGTATCTCCAATGAATAGTACAATGTTTTGCACATAGAACATAATAAGTGATTTTTTCATTCATTCATTCCTTCTTTCCTTCTTGCTCTCATTTTCCTGGAGAGTGAAGGTTGTAGAAAAACACATTGGGTGTGATATAAAGGAAAATTTTCTAATTGGAACCTTTCAAAATTGAAAGGGACTGCCAGAGGACACTAAAAGTCATGAAGAACAAATGGGATGGCCTCTTTGGGTACATTGTAAAAGGGCTGCTGGTTGAAGTGTGGTTAAGGACTGAAACTCTGGACTCCCATCTGAGATTCTTTATTTTTCTGAATAAGTAAAGAGAAACAACTTAAGGAACAGAATTGAAAGATGCCTCACTCTCTACAAAAGCTTTCATGGCAACCATTGTTTCCATAATCAGCAGCCAAGTTAAGCATTTTCTGTAGTCCTAATTCAGAGCTAATTGATGTCTATAGTTCCTAGGAAGCATTAAGATGTCAACATCCACATATTATACAGTGTATTTTTAGGCTATTAAAATGGATTTATACTATTTAGAATTTCATAATATATGAACGCTAACACTTGTTTTATCTAGGCATAATGAATAAATTGCTTATCCTCTATGTTTACCACCACTACAAGAAATAGTCTAAAATTATACAGCATCCAAAGTTATTTAAATTCAGAGGATCATGAAAAATTCAGATTTAGAGATTAAATTCTAGAAGAAACCACTATGTCTCCATGCTGAAGGTCAAAAGCTACAGAGAAACTACTTAATGAAGAATGGTCAATTATCTGGTCCACTGGATTCTTTGATCAACAAATAGAAGTGCAATTTGAATTTGTCTGGCCCCAAAGTTATGGAATTTGAGGATTTTTTTTCCAGACCTGAGCAATTGTTTTACAACTCATGTTTCCCTAGGATCTCCATACTGCAATAAAACTTCAATAATGAAAGTCATTCTGAGTTCTTTAAATAAGAATATAAGAGTCTGAATTAACTCAATATAGACATAGATATCTATAGGGATAAAATCATCTAGGTAATTGCCAAATTTCCATCATTTTGTCTGTATATTAAGTGGTAAATACATGCTATGAATAGCAGTTCTCTTTGTCAGGAGTTTTTAAATTTTACTGTCAGTGTTCCTGAGGATTTAAGGGTAAAATTATTGGTTTTAAATAAGAAAGCTGCAGGTCATACACAGGTCATAGAGACTATTGGAAGCTCAATTAGTCAAAAGCAATCCTTTCCAGGCTTAGATATGTGATTCAATGTCTCAGTTTTTGAGTTTCATTTTCATTTTCATTTGTAATTGCATTTAGAATCTAATTTTTTTGTCTGTGTCTTTCCTAAGCATCTGTGGTATGAAATACTAGTAACATCTCAACACCCCAACTTCCACCTTTTTTATCTTCTGCTTTTGATTTCATGGAACTCTCATCACATCTCCAATATGTTTAGTCATTCCTTAATCCTACTTGCTGACTCTCCCAAAAAATGACTTCCTTTTATATATATATAAAACTTAGAAGTTGTATCATACCCAGGTGCGCAAAGCCAATATGTGTCAGAAGAGGGACTTGAACCTCATGATATTCTCTATTACTACTCTACATTGTTGCTCAAACATGATATTTCCATGGAATTATACTTGGCACCATACCTTTTATCCAGCAATGTCTCTACTGAGCTCATATTCCCCAAGAAATCATAAAGGAGGGAAAGGGACCCACATGTGTAAAAATGCTTGTGGTACCTCTTTTTGAAGTGACAAGAAACTGGAAACTAGAGAATGGCTGAATAAGTTATAGTAGATGAATATTATGGAATATTATTGTTCTGTAAGAAATGATCAGCAGGATGGTTTCAGAAAGGCCTGGAGAAACTTACATGAACTGATGCTGAGTGAAATGAGCAGAACCAAGAGATCATTGTACACAGCAACAGCAAGATTGGTCAATTTTGATGGTCGTGACTCTTTTTAATAGTGAGGTGATTTAAGCCAATTCCAATGGTCTTGTGATGAAGAGAGCTATCTGCATTCAGAGAGAAGACTGTAGGAACTGAATGTGGATCACAACATAGCATTTTCACTATCTTTTGTTGTTGTTTGCTTGCATTTTGCTTTATTTCTCATTTTTTTTCTTTTTGATCTGATTTATCTGGTGCAGCATGATAATTGTGGTAATATGTATAGAAGAATTGCACATGTTTAAAATATATTGAATTATTAGCTGTTGGTTTAAGGATGGGAGAAAGGAAAGGAAAAATATTTGGAACACAAGATTTTGTAGGGATGAATGCTGAAATTTATCTATGAATAGATTTTGAAAACAAAAACCTTTAATAATTAAAAAATAAAAAGATAGACTTGAGTTCAAGTCCGGCCTTAAACACTAAAAAAAAAAAAAAAAAAAGAAGAAGAAGAAGAAGAATTATACTTGGCACATAGTAAACATTAAGAAATGCTTATTGAGTTTTGTATTTATTATCTGATTTGACTTTTACAACCATACTAAGAAATAGACACCCTTAGCATTTTCATCAAATGACATAATATATGCAAAATATTCTGCAAGCTTTAAAGTATTATAACAATGTTAAATCTTGTTATCTTCATTATTTACAAATGAAGATATAAAGACAATATACTGATAGTCACAAACCATACAAACAAACTCAAGTACTTTCTGGCTTCAAGTCAGGTAGTCTTTCTGTTACACCACAAAGATTTTACAACTTTAGAATTAAAGGAGAAGGCTAAAATAGTTCATCTTTCATGTTCTTCCATCCAACTCTAGCAATCTTCCTCTCTGACCTTCCCTTTGGTCCCTTTCCAGGTTACCACCAACCCCCCAATCAAACTTGCACCTTCAGTGTCATCAACTCCTCACTGTCACTCATGACACATTTCACATAAGAGACTTTCTCCTTGACAACAAGAACCTTTCTACCTATATAACCTATTCCATTCCTTCCTGTCCTCTTGAGCAAATTGTCCCCATCTCATCTCTATTCTCATCTTCAATCTCTTTTTGTTTACTGGCTGCTTTATTATTGCTTATAAATACACTCTTATTTCTTCTATAGTCTCTGCCAAGTCCATTGGCCTTTTCTGGATCCTCATTCTCCTTGACCTCCCTTTTGATATCACATTTTACCCTTTTCTCCTTGATTCTCTCTTCTCTCTATGCTTTTGTGACACTACTCCCTTCTGGTTTTCTTTCTTCCTCTCTGACCTTTACTTCTCAGTCTTCTTGATTGAATTTTCATCCAGATTAAACTTGCTAACCCTAGGTATCCCAAAAGACTCCTTCCCGGGGATTCTTCTCTTTTCCTCTATACTATTTGACTTGGTGACCTCACCAGTTCCTATGATTCAAATATCATGTCTGTTGCTGATGAGTCCCAGGGTCTAGCCAATAAGAGATCAAAATCAGGAAGCACAAGAAATGCTCACTATGACTCAAATTGAAAATTCTTAACTTAAGTATCCATGAACTTATCTTTAAATATATATATCTTGATAAGCTGGATTTCAATACATTTGACTTCTTTGATACTTCTTTAATATCTTTGAAATGTATTTTATACATTTTAAATGTTCAGGGGGAAATTGTCCATAAGTTTCACCAGACTGGAAAAAAAAAAAAAACTTAAGTCATATTTACATTATAACATAAAAAACTTAAGAACCCATGACAGACAGTACCAAAACACTTTTGAGGAGGGACAGGGTGAAAGGAGAGAATAAATGGGAGGAAATACAATTAGCAATAGTAATTGTGTATTGAATTTCAAAGCAAGTTTCTCTGATCAGTCCTCATGTCTGAAACATAGAGGGAACTGAGTCAAATTTAAGAGCCATGCTTGAATTGATAAATGATCAAAAGATATGATCTCTAACCAAAATGCTAAAAATTTATGGATATCCTTTGACCTAAGAACATCACTATTTGGCATGAATATCAAAAGAATTTCAGGGAAAAAAATGAAAATGGAAAATAACCTATTTGTACCAAAAAATATTCCTACCAACTCTCTTCTTAGGGCGAAATAATTAGAAATTGAGGGGATGCCCCCCCTTTCAATCTCTTTATTTCTCTCTCTCTCTTTGTATGTGTCTCGCTCTCTCGTTCTGTCTCTATGTGTATGTGCATCTTTGTCAGTGTTTGTCTCTATCTCTTTCTCTCTTTGTCTCTCTCTGTCTCTGTCTCAGTGTGTGTGTGTGTGCCCGCCTTTCTCTCTCTTTTTTTTAACTTAATTTTTCTTGAGGTTTTTTATTTTCATTATTAGGGTGGGAGATCTATGTGATTTTTTTTCCTACAATTTGACTTTTCTGGAAATGTTTTACATAACTTCACAAGTGCTTTCTTAATTATGAGTGGGGATAAGGAAGAGAACCTAGAACTCCAAATTTTAAAAACAAATGTATTTTTTTTTGTTTTGAATGTAACATGGAAAATATTAAATAAATAAAATTTTAAAACCTTTTAAAAAAAATCCATGGAGGTTCCAAGTCCAGTCGTCAGAAAATTTGAGTACAAAGAAAAAATGAAGCTTGAGGGTAATAGCTAGCTGACAAATCCCTACTCTTTGATCTAAAGAGCCTGTTTTCCAGTACTAAGAACCCCCTGTTGGAGATAAGAGAACTGGCCAATATTTCTAAGAAATCAAGAAAGGAAAGGCTTTTCCAAAAGAGAAATTTTTAAAAGGCCTTTGGAAAACACACATCCCTGTGCTTCTTTAAATAGGCACAGAACTGTGTTCAATGTTCCAACATTGCATACAGTGTCAGATTTTTTTTCTATGATATTGGTCAATTTTGCTAATCATTTTGTCCCACTCATTTTTATTTTTGTTATAAGGACTATCCCCTTTAAGGATTGGGATGAGGATATTAGGGAATGTTGGCTATATAAAATCAAAATGTATCAATAACATTTTATTTTTTAAAAAGATCTCTGGCTGGGTACTAAGAGAACATGACAACACTAATTCTTCCCACAAGGTAGAGATAGCTGAGGATTATAGCTGAGCCAGAAGCTGAAAGTATAGAGAAATTCTATGATCACATATCAAATATGGAGGAGACCATGTAAGCCACATCTAGCAGAAACTGTATATCCAGGTGAATAGTACTTGTAATAGACTATATATCCAATGTACACTAACATGAAAATATCAGGAGATATCAGCAACTTCTCACAGAGAGTAAGTTGCCCTTCCTTGTACGTACTATTGCCAAAGTATATGCCCTGGCTATGTATATTTCCCACATATATCAATCTACTTTCAGATTATGTATTTTGGGGAGAGTGTGCCCATTTTTGGGGAATGCTTTTTTGCTGCTTTTCTTACTATACCACTTCACTTAAATGACTATTTTTTATTATTAATTTTTTTATTTTCAAAACATATGCATATATCATTTTCAATATTCACCCTTGCAAAATCTCGTGTTCCAAATTTTTACCCTCCCTTCCCTCTATCCCCTCCTTTAGACAAGTAAACCAATATATGCTAAATATGTGCAATTCTTCTATACATATTTCTACAATTATCATGCTGCACAAGAAAAAATCAGATCAAAAAGGGAAAAAAATGAGAAAGAAAACAAAATGCAAGCAAACAACAACAAAAAGAGTGAAAATAGTAGATTGTGATCCTCAGTTCCCACAGTCCTCTCTGGATGCAGATGGCTCTCTTCATCACAAGACCATTGGAACTGCCCTGAATGATCTCATTCCATCCATCAGAACTGATCATCATAAAATCTTGCTGTTGCCATGTACAATGATCTGGTTCTGCTCACTTCACTTAGCATCAGTTCATGTGAGTCTCTTCAAGCTTCCTCCAGGAAAGGAAAGGGGAGAATTTATAATTCAAAGCAATTTTAGAAATAAATGTTAAAATTGTTTTTATGTGTAAATGAGGAAGAACTAAATTTTTAAGTTTATTTTTAATACATATTGTTTTATGAATTATGTTGGGAGAGAAAATCAGAGCAAAAAGGAAAAACCATGCAAGAGATAAAAAAAAAGACAGATAAAAGAAGTGAACATAGCATTGTTGATTTATATTCAATCCCCATAGTTCTTTTTCTGGATGCAGAATGCATATTTCTGTCCAAAGTCTATTAAGATTACTCTAATCACTGAACTATTGAGAAGGACCAAGCCTTTTATAGTGAATCATTGCATATTCTTACTGTTATTGTGTATAATGTATTCCTGGTTCTGCTTGTTTTGCTTAGCATCAGTTCATATAAATCTTTCCAGGACTTTCTTATAATCAGCTTGTTCATCAGTTTATAGAACAATAATAGAATATTAAAAATTTTTAAAACTACATAGGTGTGAATACAAGATAGTGATAAAGGTCAAAAGTTATCCCAAGGGTGATTAAGGAACTATGTCTTTTCTGTGGGGCTGCAGATGGGGCTGCTCTATACCATAAAGGAAGAAATAAGTATGCTTTACCAGTGGAATATGCATGGTTCCCAAGTTTTGCTTTTACAGCAACCTTTCTGGCCTTGGCAAACCATAGTGGAATCTGGAAAAGGAGCATCCAAGATATATGAGAGATCAAGTTTGGCTTCAAGACCAGAATGCATCACTGGTCTGTGGGTAATGTGTCTATGATAAATGTTGTACTAAGATAATAGCCTTGTTTTAGTGACCTTTGGAAGTCAACAGTGTATAAAATATGTGCTTAGAGCTCAAAAAGAAATGAGATTTTGGGACAAACATTTCAAAGTACGCAAGAATGAAACTATCATATACTCTTTGAAAGAGTAGGACTATCAGAAACACGAAGTGAAGTTTTGTCACTTTTCCAATAATCAGAGATGCCTGTTTCTGGATGGAAAAATTAATTACAGAGAAAGAACTTGGTATGGTACTTAGGACATAGTACATAATAATTGCTTTTTCTCCCATTCTGAAATTAAAATCACTCAGATTTCAATTGCATATATCCAGTATGGTGACAAATGTCTGCTCTGCTCTGAGACTCAAGGATCACTTGAGTTCAGGAGTTTTGGGCTGCAGTAGGACTAAAGCCAATGAAGTACTGACACTATGGTGAGGGGAGGACCACCAGACTGCCTGAAGAAGGGCAAACCAGCCCAGATTGGAGAAACAGAGCATTTAAAGCTTCCATGTCTATCAGTACTAGGTTCGGAAATGGGGAGAGGGGCAAATCACTCAGGAATTTTTGCCTTGTATTTTGAGTTGAAACAAGTTGAGAGGCTCATTGCCCCCCCAAGAAACAAAAACCTTCTTCCTTCAATTGTTTCATTCAATATCCTTTGGCTATGTCACTAACTGGACCTAAACAAACTTTTGCTACTTCCTAAGGGGAAACTTTGGTTTTTTTTATGGTCCAGATTTTCACTTGATTAAAATAAGTAAACAGCATTTTTACATAGAGCTTGTTATTAAAAACTATTTTGAAAAACATATGTTTTAGGGAAAAACATAGGTCTTCAGGATACTAGTCAATTGACAAAGTTAGGAGTCTTCCCAAGGGATTCTGCCTCTAACTTGGGCAGCCTGGCAGGATCTTGGATTGTGATCAAAGACTTAAGTAATGCAAATACATATAATTTATCCCCCTTGGGATTCCATATATAAATATTAATTCAGATTCTACAGGGGAGGTGGAAACAAACCTACAAAACACAAATATTTGTGATGATTAGGATAGTAAGAGTAAGCCTAAGTATGCATGTGGTAGATGGAGAGCCAGCCTGGAAGCTTAGCAGTCCTGGATTCAAGTTCTGCCTGATACAGAATGGCTACATGATCCTAGATAAATCACTTAATCTTTTAGCATTCTGGGAAATTCTCTAATACTATAAGTTGTAGAAAAGGATACATTGCAGTATAGTAGATAAAGAACTGGCTTATATAGATACAGTGTATTTCCTCACCTGGAACTCCCATATACCATTTAAACTCCTCAAGGGCAGGAACATTTTTCCCTTCTTTGTATTCCCCAGCACTTGACATAGTGCCTGGCATAAAGTAGGCATTTAATATATGTTTATTGGCTGATTATCTGACATAGATCTACAGCAGGGCTTCTTCTACCTTTTTGCCTAAGAACTTTTTGTATGGTTCCAAGTATATAGGTATATAAAATAGGTATAAAGATCAAACATTTCTAATAATAAATCATAAATTTGTTTTCAAACAATTCTTTGGTATACATATAATTTTACAACTTATTAGAGATGCCATTAGATTTGCATACTAATGAGATAGATGTACTTTTTTACTTTTACATAATTAAATCTTGGCAGAATACAAAGCCTTTACTGTATTTTTCACAATCCCCATATTCAGTTACCCATATGGGTTCCCAATCCATAGTTTAAGAAACATAGGTCTACAAAATGGTGAACAACTCCATTTTGTGGAAGAATTTTGGAAGACAAGAACAAGAGGAGAAGATAAGGGCAAGTTCTGGCATGCAGTACTGAAGGGGCAGCCAGCCAGCCACCCACATTGATGAGAATAGGAATCTATCAAATCACTGAAGCAATTAACCATTAGCATTTGTAGAAAATGAAGATGAAATACATTCCAAAGCATGGAACTTAGAGGAAGAAAGCAACTTCAGTGTTTTGCAATACAACCTCCCACATAGTGTTAAAGTCTTTCTATCAAATGACAGTCCAAGCTCTTTGTTGATGCCTCCAGGCAATCCATTCCATTGTGGATCATTCATTTTTTCCCCCTTTCTTGGGAAAACTTCTATTAGTTCTTGTTCTGCCTTCTCCATCCACATAGAACAAGTTGGATCAATGTCTACCATACAAGGATATTTTCCAGAACCTCCAATGTTCAATGTTATCTGTTACTGTCATAGTCTGAAGCAGCAAAACCTTTTATTACATCCAGTCATTGCTTAAGCCCTTAGAGTGATGGGTGATTCACTAATTCCAAAAGCAACCAGTGAGGATATGGCATGGTAGAGGAAGACCATCTGGTTGTCTGACTTAACAATCAGGTAGAATAATAGATAGGCGCTAGATTTGAATATAGGAAAGAACTGATTTCAAATTCTGTCTCAAATATTCCTTAACTGTATGACTCTGAACCAGTCACTTCTGTTTGCTTCCTCTATTTCTTCCTTGATAAAATAGAGTTCATTGACCTCTTTTGGTTTCAGTTTCCTCATTTGTAAACAACAACATTTTTTTCCTCCCCTGAGGCTGGGGTTAAGTGACTTGACCAGGGTCACACAGCTAGGAAGTGTTAAGTGTCTAAGACCAAATTTGAACTTGGGTCCTCCTGAATTCAAGGCTGGTGCTCTATCCACTACGCCACCTAGCTGCCCCTTGTTAATTTTTTTTTAATTTTTTTTTTTTAACAACAACTTTTTAAAAGGGCTTGTGTTTATATAGTTTATTTTTAATTATTTTATTAAAGCTTGTTATTTTCAAAATAATGCATGGATAATTTTTAATATTCACCTTTGAAAAACCTTGTGTTCCAAATTTTTTTCCTTCCCCTTTCCTAGATGGCAAGCAATCCAATATATGCTAAACAGGGGCAATTTTTCTATACATAGTTCCACAATTATCATACTGCATTAAGAAAAATCAGAACAAAAAGTTTTCCTTCAATGCAGATAAGATTAGAAGGAAAACAACAAACTGTGAAAACATTTTTACAGTCAAAGGTTCAGATAAAGGTCTCATTTCCAAAATATATAGAGAATTGATTCTAATATATAAGAAATCAAGCCATTCTCCAATTGATAAATGGTCAAAGGATATGAACAGACAATTCTCAGATAAAGAAATGGAAACTATTTCTAGTCATATGAAAAGATGCTCCAAGTCATTATTAATCAGAGAAATGAAAATTAAGACAACTTTGAGATACCACTACACACTTGTCAGATTGGCTAGAATGACAGGGAAAGGTAATGCAGAATGTTGGAGGGGATGTGGGAAAACAGGGACACTGATACATTGTTGGTGGAACTGTGAATACATCCAGCAGTTCTGGAGAGCAATTTGGAACTATGCTCAAAAAGTTATCAAACTGTGTATACTCTTTGACCCAGCAGTGTTGCTACTGGGTTTGTATCCCAAAGAGATCTTAAAGAAGGGAAAGGGACCTGTATGTGCAAGAATGTTTGTGGCAGCCCTCTTTATAGTGGCCAGAAACTGGAAACTGAATTGGATTCCCTTCAATTGGAGATTGGCTGAATAAATTGTGGTATATGAATATTATGGAATATTCTTGTTCTGTAAGAAATGATCAACAGGATGATTTCAGAAAGGCCTGGAGAGACTTACATCAACTGATGCTGAGTGAAAGAGCAGGACCAGGAGATCATTATACACTTCAACAACAATACTGCATGAGGATCAATTCTGATGGACGTGGCCCTCTTCAACAATGAGATGAACCAAATCAATTCCAATAGAGCAGTAATGAACTGAACCAGCTACACCCAGCGAAAGAACTCTGGGAGATGACTATGAACCCACTACATAGAATTCCCAATCCCTCTAATTTTGTCCGCCTGCATTTTTATTTCCTTCACAGGCTAATTGTACATTATTTCAAAGTCTGATTCTTTTTGTACAGCAAAACTGTTTAGAAATGGATACATATATTGTATTTAATTTATATTCTAACATATTTAACATGTATTGGTCAACCTGCCATCTACGGGGGAGGGGGAGAAGAGAGGGGAAGGAGGGGAAAAAGTAGAACAAATGGTTTGGCAATTGTCAATGTTGTAAAATTACCCATGTATATATATCTGGTAAATAAAAACTATAAAAAAATTAATTAAAAAAAAAGTTTTCCTTTTTTAAAGTGAAAAAGAAAAAAAAAATCAAGCAAATAACAACAAAAAGAGTGAAAATACTATGTTGTGATACTTAGTCTCCACAGTCCTCCCTCTGGGGGCAGATGGCTTTCTTCACAAAACCATTGGAACTGGCCTGAATCATCGCATTGTTCGAAAAACCCACATCCATCAGAATTGATCATTGTATAATCTTGCTGTGCCATGTGCAATAATCTCCTGGTTTTGCTCACTTCATTTAGTATCAGTTCATGTAAGTCTCTCCATGCTTCATCCTGCTGATAATTTCTTATGGAACAATAATTCCTTAACATTCATGTACCATAAGTTATTCAGCCATTCTCCAATTCATGGGCATCCACCACAAAAAGGGTTGCCACAAACATTTTTGCCCATATGGGTCTCTTTCCCTCCTTTATGATCTTTTTGGGATACAAACCTAGTAAATACACTTCAAGGATCAAAGGGTATTTATTTATATAGTACTTTGAGGATGGCAAAACAATTTTCAAATATTATCTCATTTGATCTTCACAACAAGTGTGAGAGTAATATTATCCCCATCTAAAGATGAGGAAACTGAACCAGACAGCTGGGTGAATGACTTAACAAGAAGTACACAGTTGGTAAGTGCCTAAGATCATATTTGAACTCAGGTCTTCCTGAC
Organism: Sminthopsis crassicaudata; assembly: GCF_048593235.1. Lineage (NCBI taxonomy): Eukaryota > Metazoa > Chordata > Mammalia > Dasyuromorphia > Dasyuridae > Sminthopsis > Sminthopsis crassicaudata. The sequence continues at coordinate 278,867,037 of NC_133621.1, forward strand.
TCTAGATCTAACACTCTATTCATTATGGTTCAACCTTGGCTATCTCATTTTAGAAATTAGTAAGTGAATTAAATGACCTCCAAGACCCTTTACAGAACTAAATTTATGGAGCTAGGATCCATTTTGGAGCATCTCTATTAATATCTTCATCTTTAATCTAATCATCAATTAATATCTTCATATTTAAACAATAATAATAGCTAGCATTTCTATAGAATTTTATAGTTTATAAAACTCTCTAACTTTTATCTCATTTTATCTTCACAATTCTAGGAAATAGGGCTAGTATCTCTTTTACAGATGAGGAAACATAGGAAAACAGAGGTTAAATGACTTGCCAAGAATCACAGAGCTCATAAGTTTTGAAGGTTGGATTTGAATTTGGGTCTTCTTGACTCCAGCACCCGCACCTAAGTTGTGTGTGGGTGTGGGTATTTATGTATGTAAAATCCATTAATCTTAGATCTGCCCTTTGGAGTCAAGAATTCAAGATTTTAACGAGGAATTTCCTCTACCATTCCTGAATTATCAAGGGAGAGTGAGAATTAATGGCATATAAGTTCAGTTCAGTATGGAAATAATTAAATACACTTTTTCTATATAAGGAATCTGAAAAAAAAAAAAAAAAGCCATTAGCTGAGAGTACAGGATAAGCCATGCCCTAGATTTGAAATCAGAAAATCTAAATTCAAATCTTGGCTTTGCCATTTGCTAATTGTGTGACCATAGGGAAATCACTTAAATCAATGCCTCAGTTTCCACATCTGCAATTTGGGAATAATAATCCCAGTCCTACTTCCCTCCTGGTTTATTCTGATGCTCATATGAGGTAATGAAGTGTGATATGTCAGTCTTCTTTGTCAGCAACTTTTCTAAGTTCCCGAGTCTCCCTCCAAAAAAATATTATTTTAGAATAAATGTGAGAATATTGATACCATGAGTATTTTCTATAATGTTAATACTTCATGTCTCCCAAAGGAGATAGGAGATAGGAGATATCCTATTTATTCATGATCCAGTTTAGCTGGATCTGTGGGGCTGGAACATAATTAATGATTAACAATGCCATTAAATGATGATACCTAGTGATTGTAGCCAAGCTTTAATCCCTATTTCTATTTGTCATAAGACTAGTGTCCTGGTAGGAGATGGATAGGATTGAAGGAACCTTTTGCAAGGGTCCTTGATCTCAATCGGGAAATAAATGTGGTCCACCTGGGATGGGGGTTTAAGAAATCATATTGATTCCCATAGTCTGGATATAAGCACTTATTCCCTGTAGTTTTATCAGTTCTGTAAACAAAGTGGTATTACAGGCTGCAGATGGACCCTCTGTCATTAAATCACAGAATGTTAAAAATCAGAAAAATCAGAAATCCAACCCAGCCGGGCCTTTTTAGGCCTGTCACTTTAGGCCTGTTTGAATACCTTTTTTGAGGAGGAACTTTTATCTAGGATAGCCATCCACTTTTGGATAGTTCTAATTCAGAGGTAGCTAGATGGCCTAGAGTCAGGAAAAAATAAGTTAAAATCCAGCAATAGAGATTACTGGAGGGACTGTCACATTCAGAGTTACATGCCCTCCTCACCAGGCACTTTACCACAGAACTTTACCACAGAAGCTATGCATTCATTGTCTCTTCTCATTTGAAGGCCGTTCAGAGTTGTAAGGGTTATTTCCTGTGTCAGATTCATTTCCAAAAAAAAAAAAAAGTCTCAGACACACAAGACTTGGACACAGAGTACCCAGTGCTTCCAGTAAAGCATTTAATGGAGCTGCTGGACCCTATTGCGGGGCCTCCAGCTGTCCCCATTGCATTTGTTTTCTACCTCCAAGGATACGACCCTACCCCAGAGGGTTATGTTATCAGCGGCTGTCCAACTGTAGTGCCTTATTTGGTGTGTTCCATCAGCTGCTCATGGAAAATAGCCAGAGTTTCTGTTAGATTCCCCAGGAGCAGGGGAAATGGAACTAGCTGGGAAGACAATAAACCTGTTCCATCCATCCTGTACTCCCACAGAGTTAGAGCTCAGAATGTGCAGAGGCCAAGAGATTTCCAGAATCCTAGCTGAAGCATCTCAGGGTACTAGACGATGGTGTCCAGGAATAACTGGCTGATGGTCATTGGAGAAGGAACAGGAGCTAGACTTCATCCTTAGCCAATAGATCAGAAGAGATTCAGTCAAAATAGTCAAGAGAATTGAGAGCCAAAGGGCATAGAGACCCAGAAGCAGAATTTGAGTACAGCCAAAGCAGTAACTCAATGAATCTGGGGAATAAGGCAGATCAAAGCAGACTCCAAGCAGGGCAAAGAGCCGACAGCCACTCACTCTACTCAGCTAAGACCATCTGTGGCCTTTTAAGCTGGGGTGCATGGGGCTAACTCCACCCCATCCCCATCTACCCGATGGGCCTCCACTGTGGGAGGTGTTGGCTGACCTCCCCATCCTACTAAATAGGAGGCAGCTGTGTTAAGACTGGCAGCGGGCAATTAACTTATTTTCATTCTTATCCTCACTTATAATTATTTTTCTCACGGCTTGTGCTTAACAGGTCCCTTCCATTGGAAGTCTATGATCCCATGAAAAGAACCAAATTGCACTTTCCTTAGAAGTCTGTGGTTCAGACTTCTCCTAAATTCAGACTGTTCCTCTCTTCTCCCCTTGATCCACTGATTGCTTTAGGAAGCTTTCTCAGTCTTTTTTTTTTAAGACCCTTCACTCACCCATACCAAGTAGAGATTTTATGTCAAGTTGTAAACAACTTCAATCTCATTTATTTCACATTCTGATTCTTCCTGAGAGCAAGAAGGAATAGTTCAGATATTGGTGAGCTGTTAACATTTTCAAGCTTATTTTGAAATCTGGCTCCTGTGAGGACAGCTATGATTATTTTTAAATTGAAAAGAGGAAAAGTTTGGTTGGTATCTATCCCACCTCATATCCCCTTTATTTGACATATTGATATTTTTTCAAATGGCTTAACTAGGAGGGTTGATATACTCTTTTGCCTATACAAGATCAAAATAACTGAAGTATTTATGATAAGACATGCACTTGCAGACTGGTGGTTGTTTTTCAGGTTGTGATGATGGATTTATACTGATCCATGAATACTCTCTCACCTGGCCCTTTATGTGACCAACTTGCATAAGTGAGATAGCCAACGAGGGTGAAGAGGGTAGTCTGGGGCTGGAACTGATGGAATCTGATTGGTCCATAAGAGCAGATTAACCCACGACTTTGACCTCAATAATATCAAAATTTAAGCAACTGAGACAGGTCATAGATAATAAACTTTTAAACACAATTACAGAGTAAAGTTTGGCAGCCAAATCTCAGCATGGTTGCCAAAACTTTCAAATGCAACCTTAACAAATGTAACCTATTTCCTAGCATTTTGATCCAACTGAGCTCAAAAGCTTGTTGACACATATTTTTGAACAGTTAGAAAGGTTTTACAAACAACCAAAGTATCTGAAAATCAGCAAATCTCAATGCTTCAAATGGGAAAAGAATATTTAATCCTTTTGTATGAATTCACCTAAGAGACAAAGACAATAAATTAAGGTTTGTCCTTTCCGTGAGAAGACATGAAGACAAATCCTATTTCTGCTATTTATCTATGTGAAATCAGACAAGTAAAAGTTTTCTGAGGATAGGGATTGTTTTATTTAGGTTTTGCCTTTGCTCCATTTGCATCAATCTAAATCATATCTACCCATTAGGATCCAGTTAAGATCATATTCCAAGATAATTCCCAAAGTCCCATGTTGAAAAATTGCTCTCTACCTCTAGAGAGAAAACTGATGAATTCTGATTGCAGATTCAACATAATTTATATGTTTTATATATATGTATATATATAATATATAATATAAATACATAATATATTATATTGTTTTATAACATATTATATATTACATATTTTTGTTTTCTTTATGTTTCTTGCTTTTTAAAAAATTGCAATATCATCAATATGGAAATATGTTTTACATTATTTTACATATATAATTGATAATATATTTCTTACCTTCTCAATGAATGTGGGAGGAAAGGGGGGAGAGAGAGAATTTGGAATTTAAAATTATTTTAAATAAATAATTTTTTAAACTTAAAAAGAATCACAGGATCCTAGATTTAGACTCTGACACTCTTTTTTTATATATGAAGCCTTGGGAATTGATTGATTTATTATATATAAGTCCCCAGCCCGGGGCTTGTGAGACAGCAGGTTTTTAATCAATGTTTGTTGAATATATGAATGTGTGGTATATTGCCCTGGGTCACATGAGGAATAGTCTTAATTTGAACCTACCTCCTGTGACTCAAAATCCAGCAATCTTTCCGCTTTATTGTCATCTTGAAAAATCTTCTCTTCTCCCTAATGTTTCTAACTAGTAGAGTCCCATTGGTGTCTCAGCCTCCCAGAATACCCTCTCATCTTCCTCTCAAGCCTCTCTATATTTAATCACATGCTTTCTTATACTGTTACTTACTAGACTGAATATACTATTTTATTTTTCCAAGCACATCCAGTCTCCTACTCTCATTTGTATAAACTTCTTAAGATCATGATTATCTTGACAATTTTTTATCTCTCCTCCCTTCCCTCCATTCTGACAACCTCAGATACTTGGAAACACAGATTTAGATTTAAAACTAATAGGGATCTCTGAGACCAACTCATTCAACCCCACCCATTTCATTTGCAGATGAGGAAACTGAGACAGAGAATGGTGATTTGTCCAAAGTCACACAGATAGTAAATAGCAGAGCTGGGATTTGAAGCCAACTCTTTCCCATGTTCTTTCTGCTATACCATTTCTAGATGGAATTGAAAAATGTCTTTCTCAAATAGATGAATCACATTATTAGGCTATAAATTATTTTGCTTTTGGTGATACCCACCTGGAAATAATTCCAAGGCATTTTTTCCCCTTTTCTCTCCACCAATTCTTTATATGCAAGCTTTGAATAACTATAGAAACCAGAGGAAATAACAGAGACAGCCCACAAAAATGTCTTGTTAAAAAAGGATATAAATTCATTTATGATGCTTTTGAGGAGGCAGGATCACACTAAGGTCACTAGAATAGCAAACAGAAACCAGGTGTCCCTGCTTGCATCCACTGAGACTACATCCTGACCCTCTGCCTCCAAACCGGCACAGACCATACTAGTTTAGAATCATTGATCTGGAGTTGGACAGTATCATCGAGGCCATTTAGGACAAGTCTGTTTTATATAAGAAGAATTACATATTATGTGATGTTATAAAATGTATAACTCATACATTATAAGGAGAAACTGAAGCATAAAAAGAATGTGATTTTTTCTTGGTCACCCAGTTAATAAGTATCTGAAGCAAGATTTGAATCCACATGTTCTTAACTTCAAGAGTCTAGCCTTTTATCTGCTATTCCCCTGCTAATTCTCACAAGGATTTTTGTAGAAATAGGGTGTGAGCAGAGGGAGGGAAGCACTTCAAAACTAACAAGCTTAAGGCAATAAAAATGACCCCAAGAATTCATCTTAGCCCTAAGTGAGAACTCATTCATCCAAGAATGCAATGGATCTGTCACCACTGAGGGAGAGAAGGACCATCCTACTAAATATTGTCATTTGGGGGCAGAGAAAGAAAGTAGGAAAAGAGAAAGAAAGAAGTGGCTCAGTGGGCATAGAAATTACATATATCTATATCTATATACATACATACATACACATATATATTTATATACACATAAACATATATATGGACATATATGTGTTTGCATGTACATATTTTATATGCATGTATGAATAATGTCTATATTTATGTGTGTGTATACATAAATGTAGAAGGGCACCTAGGTGATGCCAGAGAGCACAGAGTGTTGAGACTGGCATTAGAAAGGCTCATCTTTCTGAGTTCAAAGCTGGTCTCAGACACTTTCTAGCTGTGTGATCTTGGATAAGTCATTTCACCCTATTTGCCTCAGTTTCCTCATCTGTAAAATGAACTGGAAAAGAAAATAGCAAACCATTCCAGCATCTTTGCCAAGAAAATCCAGTCAGACATGACTAAAAAAGACTGAATACACACTTACACATGCATATACACTCATATACACACATATACAAATGTATGTATACATATAGATAGGTACAGATCTATAGTGTCCCATATCTATGAATATATAAATAGTGTCTTGGTGCAGTTTTAAGCCTTTGTGGTATAAGACTACACTCATTATTTTGGGGAGATGAGTCTCATCTTTAATCAATTCACATCATGTTTCATTGTAACTAAGAAAAATCTGGCCTCTTTTCTGTCTTCTCCTTCTGTCTTCTCCTTCTGAGTCCTTTGTTCCTTATTCATTTATTTGAACTTTATTCATTCATGTTTATCTGATATGAGCCATAGAAATATGATTGACCTTTCACAAACCCTGCTGCAGGGGATCTGTAAATTCAGGGCTCCCTGAGCTGAGTCTAGAAGGCTTCTCTTCTGGGCTAATCAAGGCTATCAGTCTTAAAGCACCACCTGCTATGTGGTCAAATGAGATAATTGTAAAGATCTTAGCACTGTGTCTGCCCCATAGTGTGTATTTAATAAATGCTTTTTTCTCTTCCCTTCCCCCTATCCCTTACCCTATGTGGTATTTTAATGGGATAAAACCGATGGCTCAGGATATCAGCCCTGAGCAGTAACAAGCCAGGTTCAATCTTGGAAGTTTCTTTCTTTCAATAATCTTTCTTCTTCTGCCAGTATCCAAGGTCAATCTCTGGTAATGTCAGAATTTGACTTGTGTCTCCATAAAGGTTCTACTCCCCTGAGGGCACTGAGGCTGATAAAACTTGACAGAAAAAAATAAGTTTATTAAAGAAAGTAAGAAAAGAAAAGCATTAGAAAGTTCCTTTCCAGTGAGCTCCCTCCGTAAGATTCAGTACTGTCCCAAAAATTCCTAATTCTCAGTACCCATCCAGTGAAAAGACTGAGGACCCCAATGATGGAATGAGCAATATATTCCTGATACTAGCCTGTGACCTCTAGGGAAGAATTCTTCCTGACACAAAGAAGATACATTACAAATGTTTTTGATTGATTGATCTATCAATAGGTCTATAGATAGACTTCAAGAAGTCCCTATGAACTAGGATGGGGAAGAGGGGAGGAATTATGTCTGTATTTTCAAAATACTCTATCTTAAATTTAGCATTTATTTTATTTATAAATATGTGCAATTAACTACAATAGTAGTATTAGCCATGTCTGTGATTTTGTCAGATATAGAAATCACAGATATTTTCAATTCTTAAAGCACTCATCATTATATTTAAATCATAGTAGGGGACACAAGGTGGATAGTAGATAGAATATCATCCCTGAAATCAGGAAAATCTTAGTTCAAATTTGACCTCGACATATGACACTTACGAATTGTGTGAATCACAACACTGATTGCCTCAAAAAGAAAAAGAAATTACAGTAGTAATTGCCACTAGACTGATTCCTATATCTCAGATTTCTGCTTCATATTTTGTATTAAATTCAACACATGATATTTCAATATAAATGGTTTCCTTGGTAATCTTATTTTTTTTTTAATTGAAGGACATTATTAAGATTGCCCACCTAGTCTTTGACATGTAAAAGGATAAAGAGCCCTAAATATCTATTGTTCCTTCCTACTGATGCTGAAGTAAAATCCTACTTAGATCCCTTTCCCTCTCCCTCTCCTTTTCCCTTTCTCTCTCTCTCTCTTTTTCCCTCTCCCACTCCCTCTCCCTCTCTCCATCTCAGCAGCCCTCAGCTCTCTTATCAGCAGTCTCTCATGACAGTAAAAGCTATTTCAATGCAGCTCTCCAAATCATCCTGGCTTTCCAACAATAAAATAAATTGCCTCAATCTGTTTCCTGCTAAGCTCTCAGATGAGCCTTATCAAAATCCATTCCCATTCCTAGGATTGTATATACCTAGGCACTATTTCTACTTCACAGGAGGGGAAGGAACTGCTCAGGAGAGGGACTCAGGTCATCACAAATAATAATAATAATAATAATAATAATAATAATAATAATAATAATAATAATAATAATAATGTTCTTGGAAAACAAAGGAAAAAAATCACTTCAGGCTCAGTTTTCTCATTTATCCAATAAGGATAGACCAGCTAGCCCCTGAAACCAATTATAATTCCAAATCTATATTAATGTGACCTTAAAGAAAGAAATTAATTAAAAAGTAAAAAAAAAATCTGAAGTCAGAGGACCCAAGTTCAAATTCTAATTCTGATACTACCTTTGTGACTGTAAGCAAATTTTCCTCTCTTCAATCAGGATGGTGGACTTGATGAGCTTTGGAAATTTCTTGAAGTTCTAGATCTGTGACAAGGCAGCCTAAAATAAAGCGATAGATTACTAAATAAGATGTAATAAAATAATTAAGGCAATGGAAAGCGCTTGGGGCCCATGTAGAACCTTAGATGACAGTAGAGCTACTTTTAAGGAAACTTCAGGACCTGCAGAATCATTCCTAAACCTTCTAGATGTACTCATTCTGAAGAAGGATTTCTTTACCTTCTTTGGTTCATGAATGCCCTTTGGCAGTCTGATGAAGCCCCTTCTCAAAAAATGTTGTTCTTTAATTCATAATTGAAGGAAATGCTAAGTTTCAGTTAGAGGTTAGGAAAAATAAAGATGTAATTCTTTTCCCATCCAAGTCCACAGACTTTCTGACGACTTTCCCCAGAGCCTGGTTGGAGGACCTCAGCTCTTCGAAGAAAACAAGACTATTTTACACAATTAAATCAGAGAATTTTACTTTTTGGATTTTACTTTGGGATATAATTACCATGTCAGCCTGAATATACCCCAGTCTTCTCCCCCAGAGATAGCTTACATAAAACCTAAGTGCCTCCTTTAATTGTATTATTTCCATTCCATGTTTAATGTTTTTTTTTTTCTCTTTTCAAAGTTAATTAACAGACATTAAGTGTTTATAACAGAACACAGCTAGGCTCTTTTCAGATATCTAATTTTAGAAAGCCAACCCATTTTTGATGATGACAACTTAAATGTAGAAGCATTCTTTGTATAATGGGGAAAAGTCATGACACTGGAATAAAAAAAAAAAAAAAGGGAAAAAGAAATCATATGAAGCACCTACTATGTGCTAAACATTATGTTAAGTGCTTTACAAATATGATCTCATTTAAGCCTCATAAAAACTCAGGAAGATAGCTGCTAATATTATCCCTATTTTACAGATGGGAAATCTGAAACAGACAAAAATAAAATGACTTCCAAGGTCATACACAGCTAGTAAGTGTCTGAGGAGAGATTTGAATTCTGGTCTTCTAGACTTTAGGTCAAGCATTTTATCCCTGTGCTACCTAACTTCATACCTGTTCAAAAAGCAGATATGTAGCTATATGCAGATACCTGAAAACACATATAGGTGTATGTATGTATAGTATATATGTGTGTCCTTATGTATATATATGTGTGTATATATGACCTCAGATACTTAGTAGCTGTGTGGCCCTAGGCAAGTCACTTAACCTATTTGTCTCAGTTTGTTCATCATAAAAATGACCTAAAGAAGAAAATAGCAAATCACTCTAGTATCCATGCCACAAAAAATCTAAATGGAATCCATTTTAGGAAGGAAGGAAGGAAGGAAGGAAGGAAGGAAGGAAGGAAGGAAGGAAGGAAGGAAGGAAGGAAGGAAGGAAGGAAGGAAGGAAGGAAGGAAGGAAGGAAGGAAGGAAGGAAGGAAGGAAGGAAGGAAGGAAGGAAGGAAGGAAGGAAGGAAGGAAGGAAGGAAGGAAGGAAGGAAGGAAGGAAGGAAGGAAGGAAGGAAAGGAGGGAGGGAGGGAGGGGAGGGAAGGGAGGGAGGGAAGGGAGGAAGGGAAGAAGGGAAGGGAGGAAGGGAGGAAGGGAGGAAGGGAAGGGAGGGAGGGAGGAAGGGAAGGGAGGGAAGGAGGGAGAAGAAAGCAAAAAAGGAAATTTTCTTTTCTTGTTGGATAAAGACATTTTTAATAGCTAACTACTAATAGCTGAAATCAATTACCCAAAGAATTAAGAAGGATCCACTGATTGAATAGTTTTCTTTGTTCATGCAGGGATTTTGATTTGCTCAGCAGGCTTCCCTCTGTGATAGGAAATATGATGAGCACTACTAGCAATAAGTCCAATGAGCTCCAAGCTTAATGAGTTTCATACTTGGAAGTTTCCAAGCAACAATAGTCATAAAAGAAGCAACAATGTACAGGCGATACTTCTGGTCAGCCCAGAGACTCCCCAAGGCAGGATTAAAGGTAGGAAATGACAAGAAGAGACTCATCTACAATTTTCCAGCAGAGCAAGAAGAGAGTTTTATGAGGAATTCTGTCCAAAGGGCAAATGGTCAGTGATCAGGTGTGTCCCTTTAGTAGAGGTCAAGATCTGACCTGGGTTCTGAGTGTACAAACCCCATGCTATCTAGGACAAAAGGGATCTACCAAATATCTATCCAGGCCCCTGAGAAATAAATTATTCAAAGATGAAAGAACATTCATAGCTCATTTTTCACATGTAGGACAAGGAGATGTGCTCTTCTTTATTTGAAAACAGAAAGTTTGGTTTCCTTCTCAGTTATATGACATAAAAAAAGTTATTATTAATTAACTCTCAATCTAAGCAGTCATAGAAGACCTTCAGACAGTTTACACTTTTTTTAAAAGGAAAAAAAAACACTGAAATTTATAAATATAAAAATGCCCAATAAGTTTATTAAAATTTTTTCCTAGTTGTAACCATAGTTGTCCTTTGCCCCTAGTCTGAGTACTGAGGAACAAAATGTTTTTCTAGACCCTGCTCCATTTAAGAATTGTATCCCCATACTATTATTTTATCAGCATTACAGCTAGGAGGGTACTTAAAGGCCATTTAGTTGAAGAATCATTTCAAAAATGTGCAAACAAGCTCACGAAATTAAATCACTAAAAGATAACTGTGCCTCCTTTTAAGTAATAAATATATTTACTTTGATGGACTTGTGGTTTCATTGAAATGGATGCTCTCTTTTCTGACACAGACCACAACCTTCCCCTATTTCCCCACCTCCACCATACATAAGCCTTCTCATTTTGAACCATCAGAAATTCATATTTAAGGCTTCAAAAGCCTTCTTTTTAATGATCCTGTAAGATAGCAAATGTTATTAGCCTCTTTTTACAAAGGAGGAAAATGAGTCTAAAAGAGATTAAGCGATTAACTCAAGGTCATACAATAATAATAATTCAATGCTTTTTAAAAGGCTTGCAATTTTTGTCACTGTGGATAACTTCATGAAAACAGTTTACTATTTTTAAAGAAAAATGGTCATCATATGGATTCCATTCCTCATGTTTGTCTTTCTTTCTTGGGGGTACATCTACAAATTCTCTCAGAAAATCTAACTTAGTTGGATCTCAAGCTGACTAAAAGGAATTTTTAAAAGCTGACTTGTTTTCTTTTCTATTTTCCGAGGTAATCCTGCTCATAATCTGTTGATTCTACAACTTTTTTTTCTTTTTTCTTTTTCTTTTTTTTTTTTTTTTAACAAATGAGCTTGTATCCCAAAGAGATCTTAAAGAAGGGAAAGGGACCTGTATATGCAGGAATGTTTGTGGCAGCCCTCTTTGTAGTGGCCAGAAACTGGAAACTGAGTGGATGCCCCTCAATTGGAAAATGGCTGAATAAATTGTGGTATATGAATATTATGGAATATTATTGTTCTGTAAGAAATGACCAACAGGATGATTTCAGAAAGGCCTGGAGAGACTTACATCAACTGATGCTGAGTGCAATGAGCAGGACCAGGAGATCATTATACACTTCAACAACAATACTGTATGAGGATCAGTTCTGATGGACGTGGCCCTCTTCAACAATGAGATGAACCAAATCAATTCCAATAGAGCAGTAATGAACTGAACCAGCTACACCCAGCGAAAGAACTCTGGGAGATGAGTGTGAACCACTACATAGAATTCCCAATCCCTCTAATTTTGTCTGCCTGCATTTTTATTTCCTTCACAGGCTAATTGTACACTATTTCAAAGTCTGATTCTTTTTGTACAGCAAGACAACTGTTTGGACATGTATACATATATTGTATTTAATTTATACTCTAACATATTTAACATGTATTGGTCAACCTGCCATCTACAGGGGAGGGGGGGGGGGGAGAGAGGGGAAGGAGGGGGAAAAGTAGAACAAATGGTTTGGCAATTGTCAATGTTGTAAAATTACCCATGTATATATCTGGTAAATAAAAACTATTAAAATAAAAAAATGTTTTAATTTAAAAAAAAACAATATATGCCACTTGGGACAGTTTCTGAGATCTTTTTGTCTCTTGGTTGTTATAATTATTTTAAATGGGTTGAACTTTTCTGGAAAATGATAGCATTCTGAATCAGTATCTTTATTTTTATCTATTTCTTATCTTCAGAGTCAATAACTTATTTTAACAGATCAGATTTTAGCTCCGGAAATGATATAAAATATAGTGTTTTCTTCCCATTTTGATTCTTTCCTCTAATTCAGTGTTTATGTTGACTTTTACCTCTCCGAGGGCAAGATGACCTTTATTATTTATGCAGATATAGCCACAGTTTTGGAATGATGTGTGACCTTGGGACTTTCATAATGAAGGCTGTGTCTGTTGCCATTAATTTTGCTGTTTAGATATTAAAAAGTTCATTTATAAACTTATCATTTAGTATTTTTACATTTCCCATTTTCAAATTTTCTTCTTGAAAAGAATAAAATATTTATGATACACGGTCATTAGGCTTCTCAGTCTTCAAGTATTAGGGTTCTTTTCATTTGTTGAATTGTTTAACTTTTTTAAAAAATTATTATTAAAGCTTTTTATTTTCAAAACGTATGCATGGATAATTTTTCAACATTAATCCTTGCAAAACCTTGTGTCCTAATTTTTCCCCCTTTCCCCCTACTGTCTCCCCAGATACCAAGTAATCCCATATATGTTAAACATGGTAAAAATATATATTAATCTAATATATGCATACATATTTATACAATTATCTTCCTGCACAAGAAAAATCAATTCAAAAAGGAAAAAAATTGAGAAAGAAAATAAAATGGATAAAGTAGGGTAGGGTTGAACAGTAGGATAAGGTAATGTAGGGTTGAATAGGGTAGAATAAGGTATAGTAGGATTGAGTAGGGTAGTTTAAAGTAGGATTAGGTAAGGTGAAATAGGATAGTGTAGACAGGGGTACAGTAGAATAGGGGTAGCATAAGGTTGAACAGAGCAGGATAAAGTATGATAGGATTGGATAGGGTAGACTAGAATACAATAGGATAGAATAGTATTGGGTTGGGTAGGGTAGGATAAAGCATGGTTGGGTTGATTTCTGATTTCCACTGAAAGTGGAAAATCAGAAGATCCCTTCAGTTGATCTATCTCTGATACTTTCTAGTTTTAGGACAATGGGCAAGTAAGTATTTTAACCTCTCTGAATTTCATTTTTCTTAGCTGCAAAAGAAAAATAGCACTGCATGCCTTCCTTCCCCCACAGGGTTGTTAGGAAGCTACAGTGAGGTGATAGTTAAAAAGTGTTAGTCAGCCTCAAGTCTTAAATAAGAGTCAGCTATTATTAAGTGTACAGCAAACCACCTCCATGGTTCACATGGAAACTAACCATTAGTTCCCTCATTAAACTATCACATATATCTTTTAAGTTGGATTAATGACCCCTAAAGTCCCTTCCAACTTGAAGTTCTCTGATTCATCTCCATGGGTCATAGCTAAACTTCCTCCCCTAGCTACCATCTCCATTGTAACCTCTCCAGCAAACAGTTGGGTAAAAAAAAAATCAATTTTGCATCCAAACAGACAAGGTTTAACTCCTACAGAGACTATCAAGAAACCTCCCATGGGAACCATGATGCCTGCAAACATGATTTAGATATTATCTATGTGCCTTGCACAGTACCTGGCACAAAGCTGCTGCTTAATGAATGACTATGGACTGACATCTAGTCCTATGCCCTCATTCTACAGATTAGGAAACTAGGGCTCAAAAAGGGAAGATAGAGGAGGGGAAAGGAATTTGATTTAGAAATGGAATCTCCATGCAAAATTCAACTATGGATGTTGGAGAAGAAGAATTTCACCAAAAAAAAAAAAAAAAAAAAAAAAACAGACTGACTTTGGTAAATCCTCAGATAAGTCTAATAAATCAAAACAAAGAGATATCCTTTATATTGGCATTCATTTTTAATTATTGTTCCTCTTTGTTGTTTAGGATTCAGTCCTGTCTAAACTGCTACCCCAAATTCCATGGGGTTTTCTTAGCAAAAGTATTGTAATCATTTCCATATTCTTCTCCAGTGTGTCCCCATTTTACACATGAGGAATTGAAGTAAATAGGGGCTAAGTAATTTGCACAGATCACATAGCCAGTAAGTATCTGAAGTCACATTTGAACTTAAGTTTTTCCTCTATCCACTGCACCACCTAACTGCCTCGTACTCACTCAAAAGGTAGAATTATTACCAAAGAAATTCAAGAAAAAAAGAAGTTCCAGAAAAGAAAGAAATTCACTCTGTTCCAACTCACTACTTAACTTGCTCTTTTGCTTTCCTGACATTTCACCTTCAACTTCTGCGTTTGTATAGGCTATCCCCTCCTGGATATGATCCTGTCCCACCTGGAATGATTTCCTTCACCTCTACTTCTTGGAATCCCTAACTTCCATTAAAGCTCAGGTGAAATGCAACCTTCTTTTGGGGGTCTTTCCTGATTAAATTGTTGCACTGCTTTCCCCACCCCACCACACACACACACACACACACACACACACACACACACACACACACACACACACTTTGCATCTATATTTTATTTTTTATTTACTTACATGATCAAGCTGCATCCCTTCAGTAAAATGCAAACTCAAAGAGAAAAACAGTCTTCTCAGCACTCAGCAAGTACTTACTAAATGTGTTTTGGTTGCATGATGATTATTGACAGGAGATAAAAATCATCTATTCAAGGTCACCCATTGAAACAGGAAGAAGATTATAACCTGGCTCCAAGTCTGTGCACTCTGACCCATACTTCCATGGTTCTCTGCCTACTTGTACATCCAAATCAAGGAAAGAAAGGAGTTGTTTATTTTTGTTTAAGAAAGGAAGAGAGAAACTGGATCTATGCCTTCATTCTCATAGTACACTTCTAGGCAAACAAATTCTCCCTACCTATGCGGATGACCACCTTTTCTGAAATTTATATAGGAGTTTTAGAGAGTTGCAAAAAGTGCCAAGAGGCTTTGATTCAGCCAATGTCACAGCAAGTCTAAATCATAGATAGGATCTGAAGCCCATGATTGTCTATCTAGTAAGCCACCTTCAGAAATTATAGTTGACAAGAGTTGCCTGAATCACTGGGAGCTTATGTGCCAGATAGTTAATCAGCATTTATTAAGCGCTTACTATGTGCAAGGCAAAGTGACAACTAGGCATATGAAGACCACACCAAAAAAAGAGAAAGTTCCAGTTCTAAAGGAGCCATATTGATTGATTGTAATGAATAACCTTAATGAGTTGCTTGCCCAACATCACATAGCTGGTATATGTAAGGGGCAGGACTTGAATCCAGATCTTCTTGACTCCCAAAGTTAGCTTCCTATCTGCTAAATACACTGCTTTTTGTTTTGCCTTCTATTGAGTCAAAGAATACAGTATAACAAAAAAGATGATGACTCATGAAATCTAGTATATATATAACCTGCTATCCCTTTTAAATATATAATGATGATATCATGTAAATATTTTTTCTTTTTTTTTTTCTTCTATTCTTTCTGGATACCAACTAGGTGACCTTGGGACAAGGGCCTGTTTTTTTCATCTGAAAAATAGAGTTAATCACTCCAGGAGAGCCAGGCCTACCTCCCAGGGCTGTTGTGAGGATCAAAGAAGATGACCTTATGTGAAAACACCATGCCCTTTCAAACTCAAGACTGAGTCTTGTTATTGCTCGTTATAGAAGAATACACTTGAATAAGGAAGGTATTCAGGACACAGAAGCCTCTCTGGATTGGGGAACAGTCTCCCCGTCAAAGTTGCAAGAACAATGTCTATGATGGGCCAGACCTGCCCCAACATGCCTAACTGCTATACTGGCAACCAGCTACTGAACATGCTCAAACACACCTGAAGGAGCCTTATATAAAGAAAGACAAAGAAGATGACCTTTCCCTGGATGAAGTCCTGCAGAGAAGAACATTAGCCCTGCCTCTCTTAAGTCTCGTGTTTCAAGTTTATATTGTCCCTCTCTTGGGAAAGCGCCAGGCCTTCATACAAGCCAAGAGTAAGGCTCACAGCACCCTCTGAAATGAGAAGAAAGCACTACAAACAATAACAGGAGTGTTGTTTAGCCAGTGATTCACTGGTTTTTCTCAGTTCTTTTCCCATCCTCATGCTCTATTGCTTCAAAAATTAAATCCTGTATTATAAAGCTCAACTTCTTAAACTATGCTACATGACCTCATATGGGGTCTTTAACTGAATGTGGGGAGTCAGGAAATTATGATTTGTTTATCAGTAGATCTTTGATTTGCATACCTATTTTATATCCCATTAAGGATTTCTTTGGAGAAAAGGGGACAAAGTCACTTGAAATAGAGAATGACTATATCTTCAGACATACCCATTATGTTGATTTATTTTGTTTGCTTATAATTATTTCTATAAAGTAGGGGGGAAATCAGTGGAAAATTTATGGTAATATTTTAAAGCTATCATTAAAAAGAAAAGAATACTAACAATTAGAAGAAATTGGAAAGATCTCATGTAGAAGATAATCCTTCAGTTATATTATGAAGGCAACTAGGAATTCTAGGAAGCTAAGGTCCATGAAACTCTGTTTATGGTATTATCTTTGCATTTGTGGAATAAAACAAGCATTTCCAAAACACAGTATAATAAAAAGGATGATTGCTCATAAAATTGCAAATCTATTATGTACAACTTGTTATTCTTTTTTAAATATATAATAAAGTTACTATTTAAATTTATTTTTTCTTTTTTTTTATTCCATTCCTCCTTCCTACCTAGAGATATCTACCATTAGATACAAGTAGGTATATGTGTGTATGTATATAAGTATATATATATATATATATATATGTATTAAAATATGTAAAGTTATCCTATATATACTTCTATTTATCACTTCTTTTCTCTGGATGCAGATAGCTTCTTTCTTCCTAGATCCTTTATGGTTAATTTGGATATTTATAATAGCCAAAATGACTTATTTGTTCAAAGTCACTCTTAAAACAATTGAACTGATCTGACCATTTTGGAGAGCAATCTGGAATTATGCCCAAGACATTATTAAACTACCTATACCCTTCCTTTGACTCAACAATACAACTATTAGGTATGTTTCCAAAGATGATTGGAGAACAAAGAAAAAGAACCTATATGTTCTAAAAATGTTTGTAGCAGCTTTCTTTGTAGTAGTAAAGAACTGGAAACTGTAAAGATGTTTATCAATTAGGGAATTACTGAACAGGTTGTAGTATATGATTCTTTTTTTTAATAGCTTTTTATTTACATGGGTAGTTTTACAGTATTGACAATTGCCAAACCTTTTGTTCCAATTTTTCCCCTCCTTCCCCCCATCCCCTCCTCCAGATGGCAGGTTGACCAATACATGTTAAATATGTTAAAGTATAAATTAAATGCAATATTAGTAGTAGTATATGATTCTAATGGAATATCACTGTGCCAAAAGAAAGGATAAGTTCAATGATCCTAGAAAAACATAGAAAAACTTGGAAAGTGAAATGAGTAGAATATTTTATATAGAGAATATTGTACACAGTATATTTTCTGTATATAGAAAATATTGTATATAATATCAACAAAATTTATTTTAAAATTTTTTTATTAAATATTAACGTTCCAGGGCAGCTAGGTGGTACAGTGGATAGAGCACCAGCCCTGAAGTGAGGAGGACCTGAGTTCAAATCTAGTCTCAGACACTTAACACTTCCTAGCTGTGTGACCCTGGGCAAGTCACAACTCCAATTGCCACAGGGAAAAAAAAAAAAAAAAAAAAAATATATATATATATATATATATATATATATATATATATATTAATGTTCATTCTTGAAAAAGTTGGGAACCTCTGAAATAGACTAAGAACTGATTTCTCAAATGCAACAGAGTTCATGCTATTTTTTTCTTTCATAATGAAACTATGACTAAAGTATGATACAATATAAGCTTAAGTATGATACTATATAACCCATAATGATTCTACTTAGTGAAATAGTGTTAAGTAACTCATTTTCTCCTCATTGAATTTTTGGATACTGTTTTATGAACTAGTGATCAAATCACAAATGTGTACATAGCATCTTTGTTCCATGGAGGCAAAATTACCAATGGAGAATTTTAACAAGGAATTTTTGTACTGGGGTAAATTCCATCATCAGGTTAGGGAGACAGGCATTTTAGGCAGTGCAGGAGACAATCCACACTGAATGGTGTTATCAAAAGTCCCAAAGAAAATGAAGTCTGTTGCCCATTGACAGGGCTGACCATTCCCCAGGAGGTATTAGTAAGAAAGCCCCAGGAAAGAGGCTCTGTAATTTCATAGACAAAGTAAATCATATGCAAATTATAAGAAAATAATTTCAAGAGGCAGAGACCTTCTGCAGGTTGAAGCAGAACAGTTTACATAGAGATCACACTAATATACAGGGAAATGACATTGAAAGACTTCAAAACACTGATCAATACAGTGACTAATTAACACTTCTGAAGATTGTTGTTTTTAAATTTGTCTCATTTCATTTCTGGGGAGTAGCAGCCCAGACGAAATAGAATGAGGACCAAGGTAAGAGAATGGTGGGCCTTGGAAGCAGAATCCTCGCCTGTATCAGCAGTCTGAGTCAAAACCCTCGTCACAAGATTATGACTCATGGGATCATAGACTTAAAATTGAAAGGGATATTAGAAGCTGTGCAGACCAATCCCCTCATTTTACAGATCAGGAAACTGAGGCCAAGAGAGATTAAGTAACTGACCAAGATCATATGGATTATAAGATGTAGAGGCAGAATTTGAACCCAGTGCCTCTGTATTCATATCTAGCATTCTGTCTCCTGTATAAAAAAGATACCCAAATGATGGGTTACACTAGTTATATAGCTCCAGCTTCACACACAGTTGTTGTTTGTCCTTCACTCTTGAAAAAGACCATAACATCAGGAAGAGATGCCATGACATGCAAGTGAATTGGATTGAAGTGAGGGGAGACTGCAATGTGACCAGCCCCATTGTCTCCTCCTGAACCATTTGGGTCCAATGGCAAGATATAGATCAGGACAACTGGAGATGACCTTGGGTACATTAAAAATGTTGGCCCTTTTAAGCTAAAATCTCTCCCAGATCTCAGTTTGGCTGAAACAATGCCTTTTAAGGCTAGATAAGACAAGAATGAGGCAAAGAATGGGCTTTAAAAAAAAAAAGGAATCAATCTGGTAGGGGAAGACATTCAGGGTTTATGAACAAGGCAGGAAGGGGCAATAGAAAGGAATTATACTTACCATGAAAAGGAAAATGGCAACTCTAACTCTAACACTTAAAACAGTTGGGTGAGATGTAAAGCACAGTATGGGATGTAGGAATGGCAAGATCCAGTGGGCCATATGGGGCTGTAATGGTAAATGCTTAATGAATGCTTGAGTTCAACCCTCAGCAAACAATAGCTTCTAATCAAAGTCATAGTGATTCTCATTCTGTCTTCCTAATTATCAGTGATCTAGGGAGTTATGTTTTCCCTACGTCAGTTCCCAGGAGTAAATTGCATATCCAGGAGCAACACAATGATTGAATGGGTGTGCACTGAAGAGTGGTTCCATTTGCATGTTCCAAGATAATGAGATTCCCATCTCACAAAGCAATGGGACTCTGTATCAAGGAGCTATTAAACATTTACATAGTGAGCATCATTTCTTCTGGAGGTTGATAATCACTGTCTCTTTTTCCCCTCACTTGAAGCAAAAAGCTGGGTGAGAACTGCAGAAGTCACCTAGCCCTTGCCCCCTGGCTCCAGAAACCTTCCAAAATCTAGCAACACTCTACTCTAATTTTAATGACCTGCACAGATAAGGATTAAACAACTTTTCAGTAACCATTCCCAATGTTTTACATCTCCCTCATTAATGAGAAAATCAGAGAATGAAAGCACCTTAGACCTAACAATGCAGAAGCTTGAAAACTATTATCAATCATCTAGTCTAACCCAGGGATAGCTAAGTGGCACAGTGGATAGAGTGGAAAAATCACTTAATCCTGCTTTCCTCCATTTCCTCACCTATAAATGAGCCAAAGAAGGAATGTCAAACCACTTCAATATCTTTGCCAAGAAAACCCCAAAACGGGGCCAAAAGAATCCAACAGTACTGAAATGATGAAACAAGAACAATAACAAAAGTCTAATCAAATTCACTAAATTCTAGGGACAAGTATTTGCCCAAGATCACATAGGCAATAAGAAAAAGAGGCAGGATTTGAACCAGGTGCTCCAATTCCAGAGCCATTGTGTCCTTTCCACTCTTAAAACAGGTCTCCTAACACACCAGAACAAAGATTAATTAGGAATAGTCTCAAAAGGAACACAATATGATTAAGGAGGACTGGGGAAAATTTCTTACAGAATCTGAGATCCAAGGAAGCCAGGAAGCAGAAATGAGGAAAACAATGGTCTTAAATAATTGACTGGTACAATAAACTATTACAGAAAATAATAATTTTAAAAATTAATTGAACAATTTATACAATAACATTGTAAAGACAAATAACTTTGAAAGATTCAAGAACTCATTTCAATGCAATGCCCAAACATAAATCTAAAAGACCAATGATGAAACAAGCTCCCATCTCCTGACAGAGAAGTGATGGACTCAGGGTAAAGAATGAGGCATATACTTTTGGATGTGGCAAATGTGGGGATTTATTTGGCTTGCTTACACATATTTTTATAATTAATTTTAAATCAGAAGAAGCCATGGGGGAAAAATAGTGATCATTAATTGAAAAAAATAAAATGACAGATTTTTTTTAAATAGAGAGATGAAGGAAAGGGGGGGAAAGAGCTGATAGGGCATTAGGAAGTTAAGAATGACATGTCCAGCTAGTATGGTCAAAGGAAGAAACTTGAATTTAGGTCTTAATGACTCCAAGGCTGATTCTCTGTATATCTTACATAGACATAGTCTAGGTTTGGAAGGAACCTATGGGATCTGTAAACCCTAATCCCCATTTTACAGATTAATAAATTTAGGCCCAGAGATTTGTCCAGGGTCACACAGCTAGTAAGACTATGAGTCAGGATCCAAATCTAGTTTTTCTCGGCTCTAATTCCAGTATTTTTATATGCCTTTGGCTGCATTGATGAAATATTTCCCACCTGACAAAGTAGTAGCCTCATTTCTAATGTGTCAAGGACAAAATCAAGGAAAATGAATGTCCATAGTTTCCTCTTCATGCATCATTAGGGAGATGAACACGGGAATGAAGTATGTCCCAGGGAATGTTATACTAGTGACATTGTGCTGTGTCAGGAGAGAAAGCTAGAAAAAAAATTCACTGCAATTAAATTTTCATACATCAATGCTCTCGTGATGAATTAAATAACCATGCACCAAATGAAGGAGAAATATCAGTGCCTATGAGAAAGGAACATCAAAGCAGGGTTTGTCAGGTGTGTGGCATGAGCCCAAAGTTCCCTCATTAAAATTAAATTTCAGCAGCTGCAACAATGAATGGCTTTTAATGGACATGATAGAGAAATAGGC
Source organism: Sminthopsis crassicaudata (assembly GCF_048593235.1). Taxonomy (NCBI): domain Eukaryota; kingdom Metazoa; phylum Chordata; class Mammalia; order Dasyuromorphia; family Dasyuridae; genus Sminthopsis; species Sminthopsis crassicaudata. The sequence continues at coordinate 278,888,900 of NC_133621.1, forward strand.
TGAGGATACTATGAGAATGTATGTACAAAAGTGGATTATCTATTCCTAGCATGCCTTAAGAAAATATAATACCTTACACACATATATTGTATCTGGGTTATATTGTAACATATGTAAAATGTATGGGGATTGTCTGTCATGGGGGGGAGGGAGTGGAAGGAGGGGGGGCATAATTTGGAAAAATGAATACAAGGGATAATATTATTTTAAAAATTACTCATGCATATATACTGTGGGGGAAAAATTCTAAATAAAATTTTTTAAAAAGAATATATAATACCTTATAAAACCTAGAATACAATAACCACTTTCCCACTTGTCCTATAAAGAATAAAAGAACAGCTCACAGGAAGCAGAATGGTGCTTCGAAACAAATGAAATTTAGAGTCATAGATTCTCCTTCCACTATGAAAATTCCCTTTTGATATGATTCCTATTGAACTCTGGCTTCATAAAAATTTGTCCAGGGAGCAGAGCTCTGTTAGAGACAGACAGGTAGAGAAAAAGGGAAAGAGACAGAGAGAAGATAAAAAAAGATAATAGAAGGACAGAGATGATATGTGCATACATACACAGATTTATAGACAGCTGATAAATATTACAGGCCTGTGCCATGATACTCAACAGGACTTTGTTTTATTAGTGGATATTTTTAAAGGTTTTGTTTCACTTTTTTCTTTTTTTAATGAGGAAGGGAGATAATGATAAGATTAAAAATAGAAAAGAAAAATCATTAAAGCATTTTTAAATGCACAGAATAGAACATAAGAAAAGGCAAGATCACCAAAAAAACTAAGACAAATTCAAAAATTACATGTTGTTAAAAGAAAAACAAGAAGTACATATTAGAGATTCACAGTTTCACTTATAATCCTTTTTCCATTCTGTTGGTGTTGTTCAATTGTTTCAATCATGTCCAACTCTTTGTGACCTCATATGTGGTTTTCTTGGCCAAAAAACTGGAGTGGTTTGCCATTTCCCTGTCTAGCTCATTTAGTAGATGAGGAAACTAAAGTAAACAGGGGCAAGTGACTTTCCCAGGATCACATAGCTAGTGAGTGTTCAAGGCTGAACTTGAACTCAGGGAGATTTTCCATTCTGCAGCATAATTAAAATGTTCATTTCATTTGGTATCTAAATGCATGTGAAAATAATTAAAAATAAAAGCCTAACAAAATTGAATGTGAACTAAGTTTTTTTTCTGAATAGAAAACAAAACAAAAATATAGCTTCCGTTGACCTTATGACATAAAGTCATAAATGTTTAATCTGTCTAAAATCTCAGCAACTTGTTGCAAATTCCAGTACATGAAAATCTCATAGATATATGTGCAATCACATGGAGAATAGTACCCCAAAACACATGAAGCTATTTTATTCTTTCTTTTCAAAATAATCACCCCAAAACACACGAAGAGGTCTCATTTAGCTGATTCTCTATCCATTACTACATGCTTCCTCATGGACACTCCTCTACCTTCGGACATATTCTTTGCTCCCACAGAAGGTGGTAGCCTCCTATAATCTGGCAAAAGATCCTCCTTGCAATTTTAGTAATGCAATCCCAAGCTAGGGACGGACCCCCTTTCACTGTGGCCTTTCCTTTTCGATAAAATACTGCTGACCTCAGTCTTCATAAAAGTTTGTCTAGTGAGCAGGGTACTATTACCTTTTATCTTTATTAAAAATCCCAAGTCACCTATTGAAGGTTCTAAAATAGTCACTACAAATTTTAACACCTTTTCTCTTTCTCAATATTTGCAAAACATTCAACACAGTAAGTACTTCTCATCCTGTACTTTCTTCCATGTACTCTATGATCCAGAGACACTCCTTGCTGTCCCTAAACATACTGTGGCTTTTTGCTGGCCATTCTCCACAGGAGTAATGTCTTCCCCCCCTCACTTAACCGTCTAAGTTTCTTTGACTTCAAGACTCAATTCCACTCCCATCTTCTGTAAGAAGCCTTTGCCTGTTGCCCCAAAGCACCCCACCCCTGCTTTCCCTCTGAGGTTCACTTCATTCCACCCAGTACACATCTTGCATGCACATATTTGTTTGCATGTGGTTTCCCCCACTAAAAAAAAAAAAAATAAATTCCTGAAGGGTAGAGTACTGTTTTTGCCTTTCTCTATATCCCTAGCACTTAGTATAATGCCCTGGAAAGAGTAAGCCCCCACTAAAGGCTTATTGACTGACCACGTCCAGTGCCCAGAAGAGTTCCTAGTATTCTACAGCTAAACAAATACAGTTTGATGGATCTGATTTTGAAGTTGACATTTCTTTCCCGATCTGCATTGAAAACTCATAATATGAGGCCCCAGGGCCCTTCCAGCTCTAAACTTCAGTGATCTCACTTCTCGTGAATGCCGATAAATCATAGTTTTCAAACTTTTAGATTATAAATGGGAAGATGCATGAATTGTAGGAGAACATTTGCCCAGTCACTTTCACAACCTGCTACAAAGGCAATCTTTTCCCAACCACTGGCCAAATTCTTAATCATCCACTCAATCACTGTATTTTACACACACACACTCACACACACACACACACACACACACACACACACACACATACACACAGAAAGAGAGACAGAGAGACACAGACAGACAAAGAGAGAGAGAGAGAGAGAGAGAGAGAGAGAGAGAGAGAGAGAGAGAGAAAAGAAGAAGAAGAGAGAGACAAAGACATGAGAGAGAGAGACAGAGACATGAGAGAGAGAGAGAAAGAGAGAGAGAGAGAGAGAGAAGGAGAGAGAGAGAGACAAAGACATGACAGAGACAGAGACATGAGAGAGAGAGAGAAAGAGAGAGAGAGAGACAAAGACATGACAGAGACAGAGATAGAGACAGAGACATGAGAGAGAGAGAGAAAGAGAGAGAGACAGAGAGAGAGAGACAGAGAGAGAGAGAAAGGAAGAAAGAGAGAAAGAGGGAGAGAGAAATAGAGAGACAGAGAGACAGAGAGAGAGCTTTATTAGTCACACTTTACAGCACAGGAAACTGAATGACAAATAGTTCATTGACTCCATAGCTACCACACCCCCTTCCAAAAAAAAAAAAAAATCCCTCATTTTGATAGCATGTCACAGGATAGCAAAAAGGACCTTTGAACGATTCTGTCATCTGTGTTTCCTGACCTAGTCCCCCAGTCACTTATTTAGTGACTATTATCACTATCTCTGGCTCCTCCTATGTTGTGCCACAGACTAACTACACAATCCCTACACCACTTACAATGCCATTTCATTTACCACCCCATTGCAGCCTGTTAACAAAGATGGGGATAGAGAACCACCACTAATAGCATAAATTGTGTAAAATTGCATATGAAACCCAAGAGTCCAAAGTTCCAAGTAAATAGACAAAACTATAACAAGTTCCTTTCAGACATCGATTGCCAAGTACATGTGAAATACCTTGCAGGGGATTAGTAATTAGAGATAACATTTATGGGATCTCCTTACAACAACCCTGCAAAGTAAGTAGCAAAAATATGTTTAGTCCCAAATTAGAGATGGAAAAAGAGAAGCTCTGAGGATTTAGTGACTTACCCTGAGTTGTGCAGCATTCCTATTCCAAACTAAAACACCGAGATCTCTAAATAGGGAGGGGAGGGGAAAAAATGTATTTGAGGGAAGATTCAAATCTGTCTCTCAGCTCCAAGTTTAGGGCTCTACCCACTGTGGCACAGTGTCAATGATATAAATGCATCCCAGAAGAAAGAATGAGGTAAATTTGTTTAAATAAGTCATGTGTTTCAAATTGGACAGTATTTGTATTTTTAAATTGTTGTATTGCTGAGACATACATATTGCATAATAAAATATTTTTAAAAACTTTCCCCAAAACCACTTTTTAAATAAGTAGCACAAGAGAGAGTAGAAATAATACCAGTTATTAGCACATTTTCCCTCTCCCTGCCCCTTTCCCCAGTAATTACCTTGTAAATGCTTTTTCTTTAGAGAGATTCATCTAGCCTCTGACACATATTAGCTATATGACCCTAAGAAAGCCACTTTATACCTTAGGACGCCAAGACTAAGACTTGCAGAACAGTCCATTAATACACATTTATTAAATGCTATCTATATGGGAATCACTGTACTAAGCACAGGGGACATAAAGACAAACATGAAAGAGTCCCTTTCCAGAGCGCATATTCTAAAAGGGTAACTTGTGTTTACATTTTGGCATATACAAAACAAGGGCAGCTAGGTGGACCATGTGCACCAGACCTAGAGTCAGGAAGACTCATCTTTATGAGTTCAAATCTGGCTTCAGACACTTATTAATTGTGTAGCTTTAGGCAAGTCACTCAACTCTGTTTGCCTTATGAGTTTCCTCATCTGTAAAATGAGTTGGAGAAGGAAATGGTGAACCACTCCAGTGTCTTTGCCAAGAAAACTCAGAACAAGGTCTTTAGAGTTAGATACATCTAAAAAAGATTGAATACTTTCTCTGTCTGTCTCTGTCTGTCTCTGTCTGTCTCTCTCTAATAAAAAAAACAAAAGAAGGTGACTCTTAAACTTTGTCTTAAAGAAAATTAAATATTCCAGAGGAGGAGAAGAATAAGGAGAGCAATCTCAACATGGTGTTTAGCTAGTGCAAAGCTTCGGAACTGGAAATAGAAATATTGGATACATGGATGCATGGAACTTCAGTGGATCCAAGAAGAATCCAAACAAAGTGAACTGGGGAGCAAAGTGAGATTAGATTACTTAGATTTGTAGTGAGTCCAATCAGCCTGGTTGCAGAACTTCTACCATCTTCATTTTACATTCCATGATCTGGAACAATGGCAGCAGAGGTGGGAAGTGATGCAGGGATAGTAGGGTTTGGGAGATATGATAAAAAATAGGATGATAATAATAATGATGATGATGATGAGGGATTTAAGAAAAGAGGAGTATAGGGTTGAACTGGTTCCCTAAGGGATCAAGACTGAGAAGGAGAAAGTAGATCATCAGAGCAGGGGTAACAATCTCAAAAAATATTGGGATTGCAAGATGTGGATGAAGAATAGGTTGGGGGAAGAATGAGGCAAGGGGAAAGATGGAATTAAAGGAGATTATAATCTGAACAAAGATCTTCTAAGAACACCTGCCAATCTTTAATCATAAAGGAAGTTTCTTAATTAGGAAATTAACTAGGTGATGCAGTAGATAGAATGCTAGGCTTGGATTCAAGAAGACCTAAGTTTTTTTTTTCTTGCTTTACCCCCTTCTGACTCTGTGATCTCCCTCTTTTTTTAATAAAAGCTTTTTCTTTTTCAAAATACATGCAAAGATAGTTTTGAACATTCACCCTTGCAAAACATTATGTTCCATATTTTTCTCCTTCCCTCTCTACCTCCTCTCTCCCCTAGACAGCAAGTAATCCAATATAGATTAAGCATGTGCAATGATAGACCTAAATTTAAATCCAGCTTCAGATACTTACTGGCTATGCGATCCTGGTTAACTTTCTTATCTTCTTCCACAGTTTTCTCAACTGTAAACTGGAGAGAAATAAATAGCATTTTCCTCTGTGGATTGTTGTAAGGATCAAATGAGATGATATTTGTATATCAGTAGATTTGGACAGTGCCTGGCATTTAACAAATGTTTGTTTCTCTCTTTCTTTCTAAGAAATTTTTTGCCAATGAAATCACAGGACCAAACGTATACACAGATTTTATAAAATTTATATTTTTACACATGCTTTATATATTTGTAATTTTATATTTCCATATATTTGTAGTTATAATTTATATATTTACATACACAGCCCACTTGCAGCAGCTCAGAGCTCCCAAGTTCCAAAAATCTCCTGGCCAGATCCTTTCTAGTAGCAGAGATTATAGGTGTGTATCACCACACCCAACTCCGTAACTAGTTGATGAAACATTTAGACCTTGGTAACCAATGCTTCCTTTACATCCTCTATAGCTATAACTTAAATTTTTCTTATTTGTATACAACATGCTAGAATATTAGTAAAGGCAGTCACAGTCTAGCATAGCATAAGCATTGAATAAATGTTTGCTAAATTTCCTTGCATTTAATCACAGTCATACACAGTAAGTAACAGAGTCCAGACTTAAATCCAGACCTTTGACTTTGACAATCAATGCTCTTCTCAATATGTCTCTGCCATGTATCTCTTCACTTGTCATATCCTTCCACCCCAATATAGAAGTTGGTAAGAGAGAAGGATTAACTGACCAGCATCTTCAAGAACAAAAAATCATCAGCTCTCTCTCTCATGCTCTAGTTTATGATTGGGACAAAGGACTGTCTAGGTGTGGTCTCATACTCTTCTCTTTCCCCTCCTAACCCCAGAATGATAAACCTAATTATCAGATTGTTAACTCAGGTGAAGGCTGATTTGAAGCATCTCAAATAAAATCTTGAGCTGGATATTATTGCATAGTATCCTAAAACCCATTTTTATATAGTGCCTGCCTGCTTGCCTGGGTGTAGTCCCTTGCTTTGGGATTTTAAAAATATACTGTCTATTTTTAATTGTATTTCTATGGAAATCTTTTCTTTTTCCTCAACCAGATTGGCAGAATTATGAGCGAGCAAGGCTTTAGGAACATTAAAAGACTTGGCCTGGGTTCTAGGATAGAGACCATAAATTATACAGTTCTTCAAAAAGAGAGGAAAAAAAATTGGACAGTATTTCTTTCTCCTATCCTAGAATACATTATATCTATAAGAGCCTCTAAGTAGGTTTTTTTATAAAACGCTTAGACTTCATGAGCATTTTAGGGAAGTCATAAAGTGAGGGGATATTCTGGCATATTAGAACATCATCTGGACCAAAAACTAGGCTGAAATCTACCTTTAAGGTGAAATTGACATGGTAATTTTTTTCAACCTCCCACAATTCCCTAAATCTGTGAATCTTCCTTTTGTGCAAGGTATATTTTTGACAGTGACAGTTCTGGATCCTACATTTTATTAAGAACTTTGACAAACCTGTTGATATTCTTGTCATATTAAAAAAAAATCAATATATAAAATTAAGTACCTTAATCAGTGTAAGAATTAGATTTTTAGGGACATGGACACGATTCCTTGGAGTGCTCCACTAGGAAACTTCCTACAAGCTCTCCCTGTTTTACCAGGACTGCACATTTAGAGGCTACTCACAGGCTAATCCCCCTTTTGATTGTTACTAGAGTTTTGGCTCTGTTTCTAAATTTAGGCAACTTGGTGGTCCCCTGCTCTGTGAGGGTTCAGCATATCAATACCATACTTCATATGGACATCCAAATAGCACAGCCCACTTGCAGCTCAGAACTCCCAAGTTCCAAAGATCTCCTGGCCAGAACCTTTCTAGTAGCAGAGATTATAGGTGTGTATCACCACACCCAACTCCATAACTAATTGATGAAACATTTAGACCTTGGTAACTGATGCTTCCTTTATATCCTCTAATAATATGTTATAAAAATTTTCTGGGATTCAAAGTCAAGTCCATTGACCTCAGTTTAAAGACTCTTTTTTTTTTTTTTTTTTTTTTTGAAATGAGCACATTTCCTCATCTCCAATCCACTGGCACTTCTACAATTCTCAAAAATTTGTCAAAGATCACTGATTATTACTAGTTGGTCAATCTCAGCTGCTAATTCTTTGTGTTTTCAGAATGTAGTTTATTCAGACCTACTGACAATCTCCTTCAGTATACCCTCTTATCTGTCTTAAATTTCATTTCCCTACTGGTTATTTTTGGGTTTTCCTTTCTAGTCCAAAAGATCATTCAAAGATAAGCAAAATATAAGTTGAATACCTCCTCTCAATTTAACCATCTCATCACCCTTGAGAAATAGTCCTAACATTTCTTTTTTTTTTTTAATGCTAAGGCAATTGGGGTTAAGTGACTTGCCCAGGGTCACACAGCTAAAAAGCATTAAGTGTCTGAGACCAGATTTGAACTGAGGTCCTCCTGACTTCAAGGCTGGTACTCTATCCACTGCACCACCTAGCTACCCCCTAACATTTCTTTATTCTTTCATGGGAAGCTAACAACTTAGCTAAAAATGTCTCTTTTTTATCCATTGGATTTACTGCTAGGCTCAACTGTCTATGAACTTTAGTTCCATGATACACAGTAGAAAATAGAAGAATAGAGAGTAGAATGAATGAATGAAGTATATTCTTTCCATATCATGAAGGTTTGAGATATGGATGATCTGGAAAATTCAGGTGAATTTTTTTTATCTTCTCTTCGTACCCAAAGAGTCTAAACTTTCTTTTTCTTTTTCTATTTTCTCTTCTTTTTTCTTCTTATTGTAAAATCTGGGGTTAGAATTTAGTCATAGACTCTGGATAGTCTGCTGGCCTCTATGAATTCTGCAAAATTCTCCCAAAATTTCCACTTAATTTCTTATGCCAACCCATGAGGTATGTAAACCATGATGGGGATTGTCTCAAAGTCAAAAAGATAATTGCATTTATAAAGTGCATATTATGCACCAAGCACTGTGTGTAAATCCTAGGGATACAAATATAAAAGGAGAGACAGTACCTGCCCTCAGGGAGCTTACATTCTAATAATGGAGACTACACACATAGGGGAGTGGTAACCAGACAGGACATTTACAAGATGGTTAGGTGGAAGTATGGAGAAGTAGACTGACAAACATCATACAACAATAATAGAAGCATCGATCATGATTCCAGAACTGAAGGAGAAGAGAAAAATGATGGACTTGGAGGAGTAAAGAAAGCATGACTAGCTGGGGCTTTCCTGACATAGAAGTCCAAGGCAGACAATCAAGAAAACAGGACCCCAGAGCAGAGGTTTCTCCTGGACAGCAAGGTGAGAGACAAAGTTATGGAAAAGATTATTGAAGTGTAAGGTATATTTGCTCTCCTGCTAGGCACTAATTAATCCTAACCACACCCAATAAGAATTTGATCTCCAAAATATTTCTCCCATCTTTTCTTTCCTTTTGATTCCCATTGTTCCTACCTTAGAAGGCCATATTACCTTTGATTTGAATATCCTAAGCCTTTCTCTCTTCTCCAACCTATCCTATATTGCTGCCAAATTAAGCTTTCAAACACGAAGTTCTTATCACATCATTACATTAGATAAAGTCTGTATTGGCTTCCAATTGCCCACTGAATAAAGTCTACTTGTCTTAATCTGGAATTCTAGACTCCCTGTTTGAGATTCTAAAATACATTTCCAGCCTTATTTTGTGCTAGTCTATTGTACATATTCTATAACCTAGGAAACTAGACCACTCCACAACGGATACCATCCCTCAAGACATCCTCTGATTTCCCACCTCCTCAATTTTGCTCACACCATTTCCTGTGCCTGGGATTGCTTCTGCTCATCTCCAATACTACCACTATCACCATCACTCCTATTTATTAATATTCTATTCAACATTCAAGGTCTGGCCCTCAAGACATCTTCCTTGATCATCCCCACTCCAGTCATGGGAAGTATTCTCTACCTTCCAAAAACTCACATAGTGATTTAGATGTATTTCTTTTATGCACTTGTCTTGTTCTGTTTGATATTCAAATTTTGGTCTATGTCTCTTATTTCTTTTATTGAATGATTGTGTGTTTATGTCTCTTTCAACATTAACTTCAGTACAGTGCACATTTTTTTTAAACTACTTCAGGGAAATATTATTTCAATGACATAAATATTAGCTCACTGAGATAGAGCACAGGTCATTTCAAGCTGTGAATTCTTATCCATTTCCTTCCAAGATAAGATATAGTCAATTTCTTTTCTTTCCTTCTTTTTTTTTTTTGGGGGGGGGGGCAGGGTTATATCATACAGTCATGATTGTGTCTAGCTTCTCTGCATGTCTGTCTATCTGCCTCTGTCTGTTTTCCTCTTCCTCCATATCTTTCTCACTCTGTATCTGGATCTTTTTTTCTCTGAATTTCAATTTCTCTGTCTCTGTCTCTGTCTCTGTCTCTCTCTCCCTCTCATTCTCTATATATGTAACTAAGAGAACAGAGAGGCTAAACAATTTATCCAGAGAACAAAGCCAGTATGTATCAGAGACTGGTCCTCGACTTAGATCATCCTGAAGCTTCCAAGGCCAGTCCTCTACTCACTAAGCTTCCTTCCTTCACCATTACCCACTTTTCAGCTTCCCTTTGTCTTACCTTCCCTTATTAAATTGTAAGCTCCTTGAGAGCAGGGACTACACACACACACACACACACACACACACACACACACACACACACATATGTAGTATTTTGTACTCTTCCCAGTATTCTGTACAGTGGCTGACACATAGTAAGTATTTAATATTTATTGATCGTGGAGTATAAATGAATCTGTGACTCATTTGGAAGATCCTGTGAAGATTTAAAGAATGGATGAATAACTGAATGAATGAATGAATTATTGAATACAGTACTCAGTACAACAAAAGGAAATAGTGTTAAAGATATTACTCAATTAGGAAGAGGCAACTTGAGATGAAGAGAGAGATCTGGTCTCAGAATTAATCAGAATCTAAGTTCTATCTCTGACATACACCAGCTGAGCCCCATTCCCTCAGTCCATTGCCTGCCTCCCACCTCCACCTACCTAAGACAACTCTAAAATTTTAAGTTACACAACAATTACCATCTGTTTTAGTAGAGAGAGGTTCCTTATTAGAAATTCCCTGGATCAAGGAAATTACAGATACAGTCTTTTTTTGTTTTTTAGTTTCTTGGGGTTTTTTGGTTTGTTTGGTTTTCTTTTTTGTTTTGTTTTTGTTTTTATTTTTTACAAATTAGACATAACATGACATTAGCAAAGAGAAGGCTGGCTTGTGGACAGATCCTGCTATTCTTCTTTATGGCATGTGTCACCCTGGACTCTGCAACTTAGTTTCCTCATTTGCAGAATGGAGGTGATTCCAATTGTAGTGCTTTGCTCACCATGTTTCATATGTCTATTATTAATTAGGATTCATTTGCATAGTGAAGGATAAGGAAGGACAGGAGGAAAACCAGACAGTATCACATGAAAGGAAAAAAATCCCCTACCAGCAATCTCTTCTTTCTCCCTCTACAGATATAAAAAGGCATGCAGGGAGTTATTTATTTCTTTGATTCAATGAACTGAGAGCCTGCTGTGTGGAAGGCAACTGCACTATGGCCTCTGCAAGGATACAGGAAGACAAAATCAGCATCAGCATCAGTTGAATGTCATAAGTGAGGAACAACATGCTTTGGGTAGAGAATGGCCACTTCTAAGGCTGAGAGATTCTGATTCTAAACCTTTGTTATTAAGTTGGACAGCCAGGACTTGAATCTGGAGCCTCTGGCTACCAAATCTTGGGCTCTTTGGAGTATGTCACTTCTCAGAAGTTGTAAAGCATCGGACCTTAGGGTCTTAGATGTAAATCTAGAACAGATGAGAGATCTGAGGCCCAAAGATTTGAAATGACTTGCCCAAAGTTTGAAGGCAGTTAAGCATTACGAGTAGGAATTTGAACCCAAGATCTCTCATGTCAGAGCCATTTTTTTTTCTACTGTTAACAGGTTTTCTTCTCAAAGAAAGGCTTGAAAGTGTTTTAGTTTTTTCAAGAAATGAGATTACTTCTAAGTAGTACTTTGTAATTACCAAAGAGACAAGAAACTTTACCAAAAGCTATTCTTGGGAAGCCCTACTTTGAATTATGAAAATGTCCCAAAATTTAATACCCAAGCCACCAGCTCTGGGAAAAAGCAAGTGTTAATGAGGGAAGATGAGAGATGTAGATAGGAATACTATACATAGAGAAATGGATCTGAACTCAAGAAGACCTGAATTTAAATCTAGCCTCAGATGCTTACTAGCTGTATGACTGGGGGCAAGTCATTTAAGCACTATTTGTCTCAATTTTCTCAACTGTAAAATGGGAATAATAATAACATTCATTTCACAAAGTTGTTATGAGGATCAAATGAGATAATATTTGTAAGGGGCTTAGTACAATACCAACAATATAGTAGGTGCTTAATAAATGTTTGTTCTCTTCCCTTTAAAGTGAGGGGGAACTGAATTAAATAAGGGTGAAGGACAGACTTGCTGGATTCCAAGATCCTGTTTAGCTCTAGATCTATAAACCTATCATTATCTATTGGCATCCAATTCATGGGCACAGAAGAGTACAGATTCCACAATATATTTTTACAGTAGAAGCTTAAAAAGCTTTATAATTTGTGGTAAGCTTCTCAGCAGGAGAAAAAATGGCAGTGAGGAGGGGACAGGGTCCAGCATTCTCAGAACATCGCCCATCCTTCTCTAAGACTGTCAATTTGGAGTTTGAAGAGGGGTTATTTTTTTTCTTGATGAACCTCAGAATCTGTCTGAAGACCTCAGAAAAGAATGAACCTTGCCAGTGACTTGTCATGTGACCAGAGAAGAGACCTTCCATTTTTCTATGTTCTCATTTGCTTATCTCAAACAGCAGTAATAAATCAGGATTGGACTATCCCAATAGGTAGTTACTGCCAATAAAGCCTTGTTGCCAGAAGTGACTTGTTTTGTTACAGATGGTGAGTCACACCTGACCTGATCTGACCTGGTCAGTCCTGATGGTAAACTTATTCACATTGCCATCCTGCCAAGAGTAGCAGATTCATGAGTTCAAATTATGTGGTTTGGTGGCTTGACCACTGGACTTGGATGTGGAAAGATCGGCATTCAAATCTTTCCTCTGATACTTAACCTCAACAAGTCACTTAACTCTTTCAGACTCAATTTCCTTATTTGTAATAATAATAGCTACTTCCCAGAACTGTTGTCAAAATCAATATTTATTTTCCCTTTTTTAACAAATTTATTTTATTTGAAAAAACAGAATAAGAAAAAAAGAAAAACAAAAAAGCAATACAAAGCAAAATGAAACAAAAGAAAAGAGAATATTATCATGTGCTCAGCAGAACATCAGGGAGGATTCAAAATATATAACAACAAATACCAATTTAAGAAAGTATATATATGTAATATACATATATGTAGAAGAAATTATATTCATGAGTGTCCATCTTTTCTTTACTTCTTTGTAAATTGTTCCTTTATTCTCTGCTGTGCACCTTTTTTATTTTATTCTTTTTTCCTTCTTTCATCAGCCCCCTACCCCCAAACAGACTATGGTTAAGAAAGGATATATTTTTATCTATATATCTATACATGTGTATGTGTGTAGATATATACATTCACATACATATACACACATATCTCCCTTTCATCCCCTCCATTACCCCCAAGCTACAATTAAGAAACAACATATTTATGTATGCATATATAAATGTATACATACATACATATACTTACACACACACATACTCCAGATACACACATATCTTTCTTATCCCTGCTGACTCTTTCATTAAATTTTGCTCCATAATTTGACTCACTATTACTTAACTTCCCCCCACCAAGGATCCTTCCCTTGTTTTCTTCACTCACTCTTTGCTTCCCCATACACCTATCCCTCCCCTCTTATTTCTTTATAGATTTTGGAAGGTGCTATACCCTTCATAGTATTTATGTAGTGTTGCTAATTGAACCCATTCCTGATGTGAGTAGGTTTTCAGAACTATGGGTCCTCCTCCCCCTCTAATGCTTCTGTGTCTATTCTTCCTCTGCATCTCATTTGTATAATATGATTACTTTTTTTACCTTTACTGTACCACTCTTTCTTTTGAGCTTACTCTATTGTTGAGGTAAATCGTAAAGATAAAGTATACATTTCCCATGTAATAAAATTTGTTCATATTTAAACAGTTTGTCCATGTTGAGTTCCTTACATTTATTTGCTCTTTGATATTGGCTCTTATGTGTTAAATTTTCTTTTAAGTTGAGGTTTGGTTGATGGAAAGTCCTGAAAATCTGCAAGTTAATTAAATATTCATTTTTTTCTCATTCAAAATTATAGATAATATTGCTGGATATGATATTTTTGGCCATAGGTCTACTTCTTTTGCTGATCTGTAGATAAATTCCGAGACCTATCATCTTTTATTGTAGCTGCTGATCAGTCTTGTACAATTCTAATTGTGTAGCTCCAGCCTCTTTGAATTGTTTTTTCTTTTTTTTGCAAATTTTTATCTTTGATCTGAGGGTTTGAAAATTTGGCAAGAATAATTTATTATTATTATTAAATTATAAATTATAAATTTAATTTCATTAAATTGAAAAAAAAAATTGGTAAGCAGGATGCTCTCAGAAAAACCTGGAAAGACTTCCATGAGTAATACAAAGTGAAATGTACTATTACACAAAGTAGCAGCAATATTGCAAGATGATTATCTGTGAATGACATAAACTATTCTCAGCAATACAAAGATCCAAGACAACTCTGAAGTAGTTAGGCTAAAAAAATGCTATCCATACCCAAAGAAAAAACTGATGATGTCTGAATGCAGATAGAAGCATACCTTTTTTAAAATTTTTCTCTTTTTTTTTTGAAGGTTTTTTTTTTTTAGGTCTATGCTTTTTTATACAACATGACTATTATGGAAAGGTTTGGGATGATTTACACAGATATAACATATATCAAATTGCTTGCTTCTCAATGGGGGTGGGGTAGAGGGAAGAAGGGAGAGAATTTGAAACTCATAGATTTGAGAACAAATGTTTAAAATTCTTTCTACATATATCTGGGGTGGGAGAGTAGATAAATACAAAAATTTTAAAAGGAAGAAAGAAAATGCCATGGACAGTATAGTTTATGGGGTCAGAAAAAGTCAAACCTGATTGTACAAATGAATAACAATTAATTCAAAACATTCTATCTTGACTAATCAAACTATATTTGAAGGGAATAATTAAGTCTGAACTGCTTTAATTGCTTCTAACTGATCATGTATGTTTGGATGTTTTAGGGGTAATGAGGCAATCCTTTTATTAGCCACTAAATGAATAAATGAAATCATTTATTAAGTTTTTACTATGTTCAAAGCAATATTGAAAATATAAATAGAATAAGCAAAACAACTACTGATTTTAAAAGGCTCCTATTCTAATAGGAAGAGACCAGGAATATAGGAGGGTCCAATGGAATGGTAAATGGTAGTACTTATTCTTTAATGATATTTCCATTGATAAAAACCATATGTTTTTCTCCCACTGAATCATTTGAAAGTATCAAAGACTTTGGAGATACAAACTTTCTTTACCCAGACTTAGTAGATGAGTAGATGGAAGTTACAGTTACAGTAGGTCAATTGACAAGTCATAACCACAAGGGTTACTTCCTTGTATATTGGTTTCAAGGATTAGATAGAAATAGGGCTGGTAGTCTGAGAAGGGCTATTCCCAGAGCTCTTGTGCTTACTTGCTTATTGATAGCAATCAGTAGCCTGTTGCTATAGGCTATGGAAGCTGGACTGGGAGCAGAGCCATTGCTTTGGAAGCTGTTACTATTCTCAGGGCTTTTGGACTCAGGGTCTTAGGCTACCTCCAACAGGGATTGGGTAATAATGGGGCAGCTTTGACCTGCTTTGCAGGTGTTTTTTCCTCTCTCACTGAGAGAAAAGAGACTGAACTTCAGTGGACATTTTAAAAGGGAATGATTCCATTCTTATTTCCTTACTCCTTCGAACCTTCTGTTTGGCAAATACAGGCAGTTTTAACTTTATATAAGTGGACCCTTCAGCAGACCTTTACATAAAACAATTTTACTGTAAAGCAAATTTGCAGATGTGGGAAATACACAAAGGGAGGCAGAAAGGGGCCCTGGCCAGAACCAAAAGGAAGAGAAAGAAGGGGTGGAGAGACTCAGAGGCCAGACAGGATGGGTGACCTGCTGGAGCTGAGGTACCCAAGAATGGACTGACGGAAGATATACATGAGGATGGATGGGTAAGGCAGTGCAAAGGTCTCCTTTTTCTGCACCAAGCCTCAATCTGGCAGCAGAGCAGGTGGCATCTGCTTTCACTTGGAGGATTTTTTTTGTCTTTTTTTCTCTTTAGTGGGGGAGTGGGAGGCTGCAGAGCACCTGGTGGAGAGACAGGAGCAGAGAAATTGCATAGTCCTATACAGTCAAGTAAACATAGGTGCTTTTTAGAAAGCAGATTTCTTTCAAAATTCTTTATGTAAAATCAAATGTGTGTAATGTGATTCTGTAAGAGAACTGTGTGTAATTCTTTGTCCCTAAGATTGAGGGAGGAGCCACCCTTCCTCCTACCCCGGCAGAAATGGCAAACTGCCAAACACATGTCCTGTCTTAACAAGCCTGAGCTGGAGTTCAGAGCTGTGGCTTCTTTGTTTGATCCTACTTGACTGAATATTGATCTCAAGATGCAAATATGCAGGCATGAAGGTGACCTTGAGGGTGGGAGAGATATGCTAGCTTAAGTCCACTGAGTGGGGCTGACTGGAGGAAAGGGAAGTTTCCTTCTCATAAAACACCAAAAGGAGGGCCCCAAGCTCTAGGGCGACTGGAGAATAGGTACAAGCTTTAAGAGTGATTCCCTGCTTGCTGCTTCATTTCTGCTAGAATGGGGAGCCCTCCCACATGAAGGATCCAAAAAAAAAAAAAAGAAATATGATGGCATAGACCCTGACATTTAAAACTCTTGAGTCACCATCTTTTCTTGCTTAATGGCAGGGAAATCCTTAGGGAGCTAGAAAACCCAAAGGATTCAAGCATTGAGCTAGCTAGCCAGGACACTGGGTCAGCTGGAAACAAGGCAGGGCAACTCCATTTATGACCTATTCAACTCCATTACATAAGAAAGATGCTGGCAAGCATCCCTAGAAAAATTTGGCCTAAATGGTATGGGGATTTCAAACTGTACCATGCTAGAGAAGATTGGGGGAAAAAATGTATCTCCCTTCTTTATAAAAGTATATACTATACTAATAGCAACCCATTCTAGTATCTTTGCCCCCCCAAAAAATGATCCAAATTGTCAGACACAACTAAACAAAAAGACGTACAATATACACATACATATATGTATGTGTTTATGTATACATATACTTCTAATATCCTTTTTTATTTGTTTGTTTTGCACAGGCAATTGGGGTTAAATGATTTGGCCAGGATCACCCAGCTAGGAAGTGTTAAGTGTCTGAGGCTAGGTTTGAACTCAGGTATTTAGGTCTATCCATTGTACCAACTAGCTGCCTCTATACATATACTTTTAAAAGAAGAGAGATATATGTGTATGTGTATGTGTATATATACATATGTGTGTATACATACATAACTATATCCTCAAAAATTATTGGTCGTTTAACATGATTATACATTTATAACCTATATCAGATTGCTTGCCATTTGGGGAGGTGGGAGAGAATGGAGAATAATTTGGAACTCAAAATCTTATTTTTAAAAACACATGTTGGAGCAGCTAGGTGGTACGGTGAATAAGTGTACTAGCCTGGAATCAGGAGAGCCTAAATTCAGATCTGACCTCAGAGACTTGATAGCTTACTAGCTGTGTAACTCTGGACAAGTCACTTAATCCTGACTAACTTGCAAAATAAAAACAAAATGAATGTTGAAAACTATCTATATGTAATCGGAATAAATTAGGGACTAATCCTGCCATTTACTATATGTGTCCTTGGATAAATCATTTATCTTTATTAATATTTAAGTCTCAGGGGAAGCTAGGTGATACAGTGGATAGAGCACCAGCCCTGAAGTCAGGAGGACTTGAGTTCAAATCTAATCTCAGATACTTAACATTGCCTAGCTATATGACCCTGGACAAGTCACTTAACCCAAATTGCCTCAGGGGGAAAATATTTAAGTCTCTTAAACTAGCAACTATATAAGAAACTGGATTTGAAATTAGTCTATAAAATCAGACTTGAAATACACACACACATGCATATATGATCAGTCAGTGAATCAATAAACATTTATTAAGCACTTAGTGGGTGCCAGGCAGTGAGCACAGAGCTGCAAATAAATATGTAGAAATAAGTTATATCCAGGAAAAAATAGTAAAAATCAAAAAAGGGAAGGCATTTTAATTAAAAGGAATTGAGAAAGGCCTCCTACAGAAAGTTAGATTTGAGTTGGTACATGACGGATGCCAGGGAAACCAAGAGAAAGAGATAAGGAAGGAATGCATTTCAGCATGGGGAATGGATGGCCAGAAAAATGCCTGATATTGCAACATAGAACGTCTTGCTCATGAAATAGCCAGACTAGTGTCACTGGCACAAAAAGTATAAGGTATAAGAAGACTGGAAAGGGAAAAGGAGACTGGCTAGCTTATGAAGGCTAGGTCTGAAGGCCAAACTAAGCTCTTGTATTTTATCTAGGAGACAAGAGGAAGCTCCTGCAGTTCACTGATTACAAGGGTGACAAGGGTCAGGAAAGTGTTTTAGAAAAATTATTTTGTTGGCTAAATAGGCTGAAGAGGCTTTCTGGGGAGAGACTTAGAGAAAGATAGATTTGGAAATAAAGATAGTATAAAAGTAAAAGATATTAATAAAAATTTTCCCTTAAATCTTGCCATATGGGGACTTGAGCAGAAGGCCTTGATCTGATATAATCACTTTGTTTAAATGTTTGAGGGTCTATTTTGAAAACAAAACAAAACAAAACAAAACAAAACAAAACAAAATAAAACAAAAACAGACAAACAGAAAGACAGCTAAGTAATGGATAGAATGCCAGTCCTGAAGTTAGGAAGATTCATCTTCATGAATTTAAATCTGACCTTAGACACTTAGACATCTGTGTAATCTAGGAGAGTCCTTCCCCCTGTTTGCCTCAATTTCCCCATCTGTAAAATGAGCTGGCAAACATGGCAAACTACTCCAGTATCTTTGCCAAAAAAATAGGATCACAGTCAAACATGATTGAAATAGCAACAACAAACACATAGAAAAAAGCATTAAACTTATTTTCCTTAGCCCCAAAGGGAAGAACAAAGGAAATTAATGCAAATTATAAGACGTTTTAGCTTGCCATAAGAAAACCTTCCTTACAAAGCACAGAAATGTAATAAGCTACTTCTATAAGTTTTGAGTTTTCTATAACTTTTAGTCTGCAAGTAAGCCAGATGACTACTCTTTCCAGATGTTGTAGAAAGTATTCCTATTCAGGTATGAAATTAGCTTATGTTTTTGAGAAGATTTACAGCTAGAAAGAAGCTCAGAAATTATCTTGCCTCAAACCCTAATTTTATGGGAAAAGTCAGGCCTATGGAGAGGAAGTGATGTAAACTTCCATAATTTACGCCAGTAAAGCTAAAGTCTTTCTAAAGGGATTCTAAAAGCTTAAAATAAAACAATGAAGGCTCTTTCTTGTTCAGAAGCCCCAAGCTAAGGTGTTTATTATTGTCAGCATCTTGCCTTATTTCTCATGTCTCAGGATTCAAAAATAATGCAATGCCTTGTAAATGCATTGAGTCTCTTTTCCGAGAAACCAAAAGCACTTTGCATACATTATTCAGTCCCCTGTTGGCATGGAAACAGAATCACCCACTTTTCAATCCATTAAACAGAGTTTTCAAGTGTTGCAGGCATTGCTTGCCTAAGGTATCCTATTCTCACTCCAGATTCAGAAATGCTTTGCCAGACCCTGTCACCACATCTGCCACTTGCTGGATAGATAACTGCTATTTCATATTTTCTATTAATATCACATGGTCCAAGTCAGCTAGACCTCTCCCTCTTAATGGCAAAGAAGATGCTGAAATTAAGCCAAGCTGTGAACTCTATCTCAAGCCAGGATCACAAGGCACTTCGGTGTCATCCTGACCAACTCTCTCAGACATTCCTGCTGACAGCAGGAGGTAAAACAAAAATTGTTGTTAGTACAGGTCATCAACCTTCACTTCAGTATTTAATCACTTTGAATCTTAAAGGTGACAGAGGGAGTGTTTTTGAATATATCTTTTAAATAAATAAATGTACTGTAACATAACCTACTCAAAGTTCACACCCTTAGTTCTTTTGCATCTAGGCATATTGAGGTTAAAGGTTTCATGATATAATAGAAAAAAACATTGGAATCAGAGGACCAATCCCAGCATATACTAACAATATGCCCTTGGACAAATCATTTACCCTTATGGAAATTTAGTTTCCTCATACTCCAGGCAATATGATGTGGTGGAAAGCAAGCTCGATTTAAAATTAATGTGTAGGGGCAGCTAGGTGACATAGTGGATAGAGTACCAGCCTGAAGTCAGGAGGATCTGAATTCAAATATGATCTCAGACACTTAACACTCCCTGCTGTGTGACCCTGGGCAAGTCACTTAATTCCAATTGCCTCAGCAAAAATAATTTTAAAAATTAATCTGTAAAATTAACTAGATGGATACCTTCTGATGTCCCTCCAAATCAGTTCTACAGTCTATAAATATTAAGTGCCTGCTGTGTTGTAGGCAATGTGCTATGGCCTGGGGATACAAAATGGGAGTGGGGAGGAAAGGAAGGAAGGAAGGAAGGAAAAGAAGGAAAGGAAGGAAAGGAAGGAAGGAAGGAAGGAAGGAAGGAAGGAAGGAAGGAAGGAAGGAAGGAAGGAAGGAAGGAAGGAAGGAAGGAAGGAAGGAAGGAAAGAAGGAAGGAAGGAAGGAAGGAAGGAAGGAAGGAAGGAAGGAAGGAAGGAAGGAAGGAAGGAAGGAAGGAAGGAAGGAAGGAAGGAAGGAAGGAAAAAAGGAAGGAAGGAAGGAAGGAAGGAAGGAAGGAAGGAAGGAAGGAAGGAAGGAAGGAAGGAAGGAAGGAAGGAAGGAAGGAAGGGAAGGAAGGGAAGGAAGGAAGGAAGGACAATTTCAACAGGAAAAGAGCAGGGACTGTGAAACAGACAAATTTTTGTTAGTAGTATTTTATTTTTCCCCCAGTTTCATGTCAAGAAAATTTTTAGCATTCATTTTTACAAAATTTTGAGTTCCAATTTTTTTTGTTCACTCCTCCTTCCTTCTTCCAAAGTTGGTAGGCAGTTTGAAATAGTTTATACATGTGCTGTTGTGTAAACAGATTTCCATATTAATCACAGTTATTAAAAAAAAAAAAGAAACAAACAAACAAATCAAAAGGGGAAAAAACACAAGAAAAAAATAAAGTGAAAAAATATATACTTCAATTTGCATTCTAAGTCCTTTGGTTCTTTATCTGGTTGTGGACAGCATTTTCCTTCATGAGTCCTTTGCACTTTGTCTTGGATCACTGTGTTGCTGAGAAGAGTTAAGTCACTCATAGTTGACCATCACGCAATACTGCTGATACTGTGTTCAATGTTTCCTGGTTCAGCTCATTTTCCTTTGCATCAAGTCTTTCCAGGTTTTCTGAAATCTGTCTGTTCATCCTTTCTTATTGCATAATAGTATTATATTACATTCATATACCACTTGTTCTGCTATTCCCCAATTAATGATTTCCCCTTAATTTCCAATATTTTGCCACCTTGAAAAGGACTACTATAAAATTGTTTGCATGTGTAGATCCTTTTCCCTTTTTAAAAAATTTGTTTGTTTTTTTCTTTTTCCTTTTTTTTTAATCATCTCTTTGAGATACAGACTTAATAGTAATATTGTTGGCTCAGACCTAGTAGTACTACTAAGTCAACAGATATATAAAGTTTGGTTGCCCTTTGAGCATAGTTCCATATTGTGAAAACAGATAATTTCTAAAGTCTCTTCCAACTCTAAATTTATGAATCTATTATCCTACTAGAAGTATGACTTTGAAAAAAGATATCAGCCAATACATACTTATTAGGTAACTACTAAGTGTCTAGCATTGTACTAGGTGCGGGGGATATAAGGACATAAATATTACAGTCCCTACCTTCATGGAGCTTATATTCTATTAGGAATAATATGGCCAAATACAATCAAATACAAAGTCAAATAAATCAAATACAAAGTACATATAGGTATGTATTATAGGTATACATTATGATACAAATATTTATATACTATGTATACATGTATATATAATATATATTGTATATATAGCATGTATACATTATATACTCATTTGTATTTTCTTATAATATATATTGTTATCTTTGTCTACATGATGTGTATATAAATATATATATACTTGTATACATATATTACCTGCATTTCTTTACAGACGTATGTACATAAATGCATGTGTTACACAGAGAGAGCTATTGTATGACAATATATTGTGCAATATTATATTACTTATTATGATAATACTATATAACAATGTTATATATTATAGTAATATTACACATATATAATACATGCATATAAAATACAAAATAACTTGGGGAAGGTATTAGTAGCTGATGGTAGGATAGAAAAATCACACAAAAAAGGTGGTTCTTGATCTAAGATTTGAAGAAAATTAGGGGATTCTCCTTTGTGAGAAGACAATGCATTCCTAGCCTGAGGTACAGCTTGTGTAAAGACACAAAGATGGGAGAAACATGAAAATGAATCTAGTTTCTTCATCTATATAAAAAAGGAAATCAAATGAGATGGTTTTTATGCATTCTCCCTATTCTAAATCCCATGAGTCATCCCACCTGGGGTTACTTGCATAAACCTATTTGATTTTCACATTAACCCACTGAAGTATGTCATGTGCATAGAGTGCCTTGTAATTATGGTTTATAAATGAGAATTACTTACATCAAATCACACACATCTTGAAACATACCTGGGACTCACAGGAGTGAAATATATTTTAACTATACAATGAACTTTCATTTTCTCATCTGAAAAAAAGAGGTAGATAATACTTCTCTCTCTGCTTTATATAATGAGAGGATTTTATAGGCAGTTAGGAGGTGCTGTGGATAAAATTCCTGGAGTTAAAAAAGATCTGAGTGCAAAGCTAGATTAAGACACTTACTAGCTATATGATCCTAGGCAAGTCACTTAACCTTTTCTGCCTTAATTTCCTCAACTATAAAATTGTTATAATAATAACATCTACCTGAAAATTTATGTATAGACTTGAATTTTTATTATAACTAATAATTAAATGCAAATATGGAAAGAGATATAGAATGACATTTACTACTACTAGATAAATGAAGAAAACATTAAAGCACAACAAAATACAGGTAAAGTACTTTGTTTATTATTGATACTACTTTATTAATAAAGTCTTCCATTCTTTTAATGAGTGGTACATTAAAAAAGCACATATTTATATAGCAATAAGTGCCCCTCTCACCCATGTTAGCTACCATAAGTTCTGTGTACTTTGGGAGTCAGAATCCTCTCCAAATCATAGCTCTTGAGACACCAATAATGTTTTTACTGGCACTATGAGATCAGAGGATACCCTATTCAAAAACAACATATTTAATAAACTATCAGAGGAAACATTCACTCCATGAACCATGAGCTCATTATCCCACAAATATACACACACATCTAGTGGGAAGATTAGATATGTATAGAAATCCTGTGTGGTACACATACACATAGAGAACTTGTATCTTCACATGAGGAAGAATATACATGAGCAGGTCATACACATGAAGGAGCAATCCATGACTGATGCTATAGAGCTTTCGGAATCACCCACAGATATCACCATGTTGCTGTCTGCTAGATCTGTTCCCTACCAGATATCATATCTGCTCCTAGATACCATTCTGCTTCAGTTGTTCCTTAAAGACAATGAATCTCTGATGATTCCCACTGGAATTTCTAAGGCTCCATCTGATTTTCCACCATCCAAAAGAGTCACGTACAATATTTTCCAACATACACTAATAATTATGTGGCTAGTAAATCTAATAATAGTAAGTCTGATAATGTGGTAAATAATGAGAAACAACCTAAAGTTAAGCTTCCATCGAAGCTGTTTTTTCCAACCTCCAAAACCTTGAGAAGATAAGTATTCATAGAATGTTGTAAGCCTCAAGGTAAAGTAAGATAGTAAGTATCTCTGACCAATAAACTTTCAGAAGAAGAGTCTCATTTGGCTCCAAACTTTTGATAAAGATGTCTAGGCTAGAAACTGGTTTAAGCTGACTAGGGTCAAGGACCTAGAAAAGGCTTCTCTTTATTGTAAGCTCCTTCTCACATAGACATACCTCACACAGAATTAGAACCTCATTAACAAAACATGGTATGTATGATGAGGGAGGAGGGAGGAACATGTTTAGGAGCAGGGTAAGAAATGATGTAACCCTAAAGGGAATTAACCAATCCATTCTTTGCGGGAGGAGGGAACTGAGATAAACTAACAGCAAAAAGCTTGTCTGCTTCTGTAGCTAGTGCTCCCTCTTCCCATTAAAAGGTTGAGCCTATTCTGGCCAGAAGCATCCAGTTCCTCTGGACTTTCTCTCTCAATACAATTTCTTTGTTACATGACTTTCAGAGTTAGCTTGTTTCATACAATGTCTTTCCTTTACAGAGCTACAACTCTCTTAATCAGTTCTTTTAATCACCTCCAACATCCATTAAGAAATGTTTAATAAGGCTCTCTCCTGCAAAAGAAGGCTATGGTTTTCTCAGTATGTTCTTTTTAGTCCCTGATTATGTTTTCTTTTTCCTCCTCTGCTGAGTTACTCTACTCAGGACCACCATATCCTGGAGATGCTGTGATCAGTTCATTTCTCTCCAAAGGTGGAAACCACAGCCAGTGGTTATGAAAAGCTTAGGTTTTCATAGTCAGTTATCTTGGTCAGTTTATGTGAGCCTCTTTCTTCAGTCAGTTTTCTCAGGAATGGATAACAAAATTGAATCTCATTCAGGTTGCTGGAAAAGATAAAAAGAGAACAGGCTAAAGACTGGTCTTTGATGCTTCTTAGAACTCTTCTGCTTGACACTTCCCTGAATTCTTCAGCTTCTCCTCTTTTCTCTAATCTTTCAACTTGACACTACACCTATTTGAACTCTTACTTTTTAACATAGCCCTTTTGGCTATCCTCAGAGCTGTACTTTTTCAAATGGAAAAAAAAAAAGTTGAATAACTGTGATGAAGAATTTTTTTTTTTGGTTTTGGGGTTTTATTGTTGTTGTTTTGCTATTTTCCCTCAGCAAATACCTCTACTGTATGAAAATAATATTTGGACTTGTGAGAGAAGGTTGAAAAGACTGGAAACCTTCTTGCCCCCACAGCCCTCCCCTCCACACACCCAATAGCACATCATGGTCTGAGCTTTTTTGCTTTTACATGTGTTAACAATCATAAATACTCTTTTTAAAAAAAAATTTCAATAAGATCATTGGAGTGTTTAGTTTAATGGTTGAGAAAAAGGTACTTGGTGGTTTGATTTTATGTGTGCTATATTTGTCAGCTGCATTTAAAACAAAATTTATCAATAAAAATAATATATAATTATTATACACAAATTATACACAAGTGTATCTATGGAAGTGTATGTATATGAGGGTGTATGTCAGAGAGTTTGAATGGTTAATGTCCATTTAAAGTTAAAAATCAATTATTTGTCTAGATGCCTACTTTTGGAATAAAAACAACTTTTTTTCAATATTTTCATTGCTTTTGTCAAAATTATTCCAACAGTAGGTCCTATCTTAACATAGGAACAAGATTCAGGAACATCCCCTGTTATCTGGTTTGTCCTGCTATAGGGTCTAACAAACCTGGGGTTAGATCAATTAGCAAGATCACTGATCCTAACTTCTACAAACCTACTTTTCCAGTTTGCTTTCATAACTTCCAAAAAGGGAAAAATACGTGAAAACAGCCTCTATCTTTCATAATCCCTTTCAGGTACCAGATTTTCTCACTTTTTAGTATGTTCATTCTTTTATCCATTCCTTCAAAAAAATATTTAGATACCCACTTTGTATGAGACCTTATTCCATGCTCTGCCAGAGAAGCAAAGATAATTAGATGCCTTCACAAGCCCTAAAGTATGATTTCACCCCCCAAAATTTTATATTTATAATAATAGCTTTTTATTTTTCAAAATACATGCAAAGATAGCTTTCAAACATTTATCTTTGCAAAATTTTGTGTTCCAAAATTTTTTCCTCTTTCCCTCCCTCTCCCCTCCCTAGACAGCAAATAATTCAATAAAAGTTAAACTTGCAATTCTTCTAAACATATTTCCAAATTTATCCTGCCGCACAAGAAAAAGAAGATAAAAAGAAGATAAAAAGGAGAAAGAAAAAAGCAAGCAAACAACAAAACAACAAAGATGAAAATCCTGTGTTGTGAGACACACCACAGAACTCTCTGGATGAGATGGCTCTCTCCATCAGAAGACTATTAGATTTGCCCTAAATCAACTCATTGTTGAAAGGAGCCAAATCCATCACAGTTGATCATCACATAATCTTGTTATTGTGTACAATGTTCTCTTGGTTCTACTCACTTTACTTAGCATCAATTCATGTAAGTCTCTGCAGGCCTTTTTGAAATCAGCTTGCTAATCATTTGAAATAGAAAAATAATATTTCATTACATTCATATACCACAACTTATTCAGCCATTCCGCAACTGATGGGCATTCACTCAACTTTCAGTTCCTTGGTACTACAAAAAGGGCACCTACAAACATTTTTGGACATGTGGGTCCTTTTCCCTTTTTTTTTGATCTTTTTGGAATACAGACCCAATAGAAACAATGCTGGATCAAAGGTTGTGCAGTAAATCCTTTGGGTATAAGTTTCAAATTGTTCTCCAGAATGGTTGGATTAGTTCACAACTTCACTAACCATGTATTTGTGTCCCAGTTTTCCCAAATCCCTTCAACATTTATCATTATTTTTTCCTGTAATCTTAAACCAATCTGAGAAGTGTGAAATGGTGCCTCAGAGTTGTCTTAATTTGCATTTCTAATCAATAGTGATTTAAGGCAAAAAAAAAAAATTTGTTAATCCTATGAATTTTATTTTATGCATTTAAAAATGTTCTGAGAAGGGCCCATAGTCTTCACTAAACTACAGGTCTATGACATACAAAAAGGCTAAGAACCCCAGACCTAGGGGAAAGAAGATTAGGTTACAAATAACTATTAGATAAAATGAAATCTGAAAAAGATATCACAGGAAGAGTACTAATAAGGATTAGAATAATTTCTGACTGAGAGTAGTGATTTAAGAAAGAGAAGTAAGTAGCTATTAGTACAGGATGTAGTATCCATAGTCAAATGCAGTCTCTATATTGGATCTTTTTGCTTATTTGTTTTTCTTTGTCACAAGGGATGGTTCAATTTGGAGGTAACTGGGAAATGACTGACATATAAACAAAATGTCTAAGGAAAATATTTTTTAATGCAAGAAAGAAAGAAAGAAAGAAAGAAAGAAAGAAAGAAAGAGAGAGAGAACGAAGAAAGAAAGAAAGAAAGAAAGAAAGAAAGAAAGAAAGAAAGAAAGAAAGAAAGAAAGAAAGAAAGAAAGAAAGAAAGAAAGAAAGAAAGAGAGAAAGAAGAAAGAAAGAAAGAAAGAAGAAAGAAAGAAAGAAAGAAAGAAAGAAAGAAAGAAAGAAAGAAAGAAAGAAAGAAAGAAAGAAAGAAAGAAAGAAAGAAAGAAAGAAAGAAAGAAAGAAAGAAAGAGAGAGAAAGAGAGAAAGAGAGAGAGTGAGAGGGAGGGAAGGAGGGATGAAGGGAGGAAAGAAGGGAGGAAGGAGGGGAGGAAGGAGGGGAGGAAGGAAGGAAGGGAGGAAGGAGGGGAGGAAGGAAGGAAGGAAGGAAGGAAGGAAGGAAGGAAGGGAGGGAGGGAGGGAGGGAGGAAGGAAGGAAGGAAGGGAGAGAGGGAGGGAGGGAAGGAGGGAAGAATACAAGGAAGGAAGAAACAGAATAAGAAAGGGAGGGAGAGAAGAAGGAAAGCAGGAAGGGAGGGAAGGAAGGAAAAAAAGAAAAGAATACAGAATGTATACATACATAAACATATGGGATAGAGATAGAAGAAAAAAGAGAAAGAATGAGAATTCTCATTCAGCAGAGGTACTCTTCAGCTTCACAGAGAATGTCCTGTGCAAAACTCAAACAGAAAAGTGACTCCCTGTAGACCTTGAGATCCAGGTGCTTATGGTTGTGGATCACATTATATAATTTGAATGAAGCCCTTGAACAGAGAACAATAGCCAAGTGACCCACATTACAGGGAAGAGATTAATCTAGCCATTCATAATGAAAAATAAAGTAGATGAAGAATGGCTATTGTATGCTTTATGACATGCAGCTAGATGGGATGATCCATTGTATTACCTCCTTATTACATTAGAATTTAGAATTGGATGGATAGATAGATAGGAAAATGGATATATATATATATACAGAAAAATGGGTAGAGGATAGATGGATAGATCGTAGAGTATTTATTAAGCCCTTATCATTATGAAGTAATATGCTAAGTGCTGATGATACTAATATAAATATGATTGTCCCTGACTTCAAGGAACTTTGGGGTACCAGATTTCCTTAATATTTAGTATATTCTGATGGTAAAAGATAATACATAAAGGAGTGCTGATGGGTGACATGTGTGACTATTAAAATCAATCTTCAAGTACTCATTTAAATGCCACACTCTATGCTAGATACTTGAAATAACAAATCCAAACATGAAATAGTCCTTGCTCTTATAAAGCTTACATCCTATTTTATGGATTTCTTGGAATTTTAGGGGCAACAGTATAAACAAAAACATTTATAAAAATTATTTTAAAAATTTGTAAGCAAAAAAAATTATAAACAAAATGGGGCACTGAATAAGGAATATGCATTAAGTTGGTTGATTATTGTCTTTTGTACTCAGAAGACCAAAATGATATCACTATGATAGAATGAAGTTACAGCGTGTCCAAGTGTGGCTGATCAGACCAATATGAACTCAGAATCTCTGCCACAGTTCAGACACAAATAGTCCCTGTGAACATATGGGGTAGTTTCTCTAATTTTGTGCATCTCATGTTTTTTGGGGCTAATTTAATTCTGCTGATGAGGGCACGCTATGCTGGGCTATCCTGTGCCAGTGTCTCTCATGTCATGCAATCAATTCTAAAGTTCTTAAGAGAGTCCTTGAGTGTCCTTTTATTGCTTTTTCTGACCACTTTGTGAACACTAGCTCTGTGTGAGTTGTCAAAAAAAATTTCTTTTAATACATTAAGTAGACTTAAATATTAGAGTAGATTTAGATGAAGGGAAAAATGAGACTCTGTACAAGATGGATTCCATATGGGTATGCACTTAATTTGCTTTAAATAGATGGCTGAGCTGTGGACCTAGTAACTTATTACTAGGCCATAATTCCAAATTCCTACTTGGCTTCTTAAGTTCCATTCACAGGAAAGGTTAAATTCCATTAAATTGCCTGATTTGACCATATGTCCCAAGCTCATTTTGAAAACTATTTTCATGCTTGAAATTGATGTGATCTAGATCTGTGTCCAACTTTTTTTCCTATATAAAGAAACCTATGGGCCTTTGTGCAATTATAGAGGGCTCCATGGGGAGTTACAAGTATACAAGGATATGTGGCCACAAGCTTGAGTCAAAATCCAAAATACAAGAAAAAAGTTAAAAGTATCCTGCAAGATTCATAAGAACAATTAGAAAATGGATTTTTTATACAACTATATTAGAGCAAGAGTACATGGAATGCATGCCTCACAAAATTGTGAGTTCCTCAAAACTTCCAAATTCTTCACCATCATTCGAAATTCCACTATGACTTAACCTTTGTTATAAACTTAATCTTTCTTTTAGTCATTAACTACTTTAAGGTAAAAGCAGTAGAATTCTAATGTGAAAGACTATATAAATGTTTTATACATGTCAATCATACTTTTCCAACAAGCTCCTGAATTTAATTTTTTTTTTGTTCTTTAAGCATTTATAACAGGATGTAAACTTTTATTTTTCCCTTTCAGTAGTAAATAAATTTGTCCTGACCAATTTAATCAATCAACAATGGTTTATTAAATACCTACTATGTGCCAGGCAAAGTGTTAAGCACTGCAGATACAAAGAAAAGCAAGTGACAATCTTTGTTCTCTAGGAATTAACATTTTATTGGAGGAATCAACATATCAGTAACTCTGTACACACAAAAATTGTCTCCCAAATTGAATTTTTTTTTTTTTTGGACTAGGTAAAAGAGGCCATTCTCTGCCTCATTTCTTACCTAGCATTAACCACTGGTGAGCATTGCCTCAATCAAACTGAGACCTGGGGGAAAAAACTTAGCTCAAAAAAGTCAAAATCTCTCCCTGAAACCAGGGCCATCTCCTATTGTTCTGATCTGTATCTGGCCACTAGACCCAGATGGCTCTGGAGGAGAGAGTAAGGCTTGTAACTTTGCACAGCTCTCCCTCACTTAAATCCAATTCACTTGTATGTCATGGCTTTACCTCCCTGACATCATGTTCATCTTTGAGAAAAAAGGACAAATCATAACAAGCAAAGTATAAACAAAATAAACTGGAGATCATAAATAGTGGGAAGGTACTAAGATTAAGGGCCATTGGGAAAGGCTTCCAGAAGGTAAGGTTATCCTAATTATCTCCAGCACCTACCTCCATGTGTGAGTAATGATAAGTTGATACATCCACAGAAGGTGGAAGGGATTTCAGAGGCCATTTATCCACCCAAAGCATCTTATCAATGTCACACAGACACTAAACAATAGAGTCAGAGTATGAACCAAGAACTTTAAGATCACCAGTATCTTTCCAAGCAGCTGTTCCTTTTCTCTTACAACTCACATTCATTTAGTGTGAGGAACAAATCCGGAAACTCTTCTCAAAAGAGGTGAAACATAAGCTGCTCCTTGAAACAAGTTAAGGTTTCTAAAAGGGAGAAGTGAACAAGAGCATTCTGGGTGATGGTGAGGGAGAAAGAAACAACCAAGCCAGGTTGACTGGAACACTGAATTCAGAAAAGGCACTTGATGTGATGTCAGTCTAGAAAGCTAAGTGGGAGCCAGATTGTAAAGGGCTTTAAGTGACCTACTGAGGAATTCGAACTTGATCTCAGAGGCAAGCAGAAAGCACTCAAGTTTTTTTTTAACATGGAATGAAAGGGTTGAGATATTTCTTAAGGAAGATTATTTAACAGGTGTGGGAAATGAATTTATTTTAAAAAAAACAACTTCTAGCTTTGCTTCAGATACAAAGAATGACCAAAAGATAGCATAAAAAACCTATTAGAATGTAAGCTTATTGAGGAAAGGGAATATTGCATTTTTGCCTGTGTTTTTATTTCTACCTTCACAACAACTCTCTCATATATTACTCTATCCCACCTCATATGTTCTCCCCTAGAGATCCTCCTCACAATCTTGAAAGTGATTTTCTTAATGAGCAGATGTCTGCCTATCAATTTGGGAATGGCTGAATTAAGTTGTAGTATATAAAGATAATGGAATATTATTGTTCTATTAAAAAAATGATGAACAAGCTGGTTTTAGAAAGGCCTGGAAAAATTTACACGAACTGACGTTGAGCAAAACAAGCAGAACCAGGAATACATTGTACTCAATAACAGCAAGAATATGTGATGATCAGCTATGAAAGACTTGGTTCTTCTTAGTGATTCAGTGATCCAAGGCAATCCCAATACTCTTTAGACAGAAAATGCCATCTGTATCCAGAAAAATAACTAAGGAGACTGAATGTAAATCAATATATGCTATGTTTACTTCTTTTTTTTCCTCTCCCATGGTTTTTCCCTTTTTCTCTCCCAACATTATTCATAAAGCAATGTGTATTAAAAATAAATACTTTTTTAATTTTTAAAAAGAAAGTCATTTACCTAAAGTGCAGATCTAACCACATCATACACCTCCTCCCATTCAATAAACTTCAATGGCTTCCTATCTCCTGCAGCATCAAATATAAAGTCCCTTTGTCATTTAATGTTCTCTATAACCTGGCCCCTCTGTCTTTTTACTATTTATTTCCTCCCATCTACACTACAACCTAGTGACACTGGCCTTCTGCCTTTCCTTGACATTCTCAAAAGTTCTGCCAGTAAAGCACCAGGACTAGCTTTTTCTTTCAAAGGATTCTTAAATTTATCAATGTGAAATCCCTGTAGTCATACCAATCCCCATTCATCCCCAACTTCCCATTTCTGAAGTTCTTGCTGATGCTCTTCCAAAAATGCTCCATAGAGGAGCTATGGAGACTTTATGGAGGCAGTGTGGTGGAGTAAAAAGAGCACTGATTCTTGAGTCAGAGCACTAGGTTT
This sequence comes from Sminthopsis crassicaudata, assembly GCF_048593235.1. NCBI lineage: Eukaryota > Metazoa > Chordata > Mammalia > Dasyuromorphia > Dasyuridae > Sminthopsis > Sminthopsis crassicaudata. The sequence goes on from NC_133621.1 coordinate 278,920,939, forward strand.
AAAAACATCTAATAGTCCTTTCCTTTCTCTGGGTCATAGCCTCCTCATCCATAAAAGGAAGAGGCTGTACTAAATGGCCTCTGGAATCCCTCATAGCTCTCAATCTAGTTGCTATGGATCTGGGAGACAATCATGGAAGATATCATAGGAGTAGCCCCCTCATTTTATAGATGAAGCACCTGAGACCCAAGGAAGCTAAATAATTTGCCGAGATTCATTAAGTCATGACAGAAACAGAATTCTAATTCTAATTCCATGAGCTCAGTCTCAGCATTTCTGTTTTGTGTACTTTACCATACTCCTCTGTCACTGAAGAGGCTTTGTGTTTCTTAGCTTTTAAGCAACCCTCATAATACCCTCTGAAAGCAGAAAGACCTGAAGAACCTCACTATCTGTAAGGAGTCTCCCTTTTTTTTGAACTTTATTCATGACATTTATGTATGACATGATGGGCACATGGTTTCTCATTTTATGCCTCATTTGCTGTGAACAAGGAAAGAACTGTTGGATAGAATTATCCCTTACATTGCATCTATAGAGTCAAGTAAAGGAAAAATATTCAGCTTCAAAATAATAGCATTAAGATAAATGCTAACTAAAAGTGAAGCCTTATATCCCAAAGAGATCTTTAAGGAGGGAAAGAGATCCAGATGTGCAAAAATGTTTGTGGCAGCCCTTTTAATAGTGGCAAGAAACTAGAAACTGACTGGATGCCCATCAGTTGGAGAATGGTTGAATAAGTTATGGTATATAAATGTTAATGAATATTATCTTTCTGTAAGAAACAATCAGGAGGATGATTTTAGAGATACCTGGAGAGAATTACATGAACTGATGCTAAGTGAAATGAACAGAACCAGGAGATCATTGTACATGATGACAATAAGATTATAGGATGAACAGTTCTGATGGATGTGGCTTTTCTCAACAGTGAGATGATTTGGGCCAGTTCCAATGATCTTAAGATGAAGAGAGCCATATGAGAGAGGGCTGTGGGAACTGCAGGCTTGGACCAATCTTTATGTGAAGTCATCCTCTTCAATGCATTTTTCCCTTACAAGCCCATCCCTCTATCTGCCATAACCAGCCACTCCTTTCATTGACTCCTCTTTCTAACTCACAAAATCCTTTCCAAGCCTGGACATATCCATCTCAAGAATTTACTCCTAAAAGAACATACAAAGCAGCAAAGGCCAACTGAGGCACAGAACCACACCCAAACTTGCCCAGTTGAGTCTATTCTCCATTTGGGTATGATGGCAAAAGAGGAGTTAGAGCACTTATCTCCTACTGCATGGAAGAGCCCAAATCAAGATCCTAGTACTTGACAAATAGAACAATTCTAGTCAAGAGTCTAAGTTAGAAGTTGCCTGGTTTTAAAATAATGCAATGCCCACCCCCTCCTCCACACTGTTATAAAGATGAGGAAGGGATAATTAAAGGAATACTCAATATTTACTATTTCATACTAAAATGTGAAGTTCTTTCCATGGTGAGCCATCAGATGATCGGGGAAAAAAATGGTCCCAAAGTATGTAGAACCTGGAATTACTTTAGCCAGGTCATCCATTAGGCAAATCATTCAGGTGATTCTTGTCTATCTTTTGCCATGAATTCTTCAAAGTAGGTCAATGTAGGAGTCTGGGGACCCTTCTCTAGGACAGAGGTTCCTAACTTGGGGTTTTTGACATGTGTGTGTATATGTGTGTGTGTGTGTGTGTGTGTGTGTGTATAAACACACACACACATATACACACATATACCTATACACAGATTTTTACATAAATTCAAGCATAAATGTATATATACACACACCTATATATAAATACCCAGATTTTTCTATAAATGCATACACATACACTCAAACAATCTTATATGGTTTCCTTTGTAATTCTAAGTCTTTATTTTATGGATTTAAAAACATGATTTGGGCAAGAGTAACTTCACTATATCTCTAAAGGGGTAAATGATACATATAAAAAAGAATAAGAGTCCCTTTTAACTTTTGTGGGAGCCAGGTACAAAAGTCCTAATAAATTGGACTTAAGCGAGACATAGCTTTGCAAAGTCTCTTTCCTCCAGAGTCATCAGAGTCCAGTGACAAGACAAATTTCAAGACAACTGGCAATAACCCAGGATGCAGTGGGTGACTTTGGCCTTTCCAAATTAAGGTCTTTCTCAGGGCTCAGATTGTCAGGAGCAATGCCCATGCAATGATGAAAGATTGGATAAGAATTGAGACAAAAGATGGCCTAGTTTACCATCACAAAAGTTTCCATCTGGGATGGCAGCTCTGCCTTACTTAAACCCAATTCACCTGGAAGTCCAGACATCACCCACATGAAGTCATTTGGTTCTCTTTGAGAAAGAAGGATAGATGACAACAACTCTATAAATTATTGTGGGACAGTTTTTAGGGTGCAGATATCAGCAAATAAGCAAGCTAATTCTAAAATAAAAACTAAGAACCCCATTTCCTTGCCCTTTAAAATTAATTTTCAAATCTTCTGATTTGAAATAGCCTTAAAGGGACCTGATATCTTCTTTTCTGAATCCTCCCAAATGCTGAGGTTTTCCCCACCCATTTCCCCTCTTCTATTTATAGGTTTATTTTTCATAGACGTGATGCAGTTTCCAGCCCCATCTCCCCACCATCTCCCATCCCCCAGAAAGAAGTAGCATGAAGAAACAGCCTCTAAGTTGGGAAGATTTATGTTCCAGTCTCATCTGATACATACTATAGTCCCCCTACCTCAGTTGTCTAAGATTATTAAGTAACACATTAGTCATTGATGGATATGCATTGGGATAGAAGATGGGGTTAATACCTGTACTTGTGAAATCATAGGCTTAGATTAATAACTAGAAGAAACCTCAAAGACCATCTATTCCAGCCTCTTCATTTCACAGATGAAGAAATTGAGATCCATTAGAAAAACAATTTTGTATATACTTATATTTTATGTATATAGTATATTATATCATATTTTATATTGCATTATACATATGTATATATAAATATAATATAAATATATATATGTATATTCTCCATCACTCAACCCCCACCCCCGTGCACAAAGAATGCATATTTCTTAAGGAAAACTCCTTTTTTGGCTTCTGTTTCTCCAGTGCCAAATACATAGTGAATATTTAATATATGTTTGTTGATTGAGTTATTGAGTGATTGAAGACATTATCTCAAAATTTTGTATCAAGTTAGTCTATTTCATATAATGTGTTTAGCCTGACCCTAAGATATTTATTTTAAAATTAAAATTTTATTTTATTATTAACTATAAAACATAAATAAAAATAATCTTATTGAAACATTCATTTGGCATGAATGAAAAATTGCTATGCAACACTGATATTTGGTCTGGAATAGAAAAAAATATAATTATCTCCAAGTACTTTAGAATAAAATTAATACTTTTGCATAATATTTTCATTTGCACAAAAATTGCATGAGATTTATACAACATAAAAAAATTATGCTTCATGAAATTGACATATAAGTAGTCAGACTTCCCATTGATATTGACCCTGATTTAAATTGCTATGATGCATTCTGGGAAACCAGCCACTAAAACTCAGTTCATTCCACTGTTTTTCTATCATCTGCACTCTTTTCCTACTCCATTAACATTAAATATTGGCATTAGCACTTGTTTTTTTCTACTAATGGATGAAACAGTCCTGTCTTTAGACAGTGCTTTCCTTTTATAATTAGCATGTATAGCTAAAGTACCCAGAATCAGTGCCCAGACAACTCAGGCCAAAATTGCTTTCTGAGTATTGGTTTTGTCTTCTGTTACTTTAGGAGACATCAGCCAAAAAAATTAAGCAACCAATAAAGTAGAAACAAAGAGGAATACAACTTGTTCTACTGTTTTTGTTTTTATTCTCAGTGAAAGTTGACTCCAGAGCAAAACACAGTCAGTATTTTCACCCAAATTCCTCAAAATATTTCATCCTATTTTTTTATATTTTCCTTTTGGCTCCCAGCTCCCACTTCTCATGTTGTGCTTCTTTTTCTGAGCACTGTCCCTGTCACATATTTCAGCATCAATATGTGCATGTTTAAAATATTATTGTAGATAATGTTGTCACTTCCAGGACTAAGATTCAAATATTTTTTAAAATAGCTTTTTATTTTTCCAAATACATTCAAAGATAACTTTCAACATTCACCTTGTGGTTCAATTTTTTTTCTCCCTCCATCCTCTCCCCAATCCTCTCCCTTTAACAACAAGAAATCTAATATAGGTTAAACACACGCAATTCTTCTAAATGTATTTCCATATTTGTCATATTGCACAAGAAAAATCAGATCAAAGTGGGGGAAAAACATGAGAAAGGGGGAAAAAGGAAGCAAATAACAACAACAAAATAAATATACTTTGCTTTGATCCACATTCAGTGTTCATAGATCTCTTTCAGGATGAGAATGGCTTTTTCTGCCACAAGAATATTGGAATTGCTTTAAATCACTTCATTATTGAAAAGAGACAAGTCCACAGTAGATCATCACATACTGTGTATAATGTTCTTGTAGTTCTGTTCACTTCACTCAGCATCAGTTAGTATAAGTATTTCCAGTCTTTTCTGAAATCAGCCTGCTTATCATTTCTTATAGAACAATTATATTCAATTTTGTTCATATACCATAATTTATTCAGCCATTGCCCCACTGATGGACATCCACTCAGTTTCCAGTTCCTTGGCACTACAAAAAGGGCTACTATAAAAATGTTTGTATATAAGTCCTTTTCCTTTTTTAATGATCTCATTGGGATTATAGATCCAATAGAGACACTGCTGAATCAATAGTTTGATAGCCTTTTGGTCATAGTTCCAAATTGCTCTCTAGAATGGTTGGAGCAGTTCACAATTCCACCAATAATGTATTAGTGTCCAATTTTCCCACATCCCCTCCAACATTTATCATTATCTTTTTCAGGGTTCAGATCTTGCCTCAGATACTAAGTGATTACCCACAAGTCATTTAGCCTCCAAAAACTTCAGTTTTCTCATCTCTAAAAAGAAGATGACATTCACAGCACTTACCTCACAGGGTTGGTAGAAACATGTTTTGAAAACATCAATGGTGATTTTTGGTAGTATTATTCTCTATTGTAAAATCACAAATTTAGAACTAAAAGAACTACTTATACCTAGTCATTTGACTTAAAATCCAGTTATTTTTCCACCACATTCCACTACCTTCAATCTATCTATCTATCTATCTATCTATCTATCTATCTATATATATATATATATATATATATATATATATATATATATATATATATATATATATATAGCATTGATTTAATCAAGTCAACAAGCATTTATTAAGTCACTCTCTCTGTGATGGATGCAGTGCTAAGCACAAAGTATACCAAAAAAGGTGAAAACAGTTCACATTCTAACAGGAAAGTAAATAACTGGGTAAATATAAGGAAAGAAGGAGGGAGGGAGGGAAGAAAGAAGGGAAGGAGGGAGAGAAGGAAGGAAGGAGGAAGGAAGGAGGAAGGAAGGAAGGAAGGAAGGAAGGAAGGAAGGAAGGAAGGAAGGAAGGAAGGAAGGAAGGAAGGAAGGAAGGAAGGAAGGAAGGAAGGAAGGAAGGAAGGAAGGAAGGAAGGAAGGAAGGAAGGAAGGAAGGAAGGAAGGAAGGAAGGAAGGAAGGAAGGAAGGAAGGAAGGAAGGAAGGAAGGAAGGAAAAGAGAGACAGAGGGAGGAATAGAAGGAGGGAGAAAGAAACAAAATATATACAGGATAGATGAAAGGAAATCTCATAGAGGAAGGTGCCAGCAACTAGGGGTAGGGTACAAAAATTACAGAATGGCAGAGGGGAAGAAGAAAGTAAAACAGAGTTATATAGCATATATTATTTTTACAACATTTATGTGGCATCTGTGCACCTGTGGTTTTGAAAGTGTGGCCCTAGGGAATGGGAAATATTGTTATGTCTTCTAATCCAATAAAGCTCAATTTGGCAAGATAGAAATAAACCCTCAGTATAATGGCACAGAGCTTTTGTTGCTTTTCAAACATCATAGTCAATCAAATCAAATGTGAGCTTCCAAGAGGTGTTGATTTTTCCTCTCACATTGAAATTGGGGTGTGTGGTAGGGTATAAAGAAAAATAAACATAACAATATCACTTAGGCCACAACAAAGCTAGGCTCAGAGTGCAATTGGGAATGTGTGAAAAACCGGGTAAGGTTCCTGAATACCTTTTCTACCTTCTCTTCCAGTGAATTTCCATTCTTCAGACACCAAACAATGAACAATGGGGCACAGAATCTTCTTTTATTATTATAAATTCTACTTCCTAAAACCAAAAGAGCTTTTATGTGGCTATTACTTTAGCAATGATACACATTGTTACCTTGTCAGTATGTGGAATATTTAGAAGATTTTTTCTCTCTAGGGGACTCTTGCTATTCTAAAAGCCTAGTCATTAACTCCTTTATAACAAGAAATCATTTCTCTACAAGTGAAAACTAAATAATGGATTTATTCCTATCTTATTTTAACTGCCAGGAATTTTAAGTATAGGTTAGTAACTACTATGAGAGATTCAATAAAGTATTCTTCATTTTTTAAAAAATTTCTCACTAAGGTTGTTCTAAAAAGGGATGGAAGGAGGGAAAAATAAAATGAAAGAAAGAAACTGTATTGTTCTTAACATAGCCACTATGGAGATGGCTTGATAGCTTATAAGGTAGACAGATGAACACTTTTTTATTTTTATAAAAACCTAATATACAAGAAATCAGAATGCACTGAATGGAAACGCACTTCACAATAAGAAAACAAGACAATGGAAATTCCTACTTGGGATTCCTACACAGAGCAATTTCCTTCTTATGTTGGAATATAATATATTTTTTAAAACTTTTAAAACTGATCTTTAAATCGCACATGTTTAATACATCAGATTACTTGTCATCTAGGGGAGGGGGAAGGGGAAGGAAGGAAAAAACTTGGAACATAAGGTTTTGCAAAGGCAAATGTTGAAAATTATCTATGCATATATTTTGAAAATAAAAAGCTTTAATTAAAAAAATTTTTAAAGTGATCTTTAACACCCTTTGCCTCATTTTCAGTCCCTCTAATGTGTCACTCAAGAATCTTAACATCATAGATTTATAGTTTTCAGCATCCTAAGAGATCATTTTACAGATGAGGAAACTGATGTCCATAAAAGTTAGAGGATTTGACTAAGCTCAAAGGTAGTCAAGAAAATAAGACTTGAAGTCAGGTTGTCTGACTCCAATGCTTAGCCTGAGGACCTTTCCCCCATATTTTTCTTTTTTCATGGACTGCCCCTTAAAGAAAAGTAAGGATTCTAAAAGTCAGAGTGAAGATATTGCATATTCCCAGGCTTGGAGAACAAATTGTACACAGATGAAATGCCATGTATGAGAAAGAAGCTACCTCGAAGTACTCAAATATTATTAATGACTTACATTCTCCGTGGGATTGATCCTAAAAAACCTGGGTTAAACAGAACTTGAATAAGCCAAGCAAGACAAATATTCCCATCCCCATTTGACAAAAGAATACTCAAAGATCATAGGAGCTGTGGTTTGCCCATAATCACATGGCTAGTGTATAGTGGGGCCAGGAATCAGATCCAAGTCTGGTTAATGCTTTCTCCACCTTTATCCAACAGTCTTCCTCAAAAGTGAAGAAGCTGACATTTTTGTGGAAAATATAATACTAAAGAATTCCTGTTCCTAGTCAAATTTCAGCAATAATAATATGGAGTTTTCCTTCTTGGTTTTTTTTGTTTGTTTGTTTTTTTGCATAAAGTTGATGCTTTGTCTTCCATGTAATGGTACTAGGAGGCATTCAACAAGTACTACAGCCAGCCATTATTCTTTGTTGATGTTGAGTTGTTTTTTTGTTGTGTTTTTTTCCTCAGAATGTCTATTTCTCATAGTATGAAGCAGACTTGCCTAACAGGTGTATTTAGAAAACTATCCAAGAGGAAACCTGAGTCAATAAAATGGTAATATAAAATGATGAAATGCTACAATTCTCAATCTTCTTATGAGAAAAGGTTCACTTCTCACATAAATGTTTTTTACATTTCATATTGATTTGCAAGTCCTTTCATCTCAAATTAGTCTATTTTATTCTGTTTATTCCCTAGGACACTACAGTTATCCTTTTCACATGGTAAGGGGCAGGCTTATGGATACAGCAACCCCCCCCCACTCCAAATCTGGAAAAAAAATTATGTAAAATTTTTGACCCTTTCCTTGTACCAGATAAAAAAAATCTGAATTATTATTGAATTAACAGATAAAATTAAATTGATGTTATATAACTACATGTGTACATATGTAAATACATATTATATATAAAATGCATTTCTAAGTTTTCAAACTTTACTGTTTTGTCTGCTGGCCTTCAGATATCATCTGCATCTTCCACAAAACTCCTCAAAAATTTCCATTTAATTTCTTATGCTGTTCCTTGACATATCAAAACCATGAATTGGGAAAGTCACGATGTGGAAAGGATTACTATAATTTGTTTTATGGTTTCCTAGATCATCATCATCATCATTATTAATAATAATTAGCTTTTTAAGTTTTGAAAAGTACTTTACAAATATGATCTTAATTGATCCTCCACAACAACCTTGGAAGCAAGATGCTAATATTATTATTATTCCCATTGTATATATAAGGAAACTGATGCAAAGAAAGATTGAATGACTTGTCCAGGTAAGAGACATAAAAGATGGTTTCCTACAAACACTTTTATGTTACAGATGAAAAAACTAGATCCCAAAGAATATACACTGATGTGATCTATGTATGATGTGAGGTTTGGGATTAAATGATGGCAGACACCAAAAGCTGAGGTTTGGTCATGTGAAAAATTCACATTAGCCATTCTCTTTGGCAAAAGGTAGATTTACTTAGGGGAATAGGTTACAGACAAAAATGAAGGGATCCAATTAGACAGCAGAAAATGATAAATATGAAATAGAGTGGGAGAGCATATGAAAAACAGAACTCACAATTACCCAATAGAAAAGAGTGTCCCATGAAGTTGGGGCAAGCCCTTAGCTGGCAAGCTAAATCCCAAAAGGGACTTAGCACCTAAAAGAGTTAGTTAGCTGTAAGAAGAAGTGGGGTTGAGAAGCATAGTGGAGTTAGGAGAGATACCATGTGACACAGGGGTTGGGGCCACACCAGAGTGCAGTGGCAGGCTGATCCAAAGGAAGGCAACAATAAAGTCATGGGCCATAAGTTGTTTTATAAGGAAAATATAGCCTAAGAGTCTTGCCATAATTTGGATTTCTGACTTGATAACTTTAGAGAGTGGGATCATGGACCTAAACTTATCTCCATTAATAGAGTCTTCTTGCTTGCTTGTTATTAATTCCTCTGCTAACCATATCTAACACTGAAGACCTCATTATAAATGACTTACCTAAGGTCAGAAAACTAGTAAATCAGAAGCAGCTAAGTGACATAGCACTGGGCTTGTAGTCTGAAAGACCTGAATTTGCATCCTGCCTCACATATTTCCTAGCTGTGTAACTTAAAAATTCACTTACACTCTCAAGGCCTTATTTTCCTCATCTATAAAAACAGAAACATCTCTCCTAGGGTTGTTAAGAGGATTAAATGAGATGCTATATATAAAATACCCTGCAACCTTAAGGAAATCAATAGGAACTTTATATTCATAATGCTGATGAGGTCCTGAGTAGCTGATTCAGATAACAGAGAAAGACGAATGAAGCATTTGATGGAATTGCAGGGAAGGATACTGTTGGAGATCATTAATCCCAATTGCCCTCAGGAAAAAAAAAGTCTGTCCATGATTCACGCCATCTTTGCTGAACCCCTTTTGGATCATAGCTCTTCACAACACTCTGCTTTGTATCTTTCTGCTCACCACCCACCCTTGCCACAAGGTGATGAGGTTTCTCTCAACTCTCCCTCCTATTATGCTATGTGGGTGTCTCCTCTCACCCCACCATGCTTCATGGTATCTTTCTCCTTTTAAGTCTTTTAAGGTGCTAAATACCTGCCACCAAAGGGCATAAGCCATCCTCATGGGGTGTTTTCCTTTCTCCTCGTTAATTTAAGCTCCACTAGGTAACTTGTCTTTTTCATTATTAATTATTAAAAACCTTTTTCCTTGCTATGTACTCTTCCAACTCTATTTCATATTTACCATTCCTGATGTCTATTGTATCTCTTCATTTTGTCTATAATTTCATCTCCTAAATAAACCTACCTTTTGCCAAAGAGAATGGCCATTGTGAATTCTTCACATCACCAGCTCCAACATTTGGTGCCTACAATCTCATCATTTGATGCTAAACTCAAAACACATAATTTGAAACCAGCAATTGCTCACATCAACCATATCAGTAGCACTTGCATCAGCACTTTAAGTTTACAAAGCACTTTATAAATACAATCTCATTTGATCTTCACAACAAACCTGAAAGAATCCCCATTTTACAGACAAGGAAATTGAGGCTGCTGTACATGTTCTTAATCTTAGAAAAGGGGTTTTAAAGAGAGAAATAGTTTGTTCTAAGACAATGGCTGAGCCCTTTATAAGTTTTCCTTGTAGGATATTCTCTCTCTCTCTCTCTCTCTCTCTCTCTCTCTCTCTCTCTCTCTCTCTCTCTCTCTCTCTCAGATAATTAGGGTTAAGTGACTCCTCAAATGTCTGAGGTTGGATTTGAACTCAAGTCCTCATGACTTCAGGGCCAGTACTCTATCCATTGCACCATCTAGCTGCCCCACCCCCTTTATCAGAATGTTAAGGAATTTTAGATATTATCATTAAATAACAGAGCCCAAATTCAAACCCTGATCCTGACTCCAAATCTAGCTATACCCTCAAAACTGATGTTAATCCTGAAATCAGTTTATTCTCTCCCTTTTTCAGGAAATGCTAAAATGCTCAAATGGGGAAACTTAGTCTCTGTCTTATTACCATTGTTAAGGCAACTAAAATGTGCCTAGGTTGCCTTGATTAGCATCTTTTAAAATACCTATGGTGGGAATCTAGGCTTTTCCAGAACTGCCTTTGTTAGTATCTCCAGGGCAGCTTCAATATCTCAATATATCTCTTTATTCCTGCCTTTTTTTCCCCTCCTCCCTGAGAAATCCCCAAGGTTATATTTCCCTTATAAAAGATGTGCTTAAGATGAAGATCTTTGCTAAATTCTTTTCAGGACCAAGCCCACTATGAAATACTCTCTCCTCATAGCATCCTATCTTTAATAGCTTTATAAGAAACAAAATATGTTACCAAGAATTCCATGGACTCCGATAAATGTAGGAAAGATTTATTTTATATTTTTGCAAGAATGGATGCCTATATGAGTAGAAACATCTTTGAAACTCCAAAGGCAGCTTTTTATTTCCTTTCCTGAAGCACAAGTTCCTCCCTTAATTCCCCATTAATTGGATGTTACAAAAGTTATACAACATGAATCTCCGTCCCTCATTGCATAATCAGTTCTTGCCCCAAAGAAGCTTCCATTCTAGAATGGGAAAGGTAAGGGGGGGGGGGGCCCTAAGGGCAAGGAACAAAGGATTCTTTTCAAATCTTGACCATCACTCCTGATTACAAAAATCAATTCCTACCCGCAAGGAGCTCACATTCTTTTAGGGAAAGATAACTTCCACCCTTGATTATTCTTTGATGTCCTTGTGGGTTTCAGTTTTCTGATTTAAGTTTCTCCAATTTAATTTTCATAACTTTGGAAATCAAGATGCCCATCCATTTCTCACAACATTTTTCCTTTAGTGATGTCTTTCTCCTTATTACAGCTAACTCTGGATTGTCTGCTAAACTCATATGGATTTATCCTCGTCAATGGCATGCTCATATCTCATGGCATATTCCTTTAATAGAATCCTTTCCTTGCAAATCCTATTGCTCTCCCAAATCCATTTCATATTTACCACTCCTGGTATACATTTTCCCTCTTCATTTTTATTTGCAATTCTTCTCCTGAATAAATGTACCTATTGATTAAGAGAAAATCTTGTAAATTTATCATATGTGTATTTCAAACTAGAAATTACTACTCTGATCTCATCAAAAACATATTCAATATCTACCCTTTATCCATCCATACTTAAACAGCCAGAGCTTCAGGTACAATATTCTTTGCCACCTATTGTATTGCCTCTCAATCTATTCTTATAACTCATCTCCCACTGGATTCTAAGTTCTCTGAATTGAGAAATTGGTACGGACTATAGTGATGGAGATGTTTCTGTATTAAACTTCCTGGATCCAGCAGATGAAATTCTGGACCATGACAAGATCCCAGAGCCAACTCTTAGACTGGTTTTGTTATTTCCTCACTGTCACTCCACTTGTTACTGGCTTGGACAAGGAGGTTCCTCACCATTTTCCTAATATCTCCCGTCTGCTGCTATTTTTAGCGCCATGTAGTTCATTGGAATAATTTCAAGAATTGAAGCCTTCTTCTCCAGGGAAGTGAGCCTGTGTGCTACCAATGAATTCATGATTATTAAATCTAATGACTTTTTCTTAGTACTCTTCTTTTTAGACATCTCTGCAGCATTTGACACTATTGACTATTTCCTTATCCTGGATTCTTTCCCTTTGGGGGATTTTCATGACACTGCTCTCTTTTGATTTTCTTTTTAGCTGTCTAATCAATTCTCCTTAGTCTGCTTTGCTAGATCATTCATCATATCCTGCTCTGTATGTATGTATGTATCCCAGAGCTCTATCCTTTCTCTTCTATATGTTCTATTGGTTATCTTGTCAACTACACAGGTTTCAGTGATCATATTTATTTGGGTGACTCACATACCTCCATGACTAGCCTTCATCACTTTCTTGTAATGCTGGATGACAGCTGCCTGCTGAATCTTTCTTCCTGGATGTCACTTTGGCAGTTCAGATTTCACATATCCCAAATGTAATTCATTGCCTTTCTTAATATGAACTCCTTGAAGGCAGGTATTGTTTATATATTTTTGTATATCCACAATAATGCCCAATATATAGTAGATGCTTGATAAATATATGTTTGTGTTGGATTTCTCCAGAATTTTACCCCTCTATCTTCCCTATTTCTGTTAAAGGCATCACTATTCTCCAAAACACCTAAGTTTGGAATCATCAAGTCATCTTCATTTTTTTTCTCTCTCTTTTATTTGCCAAGTCTTGTCTACTGTAGCTCTGAATGTCTAAAATGTCTCTGAGATCTTAGTTGTCAACACTAACAGCCAAATTAACCTTTAATATTTACAAAGTATAAATATAAAAAGCAACTCAGTATCATAGTGAATGGGGTACGAAACTGGGAGCCAGGAAAACCTAATTTCAAATCCTTCCTGAGATCCTGTATGATCCAGGGAAATTCTCTAAACTCTCAGATTCAGTTTCCTCACCTTTAAAATGGGGATCATAAATAATAGCTCTTCCCTCATAGAATTGTTATGAGGTTCTACAATGCTTTTTTTTTTTTTTTTTTTAGGTAGAGAAGGAACTTTTATTATTTTTTAATTGAAGCTTTTTGTTTTCAAAGCATATGCATAGATAATTTTTTTACCATTGACCTTTGCAAAATTTTGTGTTCAAATTTGCCCCCCTTCTCCTCACTCTCTCCCCTATATGGCAAGTAATCCAATATATGTTAAACATGGTAAAAAAAAAAAAAAAAAAAAACAACCACATATATAAATCCAATATAGGCATACCTATTTATACAATTATCTTCCTGTACAAGAAAAATCAGCTCAAAAAGGAAAAAGGCGAGAAAGAAAATGAAATTCAAGCAAACAACAAAAAGAGTGAAAATGCTATGTTGTGATCCACACTCAGTTCCCACAGTCTCTCTGGGTGTAGATGGCCCTCATCAATACAAGATCGTGGAACTGCCCTGACAGTTTTCATGTCCAGAGGCAAAAGACATGGAGGGCTCCCTTGAGAAAACTCTAAGAGAGGATGGTAATAAAGTCATAATAGAGAACCATGGAAATGCCAAGGAGTGGAAGCAACAATAACCAACTCAGCACTGCCACAGTCAGATTTGTATTATCAAAGCTTAACATAGTGCTTTGGCACATAGCAAGCACTTAATAAATTTTGACTGACGGACTGACATACCAGGACCAAGAGCTTTGAGGTCCTAAACACTTCACTCTGATATTAATAATAATGGTAGCTAACTTTTTTGTTATACATGTACATTCATTTTAAAAACATATTTCTTTATGAAGTATGTTAAGAGAGAAAAATCTAAATAAAAGGGAAAGGGGCAGCTAGATGGCACAGTGGATAGAGCACTGGCCCTGAAGTCAGGAAGACCTGAGTTCAGACACTTAATACTTCCCTGGGCAAGTTAATTAACCCTAATTGCCTCAACAAAAAAATAAAAGGAAAAAATCATGAAACAAAGAAGAAGAAAAATGTCAACATAGCCTGTGTTGATTTACATTCATTTTCCATCCAAAATTTATTGGGATTACCTTGGATCACTGAATCACTGAGAAGAGGCAAATCTGTCATAATTGATCATCATACAATCTTGTTGCTGTGTACAATGTTTTCCTGGTTCTGCTTATTTCACTCAACATTGATTCATGAAAATCTTTTCAGGCCTTTCTAAGACCAGCTTGTTCATCATTTCTTATAAAACAATAGTATTCTATTACATTCATATAACATCACTTATTAAGCCATTCTGAATAGCTAATATTTTTAAGCAGTTATTATGTGACAGGCACTATGCTAAGTGCTATTTTATCCTCACAAAAAATATGTAAAACGAGGAATAAAAATAGAAATTCTATTTTTATTCCCTTTTTTTTTTTTTTTTTTTTTTTTACAGATGAAGAGCTAAGCTAAATAGAGTTTAAGAGACTTGCCTAGAGTCATAAAAATAGTAAATTTCAGAGGCTAAATTTGAATTCAAATCTTCTTGACTCTGGGCCAGAGCTCTATCCATGACACTGCACAAGCCAGAAAGGTCCCTAAAGATCTAGAACTCTGAACCTCAAAGATCCTAAGGGTAGGGAGAATAGCAAGAGTTTACCTCAAGAAGCCAGAACTTAGCAAGAGTAATCAGGGCCAACCTACAAAGCCAAAAATGCAGCAGGAAGTGGAGCTTGATCCTGATGGGAAGCCACCATGCTTCAGGAACCAAAGCTGGAAATTGAAGAAAATACCAACTGAACCAAAAATTATTATAAATCTAGATTTCCCTAAAAAGAGCAAGTAATTCCATAATTGCAAGCAGAGACTCAAAGGAAAACTTATGAATTTTACACAAGAATTATATTAATACACTGAGAAAAGAAACAAGAGTCAAAAACTGAAATAAAAGTTCTAAAGGAAAGAATTGAAAAGAATAAAAATTGTAAGCCAGAAAATAGCAAATCAAATGGAACCTCTAAAAACTAAAGATCAAAAAAGAAATCAGAAAAACATTATACTGTTAATGCAATCAAGAAGACCTGATTTCTTACCTTTGAACCTCCAGGCTATATGACCTTGGACAAATCTTTTAACCTCTTAGTATTTTAGCAACTTTCTCAGAATGCCAGTCTGCATTTGTAGAAAGAGTTCCATATAAGGAGTTTTGCTGCTTTAAGCCTTATATCATAATTGTGAGTCTGACATGAAATAAGGAATATAGACCTTTTGCTAACTTTCAGGCATTGTATAAGCAGAAACTATCACTATGGTCTCCCCATGCCCTCTTCAAGAATATCACAGATCTAAATTTTTTTTTTCAGATACTATAATGTTACATATGTTATGGGGCTTAATAAATACCAATTGGTCACCATTGGTTTAAGCCTGGTGAGAATGTCAAATGAAGAACTGGGCAAATGCCTTCAAAACAATGTGATATGATTATCAATACTTTATAAGATCTTGGAGTTGGAAATTACCTCAGATATCTGATCATCATTCAATGAGCATTTATCAAAGGATTACTTAGTGTTGAGCATTGTCCAAGGTGCTGGAAATTCACACATAAAAATGAAAGCCTTAACCTACCTCCCAACTACTCTACCAGATTACAAACTCTCTAACTTTACAAAATTGAGAGCTAGGACTATCTATGTGTGATTAACTTTTACTATACCCTTCAGTGTCTCCTATATTCTTCAGTACTTTAGACTCATGAATTAAATATTTATTGATACTACCCTAAAAGAATGAATCTGAATTGGTCCCCTCACTCATCATTTAAAAATTACAAGAACATAAAAATAAAATGGAAGATGGAATTAACACTGTCAACTAGGGACATCAAAAAAAGGCTTTACTCAATTTGTAAGATTTGCTAAAGCTTGATTTCTGTATTCAAGAGCCTAGGGTCATCTCCATACCATGATGAGGCATCAAAATGATGTTTAACTAAAGGAATCTGCAGAAGAATTACCTTTAAAACTTTTTTAAACATTATTTTATACCCAATATATGGTACCTGTACCTGTACCTCCAATATAGAGGAGGCAGCAAGGAAAAGATGTACTGTCTAGAGTCAGGAGACTTGGTTTTAAATCCTGCCTCTAACATAGAAGATTTTATATAAAGAATTGAAGGAATATAGGAATATTGATGTATTGCCATTACATATTTCAGTTTGGAATTATAGAAGAAAAGTTACTAAATTATCCCATCACTTTTGACCCAGAAATCCTATTCTTAGGTATATATCCCAATGACATATTGTTACCAAAGACACTATAAGAATAGCAGCAACATTATAGTGAGAAAGGGAATGGCTGAACAAATTATGGTATATGAACACAATGGAATTCTTTCTTGTCATAAGAAATGAAGAAAGACATAGTTTTGGAGGAACCTGAGAAGAACTTTAAGAAGTGATGTAAAGTAAGGTAAATAGAAATAGGAAAACAACTTATATAATAATAACAATATTGTAAAGGCAAACAACTTTGAAGGCCCTAAGAAGTCTGATTAGTACCAGATAACCAAGTGCAATTCCTGAAGATACATGATGAAACGTACTACTTACTTCCTGCCAGAGAGATGTTGGACTCAAGATACAAAATTAGACATATATTTATGAACACAACAAATGCATTTTGCTTAACTGTACATATTCATTAAAAGGGTCTTGCTTATTTTATTTATTTATTTTTGAAATAGGAGAAAGAACTGGGAGGGAGAGAAAATAAATTTTTGTTAATTGGGGGAAAATGTTTTAAAAGTGAGCATTCAATGCGGACAGAAAGGAAATGAAAGTGGTATAACAATGAAAAGTCATCAAAAAAAAAAAAAAAGTTTTACAAAAAGCCCGGAAAGATTTAGATGAAGTGATGCTGTGTAAAGTGAGAACATTGTACACAGAAACAACAAGATTATGTAATGATCAATATGATGGACTTAGCTCTTTTCAACAATGAGGTGATTAAAGGCAATTTCAATAGATTTGTGATGGAAAGTCCCATACACATTCCGAGAGAGAACTATGAAGACTGAATGTGGATCAAAACATAGTGTTTTCACCTTTTTTTATTGTAGTAATTGTTTGCTTTTGTTTTCTCTCATGTTTTTTTCCTCTTCCCTTTTGATCTGATTTTTCTTGTGCAACATGACGAATATGGAAATATGTTTAGCACATATTTAACCTATATTGAATAGCTTGTTGTCTAGGAGAGGGGGAGGAGAGAGAGGGAGAAAATTTTGGAATACAAGATTTTGCTAAAGTGAATGTTGAAAACTATCTTTTCATGTATTTGGAAAAATAAAAAGCTATTAAAAATATAAGCAGACAAATGAAAAAAGTAGTCCTTATAAAGTGAAAGAAGCCTAATTGCTTATATTTGTTGAGAATAATATTGTTTTCAAATAAAGGGATGATACACTAACTAGATGATATCAACCTATCCAGTGATGTTGCATGAAAGATTGGAATATTTTTAAACCGTATATACCAGCTGTGTTCCTAGAAAACATGGCAACAAACTGATGAATGCCTAGATATGATATTTCTTTGTTTTCTCATAATTTTTCTGAAAATATCAAAAGCATATGCCAGTTTAAAGATGTCTTTTATTGTCTGCCCTTGAAAATCTGTTATGGGACTGATTTGTAGTTTTTCCAATCAAGTGGGAAAATTAGCCTTGCAAAATTATTTGGAAATTAAAGCCATATTTGAGAAATAGAATCTGATCAACATTCAAAATGGAAGACCAAGATTCTTAGTTGAAAATAGCAAAGGAAGAAAATTTAGCTTATTTCCTAATTATTATTTTTATATTTCAATGCATTTAATTTTAAATTTATCTTAATGCAAAATAGATGTTTGATTATATTAAATTAAAAAGAGTTTTCACAAACAAAACTAAGGAAACCAAAATTAGAAGGAAAATAGAAATATGGGAAGCAATTTTTACAGCCAGTTTCTGATAAAGGCCTTATTTCTAAAAAAAAAAAGAAAAAAAAATTAATTCAAGATTATAAGAATATAAGTCCTTCTCTAATTGATAAATGGTCAAAAGCTATAAACAGGTAGTTTTCAAATAAAGAAATGAAAGCTATCTATTATCTTAAGAAAAAAATGCTCTAAGTCACTATTGATTAGAGAAATAAAAATTAAAATGCTTTGAGGTACCACCTCCAATCTATCAAATTGACTAATAGGAAAAAAGAAATAATAAATGTTGGAGAGGATGTGGGAAAATTAGAATGCTAATGCATTGTTGATGGAGTTGTGAACTGATCCCATTACTCTGCAAAGAAATTTGGAATTATATCCAAATGATAATTATGTTGTGCACAGTTTTTCATACCACTACTGGTTTATATTCCAAATATATCATAAATCATAAATACGGGGAAAGGATCCACATAGACAAAAATATTTATAAAAGCTCTTTTTGTGGTAGCAAGGAATTAGAAAATTAGTTTCTATCCATCTATGTGGTGGTATATGATTGTAATGGAATTTATTTATTATTCTGTAGGAAATAAGAAGCAAGTGGATTTCAGAAAAAAAACTGAAAAGACTTACATGAACTGATGCTGAGTGAAGTAAGCAGAACCATTGTACACACATAGTAACAGCAACATTGTGTCATGATCAGCTTTGATAGGCTGAGCTCTTCTCACTAATGCGATGATCTAAAACAATTCCAAAAGACTCATGATTAAAAAATGTTATCCACATTCAAAAAAAAAAAAAAATTATGGAGTGTGAATGCAATCCCTTTTGTTCTCATTCTTCTTTCACAACATGAATGTGGGAATGAATAATGTGGGAAAATGTTTAAAATAATTGTACATTTATAACCCATACCAAATTGCTTGCTATCTTGAAAAAGGTAGAGAGGAAGGAGGGGGGAAGAAAAAAATTGAAAAAAAATCTTATAAAAAAATGTTGAAAGCTATTTTTACATGTAATTAGAAAAAATAAAATACTATCAAATGGGAGAAAAATAAATAAAATTATAGTCTTTTACTTTAAAAGAAATTTTTATATCTCTGGTGGAACTACTCCAAAAATACAACTACTCTAAAATGTGTTTATGTATTTTGATAAATGTATATCCATATCCTCTAGTTCCAATGTGTTTCCCTAAACCAGAGGAAGATAAGCAGAATATCTAAACTGGCCTAATACAAACTAAACTTTGAGCTCAGATCTTTACAATTTAGGCTGCATGATGATTCCAACCTTTTCAATTCAACATTTGCCTGAATCATGCTGCAATGATATTTCCTCATTTGCCTCATTCTTCACTCTCCTATGCTACTCATGATCCTTTAATCGCTCCATGGTGATCATCACAAAAAGTCTAGATTCCATAGTTCTAGAGGCCACTGACAGAATTACTAAACTCCAAAAGTAAATATCTCTTTAGAAACTAGTTACATTATTGTTCCGCTTTTTATATCTGTGTAGCATTATGAAATTAATAAGAATGCTTTATGGGTAGTTTTTTAAAAAATTAATGCCTAGCAATTTACAAACCTGAAAGCATTATTTAAATAACTTTTAAAATAATGAGCTCTATGGTGTTTTTTTGTTGTTTTGTTTTTTAGCCTGGCATTTAAGATTTTCCACAAGCCTTAAATTATTTGTCAGTAATTATGTCCCCCCACCAAGTAGGAGGGTAATCAGGATAGTAAGGTCAGTTTGGTAAGATTAAAGCTTGAAGAAGTCTCTACTTTGGATTTTGATTGTGTCTTCTTGAAGGGGTAATGCCCCTCCACTAAACTTTTGGTACCACTTCTCACCCATCAACTCTTCATTTAACTCAAAAAGTCTAAAGTAAGCATTTATGGCAGATAAGACAAGTTGGCTGGGAAAGGCAATAACATAGAAAAGAAGAACAACTGCTCCTTATTTCAATGAATTTGTCTCTAGCTCTAGCCAAATGATCTAGCTCACTGTCATCTCTTCCCCTGGGACCTTGGAAGATAGAACACAGAGCTCCACCTCTATTTTTCAGTTTCTTTTTGTGTAACTTCTCCCTTTAGATTGTAATCTCCTTGAAAACTTATAGTCTTATTTTCTGTGTCCCACATGACAAATGATAGTTTTTTATATTTTTAAAGGAAAAAAAATCAGTATAACTAATACATACATTAAGAAAAATGCAAAAATATGTAACATATGTGGATCTCCCACATTTGCCAAAGGGTGAGTTAGAGATATCTACTCATCTTTCATTCTACTTGATCTTTATAATTTTATTACATTTAGTTTTGTTTTCTTTTTTTGTTTTTGGTGTGTATTATTATTTACATTGTTGTAGTTACTGTGTAAATTTTTTTAACTCTGCTTACTTTACTCTGAATCTGTTCATATAGTTCTTACCATGTTTCTCTGCTTATCATATGGAACCTTGCAGTGCAGTATTATTCTATTATGATCATGTGCCACAATTTGTTTAATTACATTTCTCAAAAGTTAGGCATATACTTTGTTTCCAATTCTTAGCTATCACAAAAGTGTTATAAATATTTTTGTAGTATATAAGGACATTTTTCTTATCAATAACTTTCTTGGGGGTATAAACCCTAGAATGAAGTCTCTGGCTCAAAGGGTATGAATATTTTAGTTGCTTTATTAATATAATTCCAAATTGTTTTCCAAAATAGTTATACTATATCACAACTCCATCGATGATGCATTAATGTGACTATCATTTTTTCCAATTTGCAAGGGTTGTAGAAAAACTTCAGAATTGTTTGATAGCATCTCCCTTCTTATTAGTGATAAGGAATGTTCTTTTATATAGTTCTTAATACTTTTAAGTTTCTCTTTTGAGAACTATTTGCTCATATACTTCACCATTTAGCTATTGGGAGAACCTTATTGCTTTACAGGGTTGGAAAATAAGGTGGCTGAATATAGATGAATCTGTTGGAATTAAAGGACCTGGGTTCAAATCTTCCTCCTCCCTCCATTATGATTCCTATCTCTATGAGCTTAAAATAGTTGATTCAATTTTTAGAGATTTCCATTTCTTCAGCTATAAAATAAGGGAGTAGATTTAGTATTCTGTGACATCCCTTCCAGGAGCAAGGTATATATATAGCTGCTTGTTTATTGTCTTCCCCATTAGAATGTGACCCTCTTGAGGACTGCCTTTCTTTTGTTTCCCCAGCACTTAGCACAGTGCTTAACACATAGTAGGCACTAACAAATATTTTTGACTGACTAGCTGGCAAGGTGGTAAGTTGGATAGAAGGCAGGCTTTAAACTCAAGAAGATTGGAGTTTAAATTCTACCTTATTCACTCACTACCTGAGTGAGTTTAGGCAAGACACATAAAACCCTCAGATTTAGTTTCCTCATCTGCAAAATGGGTGTGGCAACAACATCTATCTCATAAGTCTCTTTGGGAATCAAATAAGACAATGTAATTAGAGAGGCTTCATACCCTTAACAAATACTTATCATTATCATTATTGTTATTATTATAACTTATCCCTCCACCCAATCCTTCAAGTGTCTGGAAACATTTTGAAATATTCTGTAGGTGCTAGTTTACAATTTGAACAAGCATCTGTTTTTGCTTTCCTCTCACTATGGTAACCAACCCACCTTCTTTTCTAAATATGTATTTCCTTAATTTTTTTTTACCCTATGTCTTACATGGAATCATCCCTGGCAAAATACCAGAAAACATCCTTCTAATAACAATAATGATAAAAATAGCCATAAGATTAGGAGGGACAACAAAATCATTCCAAGAAAATGAAATTCAGTCAGTTCACTCCCCTAAAAATTAGTGCTTTTTGGCCCTGGAATCAGAAGGACCTTTACTCTCAAATCCAGCTTCAGACTCTTAAGACTTCCTAGCTATGTGACCCTGGATAGGTCACTTAACCCAATTGTCTCACTAAAAAATAAAACAAAAACAAAAACAAACAAACAAAAAAAACCTAGCACTGTTTTAGTGGGGATTTTGCTTGAGAGAATAAAAGGCAGCCTCTCTCCCATTTGTCCATCTGTTGCCAGTATTTACAATAAAGATTAGAGTAAATTTTAAGATAAAGTCATTTAATTTGTAATGTGCAGTTGTCTCCAGAAGCTGGCGATCGCTCTCTGGGAGGAGATCTGCTGTGTCAACTCAAATCTCTCGGACAGATTCTTCTTCCTGTAGAGAACCTCTTCCTGTAGAGAACCGTTGTCTCCAGACAGTTGCCTTTAACTCTGGTCCAGTGTAGTGACTTCCTTCCTTTATCCTCCCAGAGAATGGGCTTGGGATAATGCAAGGGCTTCTGGGAAAAATTATTTCAACCAATGAACTTGCTCCTCCTAAGCATGCAAGCTCTTCCCCAGAAATTCACAAGTAAAACTCCCAGTCATGGGCGGAACTAGAGAATTGTCAAATACTGACTTAGCACTTAGTAAGAACCTAATATCTCATTATCTCATTAGCACTGAGTAAGAACCTAACATTAACCCAAGAATAAGAGTTAATAAATGGCATCTTCTGTGGCTATGATAAATGTCTCAAGTAAATTCTTCCCATTATGAACCACTCTTCCACCACCTGATACCTGGATACTTCACATACATGATACTTCTTCACTATTGTTATCCCTATTTAACATATGTGGAAACTGAGGCTTAGAGGAATAAAGTGACTTGTTCAAGGTCATATATCTACTAAGATTTTGAGACAGAACAATCAACTTCAATGGAAAAAAAAGGTTAGTGGAGACCAGATTTGGGAGAAATGAGAAGACATTAGAAATTCTTTTTCTTTGCTTTAAGCTTTGAAATAGGACACCTCCCACTTCACAAATTCTAAGATGTAAAATATAACACGTTCCATGTAGGTGAGCACTCAATCTCTTCAACTGGCAGAGTCTATGACCTGATTAAGATAACATTTTGAAGGTAGACTTTTATTTCATTATGATACCTGAATGGGCTCTATAGCATAAGAACATAAAAGTGTATAGTGAATATTTATTGTGATGTGTCTCTAGCTCAAAGTTTCTTAAACTGTGGATCTGGGGTTACATAATTGAATATGTTGGGGTTATGAAAAAATTGGCAACAGTAAAACATATCAAATATTCCACCAAGATTTAATTATTTATGTAAAAAAAAATAAGCACATCCATCTTATTAGTATGCAATAAATGGTAATATAATTTGTATACCAAAGAGTTATTTTAAAATTAATTATTTATGATTTGTTATCAGCAAATGTTTGGTTTGTATACCTATTTTCATGCCTAAGTAAGTAAAAATTTCTCTGGCAAAAAGGAGCCACCATTGGAAAAAGTTTAAGAAGTTCTTCTCTAGCTAATACTTAATTCAATAGATTTTTCTTAAGCTCTTAGGCATGGAAGGAATAATAAAGTATCTATTTCATAAGTCAAGGAAAGACTTTGTCCCTGGCCTCTTGGCTTTCAGTCTAGGAAACACCTCCGATATTTACCCAGATAACCCATGCACAAAATTATTTGATAAGGATCTTAGAAAAGAACAAAAAGCAAATCCTAGGAGGACACCCATTATAACTGAGAGGAACCATAGAAAGCTTCCTGGGAAAAGGGCTTTTTAAGGAGACACCATGATACAGGGTAATGAATCCAGTATCAGGGGCCTTGGCTATGATCCTGACTCTGTCACTTAGTACCTGTGTGACCTTTGCCAAATCTGTTAATCTCTCAAGACCTCAGTTTCTCCACTTGTAGGAAGTCTGACTAGATGATTTCTAAAGTCTCTTCCAGCTCTCAGATCTAAGATCCTGAGGAAAAATTACTTATTTACTAATGAGAGGATGACAAAGCACTGATCCTATAATCAGGAAGACATGAATTTTATCCTGCCTCAAAAATTGGTTAGTTGTATGATTTTTGACAAATCATGTAAGCTCTCAGCCTGAGTTTTCCCATCTTTAAGATGGAAACACAATAATAGTACTCAAGTACTATGATTATTAAATAAGATGATTAGGGTAAGGACCAAATGAACATTAGCTCTTATTATGTGTTATTCATAGTGGGGAAGAAAAGGAATAAAAATATTCCTCAGGAAGGAAGCTACACAGTACAATATTGCATGCACTCTACCTAAACAAAATTGATGTGATAGTAATATTACAATAATAAAATCTTTGTCTCTTGATTTGGAAATGGGTCTGAGTCTACAAATTCTTCTGAGACACCTCTTGACTCAAGTCTAGAATTCCAGTATTTTGGGGGTTTGGCCCCTGCCCCCCAATAAAATGACAACACAGATTTTAATCCAGTTTAGGAACGTATGAATTAATCACACTCGATGTAGATATAAATTCCTTCATGCAACACCTTATTGCTTTTTATCTTTTGGTCCCAGTTCCTAACACAATTTCTGGCCCATGATAGGTATTTTAAAAATACTTGCTGATTTGGTTTGAATTAGCTAGGAGGAAAAAGGTCTTTTAATTATTAGGTGGCCTTAGTCATTGTCATCCTGGGATTTTAAGTAAAACCCATTCTGTTACAATTTCTGATGAGAGGAGAGATATCATGTGGCATGAGGAGAGGGGGAGGAGATCCAGAAACCATAAGGTGCCCAGTTGGACTATAACCTCAAAAGCAAAGATAGTATGCGTCATGAACAGATTTATAGGGGAGATTTAACCTCAGGGGGTTGATATAACTCTCATTTCTGAATGAACATAGCAAAGTGGGACTACCCAGGAACTCCACAAAGGATGAGACTATAAGAATAAACTGATCCCCATCAGTGCCCTTCCTTGTTTGCTTCAGGGAGAAATTCCATCAATACTTCAGTCTTTCTCTGCCAGCCCTACCTAGAGCTCAGGACCTCAAGGAAGCCCACTGAAGCAACCATTTTAAGTATTTTTGCATCCTGTGCTTAGCGCCTTGTCTGACATATTGTAGGTGGCTGACAAATGCTTGTTAGATTAAGGGAAATAACCTGACATTACAGAAGAGTTCTCTAATGAATAGTCTATAAACGAACAGAACAAATCCTGGGACGAGAGAGAAGGGCAGTTAAAGCTGGCAAATTATTTCAATGAAGAACAAAGAAACTGTTATCCTCCAAGCTCAGTCAAGCTATCTTTCATGAGCTTTAAAGGGATGCTGGATTTCTGATAAACTGTGCCTTTCTTCTGAGCTCCTCCATAGAACACTTTCACAAGCCAAGACTTTGACCGCCATTTGTAACCTATACTATGTTTCTTCCCTAATTAATCATTGCTTTTTAAAATGTTCTTAAGCTGCCCTTAAGTAGTACCTAGAATAATGAGTAGAGCAAGATCTTTGAGCTGGGAAAACCTGAGTTTATAGCTGATTGCCTCTAGTACATTTGGGCAGTGTGATACTGGATAAGACACTTCATTTTTTTTCAAAGTCCCTGCAAGTATCTAAGACTATAAACAGCAAAACATTCAGCAATCTATACTAGGGGAAGGAGTTTCTTCACCTGGGATTCCATACACTATGGAAATCCTAGGTCTATAATAACTGGTATTTATATGACATTTTGAAATTTGTAAAAAAACAAAACAAAACAAAAAAAAAAAAATCCTTCATATATATTATTCCATTCTCATTAGCCCATATATGCTAAGTGCCTCAAAATATTATCTCTCTCCCTCTTTTTTAACAAAGAAGGAAAATGAGACTCACATAAATAGTTTCTCAAGGTCAGGTAACAGATAAAATTCAGATTCAAATTCTAGTCTTCTTGGGATGCATCAGGGATGCATTTTTCCCTGTTTTTGACTTTTCCACTTTTTTCCAATTTTATCATTTTTGACTTAAATCCAATTTTCCCTAGCAAATTTATTTTTTTAATACACATTATTTTATGAATTATATTGGGAGAGAAAAATTAGAGAAAGAGGGAAAAACCATGGAAGAGGTTTTAAAAAGAGAGAAGTGAACATAGCATGTATTGATTTGCATTCAATCTCCTTAGTTCTTTTTCTGGATGCAGATGGTATTTTTCTGTCCAAAGTCTATTGAGATTGCTTTGAATCACTGAACCACTGAGAAGAACCAAGTCTTTCATAGTTGATCATCACACATTCCTGCTATTATTGTGTTCAGTTTTCCTGGTTTTGCTTCTTTTGCTCAGCATCAGTTCATGTAAATCTTTCCAGGTCTTTCTAAAATGAACTTGTTCATCATTTTTTATAGAACAATAATATTCCATTATCTTCATAGACCACAACTTGTTGAGCCATTCCCCCAATTGATGGGCATCTACTCCTTTTCCAGTTCTTTACTACCACAAAAAGAGCTGCTACAAACATTTTTGCACATGTGGGTCCTTTTCCCTACTTTAGGATTCCCTTGGTATTTGGGGTAGTTAGGTGGCACAGTGGATAGAACACCAACCCTGAAGTCAAGAGGACCTGAGTTCAAATTTGATCTCAGACACTTAATACTTCCTAGCAGCGTAACCCTGGACAAGTCACTTAACCCTGATTGCTTCAGGGGGAAAAAAAAAAAAAAAAGATTCCCTTGGTATAAAGACCCAGTAACAGCACTATTGGGTCAAAAGGTATGTACAGTTTTATGGCCCTTTGGTCCTAGTTCCAAATTGCTCTACAGAATGATTAGATCATTACACTTCCAATAACAATGAGTCAGTGTCCCAGTTTTCCCAATCCCCTCCAATATTTATTATTATCTTTTCCTGTCATCTTAGCCAATCTGAGAGGTAGGTGTAAGGTGGTACATCAGAGTTTTTTAAAATTTGCATTTCTCTAATCAATAGTTATTTAGAGCATTTTTTCATGTAACTATAGATGGCTTTAATTTTGTCATCTGAAAATTGTTCATGTCCTTTGACCATTTATCAACTGAGGAATGATTTGTATTCTTATAAATTTGACAGAATTCTTTATATATTTCAGAAATTAGACCTTTATGAGAAACACTGACTATAAAGATTTCTTTCCCAGCTTTGTACTTCTCTTTTAATCTTGTTTCTGTTGGTTTTGTTTGAACCATTTTAATTTAATGTAATCAAAGTCATCCATTTTGCCTTTCATAATATTCTCTAGTTCTTTTTTGGTCATAAATTCTTACTTCCTCCAAAGATCTGATAGGTAAATTATCCCTTGCTCACCTAATTTGTTTATGGTATCATCCTTTATGCCTAAATCATTTACCCATTTTGACCTTATTTTGATATGGGGTATGAGATGGAGGTCTATGCTGAGTTTCTGACATTATTTTCCAGTTTCCCCAGCAATTTTTGTCAGATTCTTATTCCAGAAGCTGGAGTTTGGGGGTTATCAAATATTAGATTATTATAGATCTTGATTATTGTGTCATGTGTATCCAATCTATTCCACTGATCCACTACTCTGTTTCTTAGCCAATACCACCAAATGGTTTTGATGACTGCTGCTTTATATAGTTTTAGGTTTGGTACTGCTAAGCCACCATCTTTTGTATTTTTTTCATTAATCCCCTTGTTATTCTTGACCTTGTATTCTTCCAGTTGAATTGTCTTATTATTTTTTCTACTTTTCTGAAATAATTTGTTGGCTTTTTGATTGGTATGGTACTGAAAAGTAGATCAAGGTAGGCAGAATTGCCATTTTTATTATATTAGCTTGGCTTACTCATGAGCAATTGATATTTTTCTAATTGTTTAGATCTGACTTTATTTGTGTGAGAAATGTTTCGTAATTATGTTCCTATAGTTCTTGAGTTTGTCTTGTCAGATAAACCTCCAAATAGTTTATTTTGTCTACAGTAATTTTAAATGGGATTTCTCTTCCTATCTCTTGCTGATGGGCTTTGTCAGTAATATATAGAAATGCTGATGATTTATGTAGGTTTATTTAATATCCTGCAACTTTGCTAAAGCAATAAGTTTTGAGATGCTTTTCTAAGATTGTCTGAGTATATCATCATATCATCTGCAAAGAGTGATAGTTTTATTTCCTCATTGTCTATTCTTTAATTTCCTTTACTTTTCTTATTGCTAAAGCCAACATTTCTAGTACAATGTTAAATAATAATGTGATGATGGACATCCTTGTTCCATGCTTGATTTTATTGGAAATGCATCTAGCTTCTCTCCATTAAAAATAATGCTTGCTGTTGATAGATACTGCTTATTATTGTGATGACTGCATTAGCACCCTGGATACCTTAGAATCAGCGGGAGTCAGGATAAGCACAAGTCTTCTTGGTCTTTAGTGGTAGAAGTGAAGGGAATGGCCACAAAGGATCTCTATGCCCTCAGCTCCTAGTTTCCTGCCCAGAAATGACCCTGGCTAGTCTCACTCCACCCCCATTCCCTCCCACAATTCTCTGTATAGACCAAATGATTGGGCCAGCACAGGTTAGTGGGAAGGGCTGTTTTCCAAGTATATTCTTATAGAATATTGTCCAATCAGGAATTAGCTTCAAGTGCTGGATTGTCCAACCTCAGTGCATTAATTCAAGAGTTTCAGCATTTTACATATTATTTTAAGGTAAGCTCCTTTTATCCTGATGCTCTCTAGTGTTTTGATAGAAATGGGTGCTATATTTTGTCAAAATACTTCTCCTGTATCTATTGAGATTATTGTCATTTGATTTCTGTTGGCTTTGTTATATATCTGGTCGATTTAAGCCTAATTTTTTTAAATTTTAAATCCAATTTTTGCTTAAAGTAAGCTATATTCTTGATAAGAGAAATAATAAGTAACATTTATATAGCACTCTGAGGTTTGTGAAACATATCAATCAATCAGAAAATGTTTATTAAGTACCTACTATGTGCCTAACAGTTCAGGATACCAAAAAAATAAAAATAAAAAAATGGCAAAAGACAATCCCTGCCTTCAAAGAGTTTACAATCCAATGGGGGAGAAAACAGGCAAATAAATATATACAAAGCAAGACTAGGGAACAGAGGGAAAACACTGGAATTAAGAGAGATTGGGAAAGGTGGGATTATAGTTTGGACTTAAAGGAAGTCAGGAAAATCAATAGTAGGAGCTGAGGAGGGAGGGCTCCCATACATGAAGGACATTTTATATATATATTATCTTATTTGATCCTCAACAAAAAAGTGAAATAAATGCTATTATTATTCCCATTTTGCTGCTAAGGAAAGTGACGCAATGAAAGATTAGAGATTTGTCCTGGATCCCAGAGCTTCTAAGTGTCTGGTCAGATTCAAACTTCCTGATTCCAAGTGCAGCCCCTGCTTCCAATATTCCCAGCTGCCTCTCAACAGAAGCATTTTATAGACAAGATTGATATAACCTTGGAATCATTGATGTTCCTGCTCAGGGCAATATTTCAATGGAATTTTTCCCATATCTTAATTCCATTTATTTGTCTAGGTTTTTTTTTTGTGTGTGTGTTTGTTTGTTTGTTTGTTTGTTTTCTGGGAGTAAGGGGGGGAAAGGATCCTTCCGCATGATAATATACTTTTTTAAAAAATAATTTTTTTACATATGTGATTAGATTTTTTTTTGGGAGGGTTATATATGTACAAGTATTTTAAATATATTTCCATATTAGTCACATTGTAAAAGAAAAATCCGAGCAAAAGGGACAACCATAAGAAATAAACAACAACAACAAACAAAAAAAAAAAAAAACCCAACAACAACAAAAAAAGCAAAAAGATATGCTTTGGTCCTGCCTTCAATCTTCATAGTTCTATGTTTGGATTTAGACGGCATTTTCTATCCCAAGACTAATAGAATTGTCTTGGATCACAGCATTATTAAGAAGAGCTATGTCTGTCATAGTTGATTATCATGCTTGATTACATAATAATATATTTTCATTTGCTTTTGTGTAGGATAGGTGTAAGACCCCCCTTTCCCAAATTAACTTATCAGAGATATCTTCAACAAGATGTCTCTTCTAACAAGAAAGCATTTATTAATCCCTTCAGGGAGAGGCCCAGACACACCGGGGAGCCTCCTAACTCCCACCATGTGCTCTTAGAACCCCCCCCCCCAGCTTCTGCCTTGTCACTGGATAGACTAAAAGGACAGAATTACCTTTGACCAATGGTCACCAGTGTTTGCTGCCTTCCACAGATCACATCACTTCCTGCAACTTCACTAACTTCCTGTACCCCGGGTTCAAAGTTCATCCCTCCAGAGATCATATGATGTCCCTTCCCCAGGGTCCCAGCTCTGGCAATAGGGATCATGTGACTCAAAACTGAGAAATACTTCATCCAATCAGTCCCATTCAGTCCCTCCTCTTTTTCATCCATTTGAAGATGTCTTTAATTAGCTAATTTGGGAAAGGTGGTCTTGCACCTGTCCCACACACTTTGAACCTAAAGGAGCTTTTTCCCTTAACACTAAAACACTGAGTATGTGTAGTTTTCCCCTCTTCCCCCTCCCCCCTTCAAAGTTTTAGAATCTCTTTTCTTTCAATTGATCCTTGAAAGGACATTGTTAGATAGAGTAGGCATTATGAGCCATAGATAGATTGTAACTCCATCAAGGTCAATATTCAGCTCCCCTCGATTCCTGGTCAGGGAGCCAAAAATGATGAGATTCGGCACAGGGCAGGGAGTTGTGGGAACCCCCTTCTGGTTGGTGCAGGTCCTTTGTAAATAAATTTACAAACCCCAAAAGTTAAACTTGCAAAAAGAAGTTTATTATTAGAACTGAGAAGTCAGCTTGTGCAGACTGACTTTTTTAGTGGCTGGGTAGTAGAGAAAGTTTCTAGCAGAGAAATCTTGACAGAGAGGTGAATAAGGTCCTGTTAGAGAAATAGATGAGAGAGATAAAAAGAGGGAGTTATGCTGAAAAGAGAATGCCTTTTCAGTGGGTAGAAGGACACAGCTATGCCAAGGAGAAAGAGAGTTTCCTTGGTATGATTAGGTCCTCTGCAAGGAACTGGGTTAAGGAAGCCTTGTTATACAGACAGCTCTTGGTGGGGGCTGTGGGCAGTTTAAGTTGAAATCAGAATAGAGAATTTTGGAATCGAATGAGTGTCTCTGGACTAGTCTCCAACTCAATAGAGTTGGATAGAAATCTCTATCTCCAGCTCAGGCTAAGAAGGAGTGGTCCTGGACTCAACTAGTCCCACCCAGATAACAGAATTTTACCACTTTATTTTGATTCCCTGGAGTGGGTCTCTCAGGGGAGAGACCTCTGAGGGAGGTCCCAAGCTTCCCCCCCCAAAGTCTGAGACAGGGAGTGAGAGAGAGTTTCAGGGCTCCCCTTGTCAATTCCAAACAGTAATAGAACCACAAAGATTATTCAGATCTCCAGTCTATGTCTAGTGATCTTCCAACCAGATATTATTGAAGTGAAATGAATTTATCAGTCTGAATTATAATGGCAATCTGTAGGTCATGGGGAAGGGTCTGGGAAGAAAAGGAGGAAGAGGGGGGGTGGTCCTCCCATAATTCAAAGTAACTTCATATTTCAAGTTCAAACCTGGCATAGAAATATCCTACATCATTAATTGGGATGAAGAATCCTTACTCATTTGCACATATTTCCTAAAGCAGATCTCTTTAGTATTTCTTATTTTGGTTACCCTGCATTCTAATATGAGCTGAAGGGGGTTTTCATAAGCTGTTTGTCAAAAGAGAAGTAAGAAAAATTCTGAATCAATGTTTCAAAATGATAACTTTTAGGTCACGCTTTCACTAGGCTTTTTAATGGAGCAGTAAATCAGCAAAGTCTACTGTCTGGCTCTTTGATGAAGAAAAATCTATAAATTTTAAAAATTTATCATTTCCCAGTATAATTTGCCTCTTTGTCAGTTACATGATAGTGGCCTACATTTTCATAAATTAAGATATGCCATAAAATTAAATGTTAAAGGTTCAGTTTCAATCAAAGAAAAAAGTTCAAGGCCAAAGAAAATGATTTGCAGTTTAGGTAGATAATTAACAAATTGACAGTGAACTAAGGAATGAATGCAAATCGTTTATTGATCACTAAGTGCCAAGCCCTGTTTGCTTAGTACTATGCTTGTAAATTCAAAAGCAAGAGTTTCCTGCCCTCCAGGAACTGGTATTTTGATAGAGAAAGACAACATAAATAAGGAAGTATCAACCAAGAAACTGTTTTGGCTAGTTTTAATCACGAGAAGAACCTTAGGGATGAACATTGTAAAGCCCTTTCTAGAAGCTGCTTCAGGATTGTTTCCAGAAGACTGGAGGGGACGATAGAAAGGAGTTATATTTGTTAGAATTAGAAAGATGGCACCTCTAACCCTAATTCCTAAGACAGTTGGATGAAATGTGAAGTACAGCAAGAGACATGTGAATGGCAAGATACTGTAAGCCATGTAGGGCTATAATGGTTGCCTTACTGAATGGGACTGATTGGATGAAGTTTTCTCAGGTTGAGACTAAGTCACATGATCCCAATTGCCAGAGCAGGAAGATGAGGTCCTGAACTCGAAGTCCAAGAAAGACCCTGGAAGTCACATGATCTCTAAAAGGTCAGGAAGCCAAAGTGACTGTGACCTGTGGAAAGCAGACAACATTGGTGACCATTGGTCAAGGATGGTTATGTCCTTTTAGTCTATCTAATGAAAAGACTTGGGTTTTTTCCTATTTAATGGGATCTTCTTCTACTTCTGGCTGGTCAGGTTCCACAAACACATGGCTGAAGTTGGGATGACTCCCAGGTGTGTGTCTGGGCCTCTCTCTGCAGGGACTAAATAAATGCTTTTTCTTTGTACTTGAATATGTCTCTGATTGAGTTAATTTGGGAAAGGGGGACTTGTATCCTTCCCACACATTACCAATCAGAATAGGTCCTGGCCTCAGTTCTCTGGTTCCAAAACTGAACAAGTCATGTAAAGAATGTGGTCTTAAATTCAAGAGGTCGAGGGAGTAAAAGCAGAATAGATTACATTGTCCAGTTGGATAATCAATGTTTCCACTTTTAAATGTTGTTCATTTTCTACAAAAGAAGGAAAAGTCAAGAGATTCAGAGGTTAAAGGGACTTGAAAGTCATCTAGACTAACCTCTTTACTTTATAAGTAAGGAACTGAAATCTAAAGAAGTTGTGACTTGCCTAAGACCATATAGGTAATAAATTGAGATTTGAACCTAGAACCTTTACCATACTTTCCACCACACTGCACTTGAAAATCATAATAAAATGGGGGGAAAATATGCTATGTATTTAAAAAATTTCCCTTCCATCCCTCATGGATTTATTAGTCTTCTCTATCATATTCCTGGGAATCTCATCATTGAGAAATCTCATCTCATCAGTATCCTCTGTCCCTCTGATGTTTCCTCATAAATGAAATGAGCTGGATATTTGCCCAAAAAAACCTCTACATGGGATCACAAAGATTTAGACGTGACTTATAGACAAAAGAACAAGAACAAATGTGCCAGATAATGCTAAGTGCAAAAGATTAAAAAAAAAAAAAAAAAAAGGCAAAGTACATTCCCTGCTGTCAAGGAGTTTATTATTTAATCCAAATATCTGTTGAATGAAATTAAAATTAGTTCATCCATAATACTGAGAAAATGTATTTCATTAATTACTAATGTTGGGCTTTTATTTTTTTTTATTTGGGATAATATGGATTTCATTGTCTTGTACATAACTGGGTGGCATAGTAGAGTTCAGGACTCAGAATTAGGAAGACCTGGGTACAAATCTTACCTCAAACTGTGTGATAAGGCAAGTAACTTTTTCAAAATTAAAGCTTTTTATTTTTCAAAACATATTCATGAGTAATTCTGTAACATTTGTCCTTGCAAAACCTTGTGTTCTACCACCCCTTTTCCTACCATCCTCCCTTAGATGGCAAATAATCCAATATTTGTTAAACATAGTAGAAATATATGTTAAATCCAATATATGCATACATATTTATATAATTATCTTGCTGTAAAAGAAAAATCAAATCAAACCAGAAAAAAAAATGATGAAGAAAATAAAATGCAAGGAAACAACAAAAAGAGTGAGATGCTATGTTGCAAACTACCTCAGTTCCCACAGTACTCTCTCTGGGTATAGATGGTTCTTTTGATCTCAAGATCATTGGAACTGGTCTGAATCTTCTCATTGTTTTATGAATTATGTTGTGAGAGAAAAATTAGAGCAAAAGGGAAAAATTATGGGAGAGAATTAAGAAAAGAAAAAAAAAAGAAAAGAAAAAAGAAGAGAACATAGCAGGTGTTGATTTACATTCAGTCTTCTTAGTTCTTTTTCAATGCATTTTCTGTCCAAAGTCTGTTGGGATTGCTTTGGATCACTGAACAAAGAAGAACCAAGTCTTTCATAGTTGATCACCGCACATTCTTGTTGTTATTGTGTACAATGTATTCCTGGTTCTGCTTGTTTCACTCAGCATCAGTTCATGTAAAACTTTGCAGGATTTTCTCTCAGCTTGTTCATCATTTTTTATAGAACCATAATATTCCATTACCTTCATATATCACAACTTGTTCAGCCATTCCCCAATTGGTGAGCATCCACTCCTTTTTCATTTCCTTGCTACCACAAAAAGAGCTGCTATAAACATTTTTGTATGTGGGACTTTTTTCTTCCTTTATGATTTCTGTGGGATACAGACCCAGTAATGGCATTGCTGAGTCAAAGGGTATGCACAGTTGGGTATAGTTCCAAATCGCTCTCCAGAATGGTTGATTCATTTTACAATTTCACCAACAATGCATTAGTGTCCCAGTTTTTCCATGTCCCTTCCAACACTTATCATTATCTTTCCTTGTCATGTTATCCAATCTGAGAGGTGGGAGGTGGTACCTCAGAGTTGTTTTAATTTGAATTCTCTAATCAATAGTGATTTAGAGCATTTTTCATATAACTATAAAAGGCTTTAATTTCATCATCTGAAAATTGTTTGTTCACATCCTTTTATTATTTATCAATTGGAGAATGATGCATATGATACTTCTTAACTGTGTGATCATCATTGTACCTGTTTGTCTCCATTTTCTTGCCTGAAAATGGGGAGGGAGGGGAACGAGCAATAATAGTACCTACCTCCCTGGGTTGTGGTGAGAATAAAATGATAAAATATTTGTAAAATATTTAAAAAACCTTAAAGTCCATATAAATGCCAGCTCTTAATGTCATTTCTACTGGCACTTTACTTGTGACTTAATTAGAATAGGGAAGTTTAGGATGGGGAAGTTCTCTCTTTAAATGCAGATCAGCATGGAGTATCAGGTAGGAAAATGCACATCTCTGTGACTACTAACTGTGAGTGGAAATGTTCAAATAAATGTTGCTAATATACAGAGGCTTTTGAGTAAAGTCATCAAGAAGTCTATAAAACTCCAAATAATCCACACATCAAAGGCAGACTCTGTTGTAATCTACCCAGTGCAAAATGAATGGATAAATAATAAAAATAAACCCTAGATAATCAGTAAATCAAAGAAAAGCTCTGCTAGAATAAGCTTATCCCACACCTCTGTCACCCATGCCAAAATGAGTGTGGATAAATAATAGAAAGCACCATTAGGGGACTTTTACCTGTTACCCTCAGGGTGTGGTGACCATTTAGCCAAAGACTCTGAGTCATCCTGTGTGGCCTAGATAACCAGAGAGCCCCAAACACACCAGCTGTTCCTGGAGGCCTTCTAGAATGTAGCCAAGCAAAAAGCCAAATTTAATTACTTTGTATATATTTCTATCTGCTATGATGTATACTGTAATTTCCCTAGATAGAATGTAACCTCCTTGAGGTCAGGGACCCTTTGTTTTTCTCTTTGTATCCTAAACTGCCTAGTACAATATTTTACACATAATATCTTATTAAATACTTGTGGGATTGATTGACTGAATCCAAAGAAAGTAATATGATGGGATAGAGAAGGAACTGATTTTAAAACTGGAAAGGAAGACAATACTTTGTCTTCTTACTAGACTTAAAAGAATGGCCCCAAACTATTTACTTCATATCTCTATGGCTCAGTATTGTCACCTAAAAATGGTGTCACTTCAACTACTCCCATAGTGACAGAGAAGAGGTGTTATTTTTAAAAAGTGCTTTGTAAACTTTTAAATTCCATATAAATTTAAGTAATGTTTAATTCCACAAGTAGTTGATGAATCTGTACTTCTGTTCCTATGTCCTGGGTTTCAGGATTTTTTGCTTGGGTGCTCAGCTCCAAATTATACTTAATAGTTTTTACCCAAGTCATATTAAGATTTCCTAATCTTGAACCCTGCACTAACTTAGTCATCAGATCGAAAGTTTTACTCTGATGTTTCTGATTTTAATTATATATGTATATGCATATGTACACAAATATATTTATAAAGCTACACATCTATATGGTTAAAACTGAAGGGGATATATGTTTATGTGTATTTACATACATATATGTATCATGTAGATATGTTTGCATATCTTATTTATGTGTGTATGTGTGTACCTGAAGGGCTGGATAATATAAACATCAAGGCAATTTTCATATTTGCTAATGAATAACTAACTCCCTTTGGATCTGAGGAGGCAAATTTATTAATTCATTCAACTAACATTTTATAATGGAAGGGACCCAAAGCTCCAGAGTCAAATAAACTGGCCCTGAATCTTACCTGTTTTTGCCTGTTTTACCTTGTCAATCATTTAATCTTTCTTGGGCTCCAGTTTACTGAACTCTGAAAAGAAGAGGGTAGACTAGATGGCCTCTGAGGTCCCTTCTCTCTGACAGCTGGGGATTTTAAAATTCATGATATCATTTCAACTAAGACTTTATTTTAACCTAATGTGCATAGGTGAGCAATTTTTTTACATTTGACTTCACAATTTGGAAAGCATTATATTGTATGCTTCATAAAATGTATTTTTAGTTTCTCTGATCATCCAGGGCCTAATGTTATTATGACTACACATTTAATATTTTTATAGTCCTATGACTCATTGTAGGACCATTTGAATTATATTCCTTACTAAACATGCGTTCTTAATCAATGTTCTTTTCCCTTTTAACATAAATACAGAATTGCTCTTAGTAGAACAAACCCTGAAAATGAAATAGTTGTCTAAAATACCAAGGTTTGGAGAGACAAGTCAAAGTGTTGAGTCATGGTTTTTAAGAGTTGATAACTATTTGAACATATACCTTTCTGCAATGATAAGACAGGAAAGGAGAGAAAAATATTTCTACAAAGATGAGTTCATTAGCTACAGTGAACCACATATAGAGTGCAAGGGTATTTTTTGTTTGTTTGTTTGAAACAAGTTGTCCTGCCACAAATGTGATTCAAAAATAAATTGGTAAATTATTTCTAAATTTCTTATGGAATAATACCTTTTATAAAACTGAAGCATAGCAAAGTTATTTTAAAAGCTTTAGAATTGTATGAACATAAACATAAAATACTTCTTATACAAATAAACTTAATAACTGAATATGTAAAGCCAATATATTTTTAAAATAGCAATTTTATCTAAATAATCTACTATTCAATGTCACCCAACTAAATTGCTAAAAAAAAAAAAATTTACTGAAT
Organism: Sminthopsis crassicaudata; assembly: GCF_048593235.1. Classification (NCBI taxonomy): domain Eukaryota; kingdom Metazoa; phylum Chordata; class Mammalia; order Dasyuromorphia; family Dasyuridae; genus Sminthopsis; species Sminthopsis crassicaudata. The sequence continues at coordinate 278,958,868 of NC_133621.1, forward strand.
TAGAAAAATAATAAAATTCATTTTGAAAAGTAAAAGGTCAGGAACTTCAAAGAAATCAAGAAAAAAGATGTAAAGGAAGTAGATTTAGCAATAACAGACCTTAAACTATATTATAAATGGGACAACTTTATCAAAGTATAAAAAAGGATAATTTTGATTATTTCAAATTAAAATTTTCTTGTATAAAGAAAACCTATATAGCCTCAAATAGAAGGAATGCAAAAAATTGGGAGGAAAACTTTCATAGATAATCTCTCAGATAAAATGTGATTCCACTTCTGTGAAGTAGGAAATGAAACTCTTTTTTGATCTCTTTGGGATATAGACTATTACTATTGGATTACTAGCTATCTAAGGGAGGGGGAAGGGAAAGGGAGGGAGAAGAAATGGCAACACAAGGTTTACAAGGAGGAATGTTGAAAACTATATGTATGTTTTGAAAATAAAAAGCTTTATTAAATAATATAGATGGATAGACAAATAGGTAAATAAATAAAGGCTTAGCAAGGTCTTCTTCCCTTCAATGCAGAGGTGGGGTACTATGGAGAGAGATAGTACACATATAGTATAAATGTTGATGGGGAAGGGGGAACTGTTTTTTTACTCCTCTTTCCTCATTGATCTCACTGATTGAGGAGTAGGGTTTTATTCAGAAATGAATGTGACATAAAAACAAAAGATATAAATAAAAATAAGATTTTAATAACGTTTAACAAAAACTGGCTGCATGTATATGTCCACCAAGGTTTTCTGAACTTTTATTTACCTCCACCTAGCCTCTGAACATTGTAAGGTATAAATGGGAGGAAGTATAGCTTAAACAATAATTTCTTGGATATCATGAAGACATAGGTTCAAATCTTCCTCAGTTACAAACTTAATTATCTAATGATGAGAAAGGCTCCTAACTTTCTCTAAGTTCTATTTTATCATCTATAAAATGGATATCATTTTGCCTAATTCACAGGGTTATTGTGAGGATCAGATTGAAGTGAAAATAAAGGCACCAGAGTGATAAAAATATGAAATGGATTTGGGAAAATATAATTGTAAAAGAATATTATAAAAATAGCAAAATGGTTCAATTCATGACATAAAACAATCATTATAGAGGTTTCCATCACAGATAACAGAAATTTCCCATTTATTCATAAATAGCATTCATATTGTTCTCATATTAGTTTGAGCTATTCATATTGTTCTCAAACTAATATGAATAGGCAAGGGTAAGTCAAACTAATTGGGCAACTTTCTTTTGGAAGGACATGACTTTTAAATCTCTTGAGGAGACAGAAGAGTGGGGGAGGGTAGGATCTAAGGAGTGACAAGGATGTGTATTGAGATGTTGAGATTGTCTTTAAGACAATCTGGGAAAACTGAATTACAATCCAGGTCGTCTCAAATATGCTAGTAATCCAGTTTCTGAGGTTGAAGGCAGGATGGATGAATTAACCATGGACACTAACTTCAAATCATTCTATGTAAACAGGACAATCTAGGAGAACTCATCTCACTATGATTTGATAATAGGAACAGGATGGGCTTGTTTTAGCAATTCAGGAATAAGCTGGTTTAAGGTTCACATAAAGATGAGATAATGTATATAAAGTGATATGTAAAATGCCTATTATGCGCAAAGTAAAATTTAAATTTGCTTTCTTCTAATTGCTACTAGTTATACCAATAAAGAGATGCTTCTCTCCCAAGAAAAAGATCTTCTGTATTATTTCAAATGTGAGATTAATTCCATTTTTTAAATGCAATTGGCATTATTTTACAAACTCAACTTGAAGAAGCAAGATATTGGATTCAAAAGAGCATTAGACTGAAAAATCATTGTTGTCTGATTCAATTGTTTGATTCTGACACTCAGAACTGTAATTGTAACTAAGATTGGCCTTTGACCCAGGATGAAATCAGTGACCTCAAGTCCTTTCCCCTATGACAGTATTTTTCAGTTCAATATAATAACAGTTGGTTTTTGCAACTAGCTAACGAGAATAAGGACTGACCTTTGTGAAATCTTTGGTCTAAGAAACTCAGAATGAGGAAATTTTCTTTGATAGATTAGCACTTGCTTTACAGCTTAAATTCTTAGATTCCTAATGTATTAAGAGATTAATTGACTTATCTAAGGAGCCACAGCTAACTATGTATCAGAGGAAGGTCTTCCGGGTTCTAAGGCCAGCTCTTCATCTACAGAACCACATTATCCAAAGTAAGGAGATAAAACTGGAAATTACCAGATAGCAGTTTCCCCTTTAATCATGTCAACCTTCCCAGGCTCTACATGCCCTATTCTACATGCCCTATTGGCCTTTGGGTCAATCTGCTCAGTGGTAACCTCATTATGGTATCCCAAATGAATGGAGATAGTGTGCCTTTTGCCTGGTAAATACCACAGCATTTCCGAAGCTAGTTCTGAAATCCTGAGAAAGTCCCCTTCCCCTTGATAATCTTTTAGTTTTTTCCTCTGTAAAGTGGGGATAACAATACTCAAATTACCTTTCCCACAAGAAAGGACTCTATATATTTGAGTGGTTATTATTCACCTGTATTGCATCCCTGAAATTGGAAAGGAACACTTACTAGGATCATAGTTTTACACTAAGGCAAATTAAGATATAGGGAAACTTGTCTTTTGTAGTGTTGCTTCTGGTGACTGAGTCAGTCCCAATAGTATTTAAGTCTTCTCTGTACAGACCATGCTGTCTCAAATGCATAATTATTACCCTTTAAAATCTTGACAATAAACAAGAGCATATCACCTTTTCTTCTCTGAAATTTTAAACAGCTTGAAAATATAACAATCAATTTTCCTGTGCTCTAAGTTCTTGGTCCTGGAGTAAAGGGACTAATGTCAAGTTGGGATGAAATTGGACTTTGACCTCAGAAAGATCAAGCCTGTGTAGCCCTAGTCCCTTCTGGTTCTAGCAAGCCTGGGTCTGTTTAAATTGTACCTATTTGGAGTAATACTAGCAAATTACAGATATCTAATGAGCGTAAATGATACTAGGCTGGGACCTTTTGTTGTTGTTGGGATATATTATATCAAAATTACACACACACACACACACACACACACACACACACACACACACACACACAACCCCAACAAATAAGACACTCTCCTCTGGTTTGAATCAGGTAAACGTTTCCTTCCAAGACTGGGCAAATCACTTAACTCATTTGACTCAGTTTCCTCATTCATCAATGGGCACGCTAGAAAGATGGCGTTTTAAGTTTGCTGTTGGAAAGTCAGAAGTTTGATATTTAGAGGGGTATGGTATTCTCCGCACCTGGCTCATGTTGTTTTTCAGTCATGTCCTACTCTTCATGACCCATTTGGAGATTTCTTGGCAGTGGTTGACATTTCCTTTTCCAGTTCATTTGACTCATAAGGAAATGGAGGTAAATAAGGTTAAAGTGACTTACTTACACAATCAGTGCCTGAGGTTGGATTGGAACTTCAGTCTTCCTGACTTTAGGACTAGCACTTGATGTCTTTTGCCACTTAGCTGCTTTTACCTTGCACATAATATATCTTCAATAATTCTTTGGTTGATTGATTTATATTTTGTATGTGTATGTGACTTAAAGGCAACTAGGATGTTTTTCACCTTTTCTTGCCTGACACACAGTAGGTGCTTAATAAGTGCTTATTGACTTAACTGAGGCCTAGCTCTTTTTACTAAGACACAGGACTTAATGTTTATTTATTATTCCACAAAGTGAGTGGAAATTAAATATAATTTACAAAATTGGGTAAAAAAGTGCTCGCCTTCATTAGACAATTATCTCCTCGGGCAGGACAATTTTTGGGGGGGGCTTTTCTTCACATCCCCAACTCTTATAGTGCCAGGCACATATTAGATGATTTATTAAATGAATACTTATTAACTTCCCTGAATCTTTCTCCCACTAAAACTGTACACAGTAGGTACTTAGTATATGCTTGTTCCTGAGATACACAGTTGGTGCTTATTTTTAAGGCGTGTTGATTCCCCAGAAGCCTGGTTCTCTCCACTAAGACAAACGGTTTCTCCTGAACTTACTATGCGTTTAATAAAGACTCTTTGACTAGAATGTGAGGGCTTAAGGGCAAAAATTGCCTTGCTGTTCTTCAGGACTTAGTCTGCCTTGGTCATTCGGTGCTGACTTTCCCCATAGCTCTCTCAGGGTCAAAGCCTCCCCTCGCTATCCTCCACTGCCGCCCGCCGACCCCCAAGAACAAATATGCGCGCGCGCGCCCGCCGCAGGCGGTCCATTCCAGATCTGCCTCCTCCTCTTCCAATCGCCTTAAGGCGCAGGCGCAAGTGCAACATGCTGGCATCAGGCCAAGTTCAATTAAAAAAAAAAAAAGGGAGGGAGGGGAAAAGAGGCGGGGCTTAATTGAGTCGTCTCGCGCCGAGGGAATGCGAGGTTCGGTTTAGGAGGGGGGAGGAGCGCTGTTTCGGTCTCTGACCAATCCCGTGCGATCGAGAAGGTGTCTCGCGCCAGAGAAAGGGGAGGGAGGGGCGTGGTGGCGGGTCTAAGGGGGCGGGGCGAAGAGAGAGTGAGAGAGTGAACGGGAATGCGAGAAGCCTCGGCGGAGGAACAAGCGCGAGAACGAGAACGAGGCGAGAGCGCAAGGAAAAGAGAGAGCTCGAGGCGAGTGAGCCGCAGTACCGCCGCCGCCGCCGCCGCGAGGGAGGAGCCGCAGCGCGAGAGCGAGCTGCCAACCGTCCGCGGCGGTCACGAGGCGCCCGACTGAGGGACTGCGGGCAGCGGACGGCCGGTGGGACGGAGAGAGGAGGCGGGTGGCGGGCGGGCTCCATGGCGAGGCGCGGCTTCTCCGGCAGCAGCGGCGCAGCCTCTCCAACCCGCGGGCTCTAGTACTCCCGGAGCAGCCTCTTGCTCTCTCGCTCGCTCGTCCCCCGCAGCCCCGGCCTCGCTCCCGGCTCCGGCCCTCGGGCGCTCCCTCCTCCCTCTCTTTTTCCCTTCCATCCTTCCCCGCGACCTCGGACGGGTTGGCGGCGGCCGAGCCCCGGCGGGAGGAGGAGGAATCCGCCTCTATGATGAAGTTTAAGCCGAACCAGACGAGGACCTACGACCGTGAGGGCTTCAAGAAGCGGGCGGCCTGCCTTTGCTTCCGCAGCGAGCAGGAGGACGAGGTGGGTGCGCCCCCATTTCCCGCCTGGCCTCGTGCGGGGGAGGAAACAAAGGGACCCCGTTGGGGAGGGTCTCCCCCCACTCGGCCGACCTTCCCAGGGACTGGGGGAGTATTTTTGGAGTCCGGCAGAGCCCAGGGGGGCTTCCTGAGGAGAGGGAGCGAGAGAAAGCGGGGAGACCCCACCTCCAAATCCGGGGGAGAGCCCCCTAAAAGCCTCCTGGGCGGGGGGCGCACGGTCTACGTTTGTTTTGTAAATGGGCTCCCGTAGGTATTGGACCGTGTCCTTTGTCTTCCCCACGCCCCCGCCCCCACCCCACGCGTTCTTTCCGAGATGCCTCGGGTTCTAGCCGAGGCAGACACCGAAGAACCTTGTTTGGGGCTGGAGCTTCGCTGAGGGGGTGCTTTTTTTTTTTTTTTTTCAATTGTCGGTCGCCGTTTTGACCCGCCTTTGACACTTCAAACTTCCTTCCCATCTGATAAGACAATTTGTGATTTGGTGGGGTGAGGAGTGTTGAGCTGCCACGCACCCTAAGGTTTTTTTGCACGGGTGTTTTATTTGTTTGACTTGGAAGATGGTGTTGGCTGCTCTGGCCACGTCTGCAACGAACCCCATTTGTTTCCATTTTAAAATGCCGTTCTGTACCTAGTAGAGGACACATTTGTCTTGAGAATCTTTAAAATTAATGTTTAATTAATTTGTTTGTAAAACTAACAATTCACCTAAACCCCAGAATTATTAGGTTTTTGTTATTTTGTTTTTTAAATTAGTTTAAGGGTGCTACAATACAAGGTGTCGTATTAAGTGCACTATTGTGGTAGTTTATCCTCGCTATAGTAACCATGTTTCTCTGTAGTGGTCCTTTCGAGCCGCTGCCTTAGCTTTCTTTCAGAAACACCTGAGAATTTTATGAGCTTATTTATTTTTTCAGAAACACCTGAGTTTGATTGTCCTTTTTAGGAAGAACAGTGTTCTAAGGTTAATTTCTTTGGGAAATAATAAAACAAGTTGTGCTGAAGCATTCTAGAGATAAAAGTCAGTTTGTGTGGGGGAAAGATGACTAAAAAAAGTAAGGTTTGAGTTTGTTCAAACCTCTGAAACTTTATAAAGTGTAGTCTGTAGAAAGTCTGCTAGAAATGTCTGTGATCCCAGGTACACAAAAATTATGAAGTAGTGGGATGAGAGGAAAGTTTGGTTTAAAAAAAAAAAAAAGTTTGAATTATACTTTTTTAGGCCAAAACAAAGCTTTAGAAATTAATCTCAGTGCAATTTAGAAGATAAATCTTATGAATAAAATTGACACATTAAATTTTTGCTCTACTCCAGTCTTCAGAAAATGCTTACATTAATAAGTGTTCCATCAAATTTTAATTCATTTAAAATACTGCTTAACAGTAAAAGTATTTACTTAAGAATGAAAATTGTAATGAGTAGCCTTCCATTTCATAAGTGAATTTTCCAGATAAATGAGGCTTATCCTGAAGAAGCAATCATTTTAAATATATTTGTATGTATCTGCAGAAGCAATTGGATTATGTAGGGCTCTTTATCTCCCGCAGTAAAAGGCCCAAAGTAGTCTTTTCTTTTTGAATTAGTTCTTTTCTGTCATCTTTGATGACAGGGATCAGCATTTCTTGGTGCTGTCAAAGTTCTTAGACTTTAGGTACAAGTTGAGAAACAGTTGGGATGGGGGAAAACTTGGTATGGAAGCCCAGTTTTTAATGTATTGGAAACCAGGTAAGCATTTTGTTGGTATTGTGTATAAAACTAAGTGTAAGTTCCTTTCTGAGTTTGAGGTTTTATTGGACTCACATCTATTTCAAATACTCTTAGATCTTTTGCCCATTTCCTGGTTTTCTGTTGTGTGCTAGGTAACTGAGGTTGAGTTCTGTAATCTATGTGTGAGGTATTACTGTTTACAGGTAAAATTTCGTCCTAATCATGACATCCAGGCTGACACTGCAGTACAGTTTTAGGTACTAAAAGACATTTTCAATCTCCAACAAGTTGATAAAACCCAGTGTAGTTAATTGGCAAGTGGAAAAAATTCTGAACCTAGTAGGGACTTTATAAAGTGTTTAAGGACACCTTATAAGGAGTCTGGATTTATGCAATTGTGTTAGACAAGGGATATGTGAAGAGATAGGGAAAGATAGCTGTAAGATAGAAGAAGATAGCTGTAAGATAAAGATAAATGCAATTTTTCTGTTATTACTCATGCAGTCCATAGCTTAAAAAAAAAAAAAATCTTAAAACCTCCCTGTGTGTAGAATACATAATCGGGTCCAAGAAATATCCCCAGTTTACTTCAAAAGTCATATTTATCGTTTGTCTAGATTCTGTTTACATTATATTTCTCTGTTGAAAGAGGGGGATATATGGTAAGTGTATGATCTGGACCACAAATGTCTATAATACTCATAAGGATTTACTATTGCTGATTAAATTAAAACTCCATTTTTATTATTTTGAAGGTGACGGGTTTTGTAAATCTTAGGGGCTTATGTAAATGTGAACTAGGAGATGACTGATTAGGCTTGTTTTTTTGGCTCACAGAAGGAACTTCCTCTGAAGTTCACTGTGAGAAATTTCCTTAGGTGGAACTAATAGAGGAAGAAAGCTATAAGCTAGTTGGGGAGGGGGGGAAGGGAAGAGGTGGGAGAATTGGGGGAGGTCTTGGAAGGATTGGTGAAATAAGTTTTCAGTGCTAGCCAATAGTTGGTACCTCTGGCCCAGGAAGACTTGGTTGCTATGCAGAGCAAGTAGTTTTGGGGGTTATATTCCTTGGGGTTGGGGATCCTGAAGGATGAGATTAAGGAGGAAGGGAGAGGGGGAATATGCAGATATTTTATGTGTATGAGATGAAGCAGGTAGACAACACAATGTGTTAGAGTGCCTGGACTGGAATCAGGAAGACTCAATTCAGATCTGGCCTCAGAAATTTACTGGTTGTGTGACCACCCTGAGCAAATCACTGAACCCTCTGTCTGTCTGTCAAATGAGCTGGAGAAGGAAATGGCAAATCATTTCAGTACCTTTTTGTCATAAAAACTATAAATGGGATCATGAAGAATCAGACATGACTGAACAACAGCATGTTGGGAGATAGGGAATTTTTGGTCTGTGACTTAGCTTGCTGAGACCTGAAAAGCTCTAATGATAAATTCATTTTGGTGAATTCTCTAAGCTGTCAAAAAAATCAGAACAAAAAAGCATTCTCCCATTGTTCCTTTGGGTTATCTCTACCATGCTGAATTCTTATATTTATTTTGTTTTTGTTTTTACTATGCTTTTGCTTATGATGTTCCATGCTTTCAGTTGTAGAAGATAACAGCCCCCAAACTCTGCTGAGCTCATAGTAGGGGCTTATTAATGCTGAAGCATTCCATTTATTTTTTTCCTTTTTATTGTACTATTAATTTTAATTTCACAGATTCTTTGCTTATGCTATCCTGATTTATATAAATAAAAGTTAATTGTTGACAACTATAACCCTATGGGAAAGAGAAAGATGGTTACTGTAATTTTTTTTTTTTTTTTTTTTTTTTTTTTTTGCTATCTGCTATGTTAATTGAAACTGTAAGTATCCATGATTTTATACCTGCAGGTACTCTGTGACACAGTGACTATTAAATCATTTCCCAAACTTAGGCTTTGAGCATTGGCCTAAGTATTGTTCCTTTATTGTTTTGGATTAAAAGAAAAAAATATAATTCTCAAATTATGTAGACTGGTTCCCCAATAACTGGCATTGTCATCATATCTCTCTTCAGTTTGATTTGGAAATTGCCAGAACTTCTAACAAATCACCTAGACTTAATTCCTGTGCCACAATAAGACAGTATTGTAGATAGTTTCAATTAAGACATTGAATTTGTTTTTTTGTCTTTCACCACAAGTTCCTACTAACATTCATGGAATATAATTAAAGCAAAAGTTTTTGAATACAGTGCAAACAGCAGCTAAATCTATTCAATAAGATTTCATTTACATGTAACATATAGCCAAAAATTAAACAAAGCCTAAGAAGCCAGACTTCAAAAAGTCTTACGTTATAGTGCTTGTATTTTATTGTCCTGGTTGTACTTTATGTAATAATTATGTAATTTATGTAATAAATTGGGGAGAATGGCAACTGAGGGAAGTATAAACTATGAAAGAAGCAGGTCTAAGACCTAGTGCTGATCCATTGCCTATAGGGATTAAAATTCCCATATAACTCAATAAGCCTTGGGAAACATTAAAATTGACCTACAATCAACAGTAAAATGATAAGTTGTGTTTATTATATTATTTTTAAAAGTGATAAAGATCACATATTCAAAAGGATTTCTATTAAAAGAGTGAAGTTGGATGTTATTTGTGGGAGAAATTTTTTAGTATGTTACATTTCTGGATCTTTTTCTCAAATCCTCAATTCATAAGCAAAGCAGTTAAAATGTTGTTGGGGACAGAACCTTAGATTCAGATGTGTTTAAACTGCAGGAACTACCTGTTGTAATAATTTTCTTCGAGTTAAGAGTACATTCCTTACTCTATATTCTTGTTTTTCTTGGTCCTCAAAATCTGATTTTGGCCACTAATCCTTCTAGAAACTAGCTGAAATCATTCATATGGCCCCTACACAATTGTTAGTGAAGACACAAAATGGTCTTGATGAGTCTGGCTCATTTTCCATTAATTTCTGCATTCATTTCCCAGCCAAGTCTTTAGTATTTTATTGTAGGATAGATGTATAAGTATCACAATTGCCATTTACGCAGCACTTTTGCTAACATTCTCCTTTTATCCTCATGCAATCCAGCCAGGTTGACACTTTTGATAATTCATCCCTTCAGTTAGATTTGAGGCCCAAACAGCCTCACTGACTTGTGCACAGCTTAGGTAATATCTTCAGAGGGGTTTGAACGAGGATCTTGTTGACATCAGCAAACTTTGTCTCATCCTGCTTCCTAACAAGGCTTATTCGGTAGAGGTTGCCTAGTCCTCTTATTTTGCCAGTGAAAGGCTAGAGTCCACAGGAATGAAGTGACCTGCCCCACAGATGGCCTGTAGTAAGAGGCAAAGCTCATGTCACTATTGCTTGACACGTGTGCTTTGGATCTAAAGAAACATGATCATTTGGCAACTAAATTTTTCCATCTTTTCAAGGAAAATAAAAGGGAAGATAGCCCATTTAGAACCCAATTCTTAAGCTCAAATCTAGACCTACTAAGATAGATTTGCTAAGTGATACTTAGGTGCCATGCATTTATAGTGAGCATTCAGCATCCTTAATCCTGCTCTGGTCATTCTCTTTTGAAGAATTTTATTTTTCATTCTCAACTTCAAAAATGCATTTCCACATATAGTAGAAAATAGAAGATTATATATGAAACACTGGATCTCTATTTCATACTGCTTGCTTAAAAAAAAAAAAAGTAAAAACCGTATCTTTGAAAATTGTGCTTCCTTCTGAATTTCTTTTTTAAAAAGTTTCAGCATTTTTCAACACTTTATTAAATCTTTTAATCTATAAGTTTGGTCAAGTCTAATAAATTGACATTGTCCTCATGTCAAAAAAAAGTGACTTTGTGCACCTTCTGTGCCATATGTGGATGGCAAACCCACAAGAGCTAAAATACGGAGTTAAATGATTTTTATGGAGTTGTGTGAGGGGTTTTCAAGACTTCTTTTATCAAAACACTAATATGTAAGAGAAGAAAAAATTTTTACCTCTAGTTTCAGGCAAAACGGTGTGTAGGCACTTGAGGTATACTCTTAGTCTTTATATGTAGTATGCTGAGTGCTTCCATATCCATTAATCCTTACATATAATTAAAAATTGAGGCACCAACTAGTTTAATTTTTTTTCTTTCTCCCTCCAGAGAAAAACATATTATGTCTAATTTTCATGTAATCATAAAATGCTTTTCTAAACCTGAAATTGCCTTTTCCTTTTGAAATAAGTGGTGTTTTCATTTAAGGTTTGTTTATTTTGTTTTGTTTTTTAAGTCTAATAGCTTGTAGAATGCAATATTTAAACTGGACTCTGGTGCCTCTTTATGTAATTTATATAAATGGTTTCTCAACTCCAATGCTTAGTGCTTTTTCTGCTGTTTATATGTATAATTATCTTCCATGCCGTATGCCTATTTTTTTTGCAATAGGGGAGACAGGATAGAAGAAACATTCTCATTGTTAGAGAGGAACTTAGAACACATTTCTCTCGTTTCCTTGAATCTTTCTTAAACTATTATAATTTTGTTTCTATCTCAGATTTGATGAGTTTTATTTAATAGAAAATGTCTTTTGAAGTTGGGAATGTCTGTCCTTGAACTTTCACTCCTAATAAAAATCATCACTTTGTTTCTTAAATGACCTTTCAGAACACTGGGTGAACAGTGTAGCAACTGTTCAGGAGATAGCTGTCCTAGATACTTGATTGTCTAAAATGAATTGGAATTCTTTTAGAAAGAAATTGAAATTTGGATTGGAGTACCAAAATTAACACTACTACAGTAAATAATAATTCAGTGTTTGTTGGCTTGAATAATTATAGAGCTGAGAGTTTGGATTAGGCTGTTTAAGTGTGGATTTGAATGATCCTGGTATGTTTTATGACAGTTTGGCCTTTAGAAAGTCAAAGAGAAACCTTGTACTTTAGGCATTTGGCATTTTATATTAGCTCTGTATGATACTTTTTAATTAAAAAAAAATCTAAATTTGAAAGTTTCTGTTCATTATTTTAAAGATAATTTAATCTAATATAGAAAATATTAGCAAAAAAACTGGACATTAATGATTATTACACAAATAAAATTCCCAAATCTTTCAGGAATATTGGGAATGAATATAGAAAAATAAATCCAGAGAGATGAATTGAATTTTTCTAGTCAAGACAATATTATGGAGCAGATTAAAACAAGTTTTCTATTTGACTATTTTTCATAATTTTGAAATGATTCCGTTACTAGAATACAACTCTTATCTTTATTTTGCCTCATAATCATTGATTATACTTATATCACTTTCCTATTTGAGGAATAACAATCTCAAAATAACTTCTATATTATTTATAGTTTTCAGAGCCTTTTCATATTTTCATTTATTCCAGAAACTGTGAAGAAGGCAGGTAAGTCATTGTCACCAATTTACAGATGAGAATGATCTCAGAAGGACTTGGTCAACATCATAATGTTCAGTAGTAAGTAGCTGACTGTAACCCAGATTGTTTTTGTTGAACTCTGAGACTAAGTATATTTTTACACATCTTCTATATATACAGTGTTCATTCGCTGGGAGTTGCTGTGTGTAGCTGTTAAATATTTTTTATAAAAGATTTTTTTTTTTCCAAAAAATGAAAGGTTAAACCTCTTTTCACTGATGTTATTCAAATATGTTTCTTTTAGAAAATTAACTGTGGTCCAAATGCCACATACAATCCATCTTGGTTTTGGAATATCTTAGATACTCCCTAACATCTCAAGGCACAAAATTATTTTTAAAAATTCATATAACAGTTTTGAAATGGGTAAGAGGGGAGAGGGCCAACTAATCTTCAAGCTGTGTATGTGCTTTTTTTTTTTTTTTTAATGACAGAATCCAGGACTCTTATCAGCCGTTAGCATTCTTAAGTGTGGCAAGACTATATTTACATTTAAATGTTTCATGTAGACAGATAAATTATTAATAACATAATTATTATTAACATTATTAAAACGTTGTTTGACCCAAGAAACTCTTGAGCTAATGATAATTTAATAAAATGCTCACAACTTATTATGACCAGATTTCTTGTAGTCCAATTTATGGCCTTTAAAGTCCCAGCATGAAATACTTCCATCTTAAATGGATTTGTGATGCAGCCAGTGGTATTCCTTTTAACAGATCCAAACCATTACTATAGTTTTATTTTGTACAATTATTACTATATTTTCCTGTGTAACAGAAAATTTACCCAACCTGCTAGAGGCTTATCTCTAGTTATCTACTATTTAACGGATGCCACTTCAGACAGTGATTACTGTTGTTTTTTTTCCTCTTATAGTACAGTATCATCCTTGGTTTTGAGGAATTTCAGCACATTACAGGAGAACCATGCCATGGGACTGCTAGTGTATCACTCATCACTGAGCTAGCTGAAACTTTTGGATGGGAGGTTTTGTTTGTTTTTTTGTTTTTTTGGGTTTTTTTAACAACTTTTGCAAACATAGCTTTAAAGGGTTTCATACATTGTCTTTCTAAAAGGAAAGTATTTTTCAATGTTGTTTTCAAACTTAAGAAAAACATGAAGGAAATGGTTATTGGATATTTTTTCAACTGGCCTTATGAAATATTACAAGTGTAGATTGTTTCATATCCACTGCTCAGCTTATCCTCTAGAAAACTAGGGTAGAGAGGTAATGATGTTACTTTCTTCAATTCTGATACCATTCCCTCCTCTATCCTTCACTCCTCCCAAAACAGAAAACAGTTTTATAAGGTCAGAAATTCCCATTATTGGCAAAAAGTTAACATGTTATGTCACCATTTGGTGATGATTGTTAGACTGGGATTTATCCATCTGGCCAGGAGGAAAAATTTTTAAGGTCTCTTCCAACACTAAAGGATCCTGGGCTAAGAGCACTAGGTTTAGTGATGGTAGGGTATCTGAGTTGGTTTTGTTTTTTTTTGTTTTTTTTTGTTTTTTTTTTTTGGTTTTTGTTTTTTTCCTCAGCTCCCACATTTGTGGCTGATAGAACCATAGCTTCTGAATGTCTTTGTACTCAACTGAAGTGGGGATAATATTGCTTCAGGGTTCTTAGGGGGAAAAAATGTATGATCTTTAAGTATTTTATATGGGAATTCTTAGAAGGTAACTTAAGTACTAGAAATTGGTCACAGGCTTCAGGTGGTTTCAGAAAATCTAAGAACTGGATGGAACTTTTGAGTATTTGTTTTTTTAAAATCCTGAGGTTTGCCCTGACTTTGCCCATAAAGCTGAGATTATTATTTTTTTTTTTTAATTTTATTTTTTAGTGAGGCAGTTGTGGTTAAGTGCCCAGAGTCACACAACTAGTGTTAAATGTCTAGGGCTGGATTTGAATTCAGGTACTCCTGACTTAGGGGCTTCTGTTTTATTCACTGTACCACCCAGCTGCCTCCAAGTGAGATTATTTCATTTGCACATAGTGATCACCTTGTGTAACTTCAGAATTTTGAAAAGGCCCCTTTATAAGACCAAAAGTTCAGTTACTGGTGATTTGTCTTTTAGAACTACACTATAGTTAATTTGGGTATATAATTACAGTTCTGTGATATTTGCAGATATCCTAAATGTGAGCTCATGTTTATATTGCCAGAACATTTTTTGATGGAGAATATTGTATTTTGAAGATACTTCCAAATTCTAAGAGCCTTTATTTTTTTCTCCAAGATCTTAGTTGGAACAGACCTCACAGACCATTTAATCTAACATTCTAATTTTGCAGTATGCAAGGTCACATGGCTAGTAATTTTAAAAGCATGGTGATGAACCTGGGTTCTCTGGCTTCAAATTCAGGGATATTTCCACTGTATTATGCTTCCTTCCAATAAATCTCCTCTCCCTTCCCTTTATTCTAAAAACTTTTTAATAAAGAAAAAAGCTAGTGACCTGTATAATACTTTTAGGTAAAGGTGATTTTTAAAGTTTTATTGTTTTACTATGAGTATTTCAAATTCAGTATGTAACATTCTGGTAATAGAACTTTGTTCAATTTTTTAAATTGTGTACAATTCTTTGTGACTCCATTGGGGTTTTCTTGGCAAATACTGGAGTGGTTTGCCATTTCCTTTTCCAGCTCATTGAACAAATGAGAAAAGTGATTGGGAGTTGGATGACTTGCTAGGAGCTACCTCACTGGTGTTGGAGATCCAGCACTTTGTGCTGTGGTGCCACCTAGCGGCCCCAGAAAAAAAACACTTGCGTGGCTGTTCATTTACTTTGCCAACATTAAACAGACCTGGAGCGAGCTTGTGTATTCGTTGTTAGGCATGGCCTACAGGCTATAGTTTGCCCTTTTCACTGTCAGTCTCTGGGTGAATCTCTGCCTGGTTTGGATAAAAAGAGGATAAACAAACCACTTTACCTCCTTGGGCCTCGGTTTCTCATCTGTAAAATTAGGTTAGACTAGATGGCTTGTGAAATCTCTTCCAACTCTTGGTGCTTTAAAAATTTAAAACTGAGTTCACATTGTCTTAATATTTTAATATCTCTTTGATTTTAGGATATCAACAAACATCGCAAAACTAAAAATATTCAATTACATATGAAAAAATTCAATTACATATGAAAATTTTGCAGAAAGTCCAACTGGTGCTCAATTTAGGTTCTAAGAATAAGTTCAGGGATATTAGCATTATTCAGTAAAATCATCTCCTATAGTAAGATCCCATACCTGTATAAGGTGTGGAGAGAGCTACAGGTGTCACCCATGCTTCAAGGTCAGAAAGGAGAATGAGGAACATGTAGAAAGTTGGAAGGCCCACTTATTAGTATCATGGAATGTTTGAGAGAAGAAAGCTTTCAAAAAAAGGGTTGGCAGATAGTGAGATGCTGCAAAGAAATCAAAGAAGGAAAGAACAAAGTGATCTTGGAAAGATTTTAGTAGCGAAGTGGGGAAGGAATGCAACAGTAATTGGAATAAATGGAAGCAAGGAAATTTAATAGCGAAGAGGATCAGAAAAGAATACTTTTGAAGGCTTACCCCAGGTCATGTGAAATTTTCCTGGTTTTGTTTAGCAAAGGAAAAATCTGATTAGTTTTTTGTGGACTAGGAGAAATAAGCTAATTAGAAAAGACAGAGAACAGAAAGCAAGTTCTTTGAGGGTCTGGAACCAAGAGCTTCTGAGGGTAGACATTTTATTTAGCTCTATTTTAGTAGCATGCTAATTTTGTGCCAAAATACACAGTAAAAGTAATCCCTTGCTTCAAAGAGTTGAAGTATTATTTAGTTGGAGAAGATAAATCACATTTATCAAATACCTGCTCTATGCAGAACAGTTTGGCACAGTTGAGATTTAAATAAAATGGAGGCTCTCTCCTCAAGGAGCCTCAGGATATCTAGTAAAAAAATGTTGTGTATAACCGAAGTTTTAAAAATGTTATTCAGAAAATAGTGAATTTGTAAGAGATTAACATATTCTTCCAAAAATCTTTGTCTACAAAAGGGGACAGTAACAATTTTGCTATCTTAGCATTCCTTTTCCTAATCTGGAAAGACACTGCTGTTCAGTCCTTGGGTTCTTTTCTATTTGTTTACATGGTTGTCCATTTTCTTGAAATCACTAAACAAGAATAGAACTGTGGCATTTTCATGCGAATAATCGCTAAATTAATGTTTATTAATATAGATGGAGACTGCAGCCCAGATTGCTGAGTTTTGAAACAGGACTTCTTAGACTTTTTTCACTTCTGGGCTTTTTAACCTGAGAAAATTTTTACTTGACCACAGGCACATATGTATCTGAAATAGGTATACAAGTCAAAAAGTTACTAATAATTAATCACAATCTAAGAAGATTTTATTTATTTATTATTTTTTTTTAAGACATGGGAAAAAATAGTAATTTGAACTTGAGATCTTGTTTTTGGAGAAAGCATAAATGAAAAGAGTATCCATTTGTTTATCAGATTTTATCACTTTAGTTGGCTAATCAGGTTATGAATATGAAAAGTGAGCATTGCATTCGTCTTTTAATTTTACCTCTTCTGCAAGCTAGAATCAACTCTTATTTACATTAATGCCTTGAAGTCTTGGTTCTGTACAATCCATACTTAAAATACCAATCCGTACAGTTAAAGGGAATTGAAGAATTCAAATTCCTTCCTTTGAGTATGTGGTTTGGGGGTTGGAGTGGGAGATAGTCATTGAAAAAATAGATAATAAGATGTTCATTTTGATGACTACTCTGGGATAGGTTTTGATATGTTTTATATAAGTGAAATCGATTAAACTTGATGCTTTACTCTGTACTTTGTCCTCGGGAGTAATCATTTTTCAGCCAGGGTAAGTTGAAATTCAAGCCAGTGACATAGCTTTGTTTTGTCCTGCCATCTATGTGACTCATAGCTTACAAAATGTTTTTGGGATTCAGCTATTCTAATAATCCCTTTGAGGAAGGCAGAACAGGTATGATGAGTAAGTAGTAGAGCACAGGTCACAGATTCAGTCACAGAAGCTCAGCATTTGAGGGACTGCAGAATAATTGTGCTTTAATGGAAATCCCCTCTACAACATAATCACCACCCAACATCTGGATAAAGACTTTCATAAGTGTTGTACACTTGTGTACAACCCATTCCTCTTTGGAAAGTTCCTATTTGTGGGGAAGTTTTGCATGAATCCAGTAAATGTGTTTTACCCATTGCTTTTAGTTTTCTGTTCTGGGACAATATATCTCCACTTGAGAGCCCTTTTAGTATATAAAGTCAGTAACCATCTTAACCATGTGCTCTCAATTCTGCTATCAACCCCAAAGTCTTCATTTCTTTATTTCCTTCATCCTATCTTTGGATATCCATGGCTCAGTTCTCATAGTATACCGATTGCATGTTTTGTGATTGTCATTTCTAAAATTAAGTCCCCCATATTGACAAATAGTAGAGAAATAACAGGTATTTAATCTGCATATAATAGGCACTGGGGATACAAATTACTTGCAATACTTATGTAAATACTTATATAAGCATGTTCACTCATTTCAGTAGTGTCTGATTCTGTCACCCCATTTGGGATTTTTTTTTGGCAAAGTACAGGAATGATTTTCCATTTTCTTCTCCAGCTCATTTGACAGGTGAGGAAACTAAGGCAGACAGGGTTAAAGTGTCTTGTCCAGTGTTATATAACTGGTAAGTGTCCTGAGACTAGGTTTGAATTCATGAAGACAATTTTCCTGACTTCAGGTTTAGTGCTCTAGCCACTGTACCATCTAGAGCTCACTTATGTAAGCATATAAAGAATAAATATAAAATAGTTTAGTCACCTTAACTGAGGCAGAGGGTACAACCAGTGGGGGGAATACTCAAAGGTTTTTATGCTTTTAGCTTTACTTTGAAGGAAGAGAGGGATTCTGTGAAGTGAAGAATGAAGAACATTCTGGGCATGGAGGGGAGAAGGCTAAACCATAGTAAAATGATGATAGAATTGTAGGTTTGGAATTAGGTTGGAAAAAATGTAAAGAAATTTAAAAAGAAAGTATAAAAGCTAATGTTGATCCAAAGAATATTAGGCACTGGGACTGATTAAGGAGGGATCCTATAATACATGCATGGATGTAGTATGGCCTGGAGTAGGAAGACCATTCAGGCTATTGGCATATAAGAAATGACTTGGTTACTTACAAACATAGAAATCATTTTAAGATCAGATTTGTAACGTTGGGATGGGGTAGATAAATGCACCAAGCATGGAATCAGATTCAGCCTCAGATACTTATTAGCTGGGTGACCTTGGTCAAATCACTCACTTGATCCTTTTTAACCTCAGTTTTCTCAACTATAAAACAAGCTGGAGAAAGAAATGTTAGTATCTCTGCTAAGAAAACCCCAAATGGGACCACAGAGTCACACGCTACTGAAAAACAAAGCAGCAACAATTGTACAATTGGATCAGCTGCTTGTTAGCAGGAATCCAAATCAGTATCAAGGATTAAAGACAAGAGACTACAATTACTGAGGGTCAACTTGACCCAAGTAAATAATCCGACTCTGAAAAAAAGGGGAAATAGATAAAAATAAAAGAAGTAAAAGACATTTCTTTGAACTTTATTGTTTACAAATCATTTAACAGAAGGAAGAGAGCAAAAGATGTCACTATTTCTCTCTTGCAAAAAGCTCATAATAGTCAAGAACAGGCATGTTTAGAAGAGGAAAAAAGATTTTTAAAAAAATATTTTCTCACAACCCAGGAAAAATGAAATGCAAAATGAAACAGCAGAAAACTTGCCATTATTCTTAATTAAGCCAGTTTATTTTGGAATTTATAGATAGCATAAAGGATTACAAATAGAGTGAGAAGAATCTAGTTTTATTAATAGCAGTGGAATCACTAGGTTAGGGATCCAATCATTTCTAACTAATGTACATCATTTGAGAAGATAAAGAGGAAGGGGTGATTCTAACAAAGGAAAATAGGCTTGAACAAGACAATCTTTTAAGTTCTATTTTTATTTTTTATTTATGAAATTACATGGGTTGTTTTTTTAAGATATATGTGTTAAATTCAGCTTTTTATTATATTTATATAATCTATTATATATTTATAAATACATATGAAGTAATATAAAATTATTATATCATTTTGATAATAGCTTTTTCAAAATATATGCAAAGATAGTTGTCTTCATTCATCCTTACAAAACCTTGTATTCCAAATTTTTCTCCCTTCCCTCTTTTCCCCCTTCCCTCTTTCCCCCCTTCTTCATCCCAAAGAGCAAGTAATCCAATATAGGTTAAACATGTGCAATTCTGATATACATATTTCTACAATTATGCTGCATAAGAAAAATCAGATCAAAGAGGTGGGGAATGAGAAAGAAAAGAAAAAAGCAAGCAAACAACAAAAAAAGGAAAGTACTTTTTGTGATCTACATTCAGTTAGTTCCCAGTCTTCTTTCTGGATGCAGATGGCTCTCTTCATCACAAGTCTATTGTAATTGGCCTAAATCACCTCATTGTTGAAAAGAACTACATCCATCACAGTTGATCATCACATAATCATCTTGTTGCTTTGTACAATGTTCTCTTGGTTTTACTCACTTCACTTAACATCAGTTCATGTAAGTCTCTCCAGGACTTTCTGAAATCATCCTGCTGATTGTTTCTTATATAAAAATATTTTATAACATTCACATGCCATAATTTATTCAGCCATTCTACTCAGTTTCCAGTTCCTTGCCACTACAAAAAGGGTTGCCATAAACAATGCACATAATGGTTCTTTTTTATGATCTCTTTGGGATATAGACCCAGTAGAGATTGGATCAAAGGTTATAAACAATTTGATAGCCCTTTGGGCATAGTTGAACATGACAATCTTAAGGATACTCAGGTAATGCTTTGTTTTTTCTGAAGTCTCTCTCAAAAGGTGAAAAGTAGAAAATAGATGATTCTCATTGACCAAAAAGGGGGTTCAGAAAATATTAGTAAATATTGAATCATAAGTCTATTCTTTCATCTCTACTAGGTCTTTGAAAACTGTATTTGCTTTTGTGAGTATCCTCTTGATGGAAACATAAGGAAAATTAACTTATGAAGATTATTTTATATAGCAGTCTTATCTGTGAGTATTTAAAAAGGCATTTTATTTTCAAGAAGTTGCCTAAAGGAACTTCAAAATATCTCCATCTTTTTGACAGTTGTGATAGAAGGTTTAGGAACAAAACTATCTTGTCTGTTTTAGTACAAAACAAATGCTAATAACAGATATTTACTCAACACTGTTGTTTACTATTGAAATTGAAACAGAATTACCTGTAGTTGATTTTTTTTTTCTTGAAAATCTTATTGATGACATGCTCTGAAAAGGTGCTTAGAGGACAGATGCTATGATATGAATCATGATTTTTTTTTTTTTTAATGAGGATTCTACTCAGATACCAACAGGTGGGTGAATATTGAATTATTCCCCAGATTATGAGTTAAAGTTACCGAGGTGAGTAGCCCATTGAATTGATGCATCAGTCACATATTTTTGAAACAAATATTGCTTAGAGACAAATCAAATAGATTTATCAAGCAAACTAGATTGCAGTTAGGAAATTTTCAAGCTGGAGTCACTGCCATAAAAGCTGAAATTCCTATGCTAAATATGTATAAATCACAGAATAACTTCATTTAAAAGAATAAAATTTTAAGTAATTTCAAAAGACAGGGCTGTGGTGGATATAAATGAGTCTTAATGTATTAAGGAAATTCTTAATTTGAAGAGGCATAATATTAAGCATATAAAATTAGTCCACCTCCTTTTGTATATGTGACAATTTGATAATCCATGTTACATTGATATTCAGATCTTGAGTCCAATCTTTTTTTTTAATTTTATAATTATAACATTTTTTGACAGTACATAATTTTTTACAACATTATCCCTTGTACTCCTTCTGTTCCAAATTTTTCCTTTCCTTCCCTCCATTCCCTCCACTAGATGGCAGGCATTCCCATACATATTAAATATATTATAGTATATCCTAGGTACAATATATATGTGCAGAATCGAATTTTGTTTTTGTTGTTGTTGTTGCAAAGGAAGAATTGGATTCGGAAGGTAAAAATAACCTGGGGATAAAAACAAACAAACAAAAATGCTAAAAGTTTACGTTGAGTCAAATTTTAATGTAATTCTTAAATTGGTTGAAAAAAATGGCTGACGTGTTTTTACTGGTCTTAATTTCAAAGAGATCTTAAAGAAGAGAAAGGGACTTACATGTGCAAAAATGTTTGTGACAGCCCTTTTTCTAGTAGCGAAAAACTGGAAACTGAGTGGATGCCCATTAGTTGGGGAATGGCTAAATAAATTATGGTATACAAATGTTATGGAATAACATTTCTATAAGAAACAATCAGCAAGAGGATATGAGCAGAACCAGGAGGTCATTGTACAGGGCAACAAGAAAATTATACAATGATCAATTCTGATGTACATGACTCTCTTCAACAATGAGTTGATTCATATCAGTTCCAATAATCTTGCGATGAAGAGAGCCATCTATATCCAGAGGGAGGACTGTGGGTACTGAGTATGGACCACAACATAGCATTTGCACTCTTTCTGTTGTTGTTTGCTTGAATTTTATTTTCTTCCTCAGTTTTTTCTCTTCCTTAATCTGATTTTTCTTGTGCAACAAGATAACTGTATAAATATGCATACATATATTGGATTTAACATAATTAACATGTATTGGATTACCTACCATTTAGGGGAGGGAGGAGGAAGGAGGGGAAAGAAGAGGAAATTTGGAACAAAAGGTTTTGCAAGGGTCAGTGTTGAAAACTTACCCATGAATATGTTTTGTAAATAAAAAGCTTTAATTTAAAAAATAGGAAAAAAAGAAAATGTCTGAATCACTTTTGTCTAAAGTTGCACCTCGTAAAAAAGGACCATTTTAAAACTCAGAAAAGGAAGTGTAAAAAAATGTTTTCACAACAGGTGTAACTTTCAGAAATACATGAGAAACTTAACATGCTTTACTTAACTACAAAGTTGAGTCAGAAATAAAAACTACTGAGAGTTTTTTGCTTCTGAAATACGAATTATGAAAATGTACTAAAAGTAGGACATCATTAGTCACCTCAAAGATCTTCTTGGACTGATTCTGACATTAACTGGGATTCAATCAGCAGTCACCTGATTTTACTTACCAGGAGAATCAGGGTAGAGTCTTCATGGAAAGATGAGCTTAACAGAAAGTTTTAAATAATCAGAAATCAAATAGTATGTTGTTTTATGGTACTTCGAAAGCTCCTCACACTCCTGTGGAGGTCAGTACTATACCATTAGAAATATCCTTAATTTACAGATAAGGAAACTGATGCTAAGGGGGGGGGGTGACCTACCCCACAGTCAACACTAGCCTTTAATGATGGCATGGTACCAATGGAAATAATGCTGGATTTCTGCCCAAGTGTTCTGATACCAAGTCCTCTATCTCACACATACAACCCATGTTCTAGAACAAGTTCAGAGTGGTCTGCTTCTAACCTATTTTGTCCTGAGTTCTGACTTAGGGCCAAAGACTGGGTATATACTGGGTGCTGATGTTGTAGTTGTTAATCACCTTGGGAATAAAAAGAAAATAACATGGGAGATTACCTTTACCAGCATATGAACCAGAGCTCCTTGAAGAAACCTGAGGTTCAATGAGGAGTCCATGCCAGAAAAAGGATCATTGCTTTTGCCTGCATAAATCACAGCACCTCAAATGCCAGCTGTACAGTTTTAGATTTTCATTTGGTATTACAGAATTGTAGAAGATGTGGGCAATCATTTGTAGTGTAGTTAACCTTAATTGCTCCTTGTATAATAAGATGAAAGTTTAAAAAACAGTTGTCCAATGTTTAGCCTATAGAAGAATTCCCAGTAAGTGGTAGTAGTAACTTTCACTTCAAGCAGTTCTTAATCATTCTTATTCTGTCTAGCCACTTTGTTGGAAGGAAAGCAAGTAAAGGTCAAGCAGTATTTAATATTAGCATAGTCCATGCAGGATATTAATTTCACTGTAATTGCTTCCATCTTCTTAATCATCCATGTTCATAGCCTTTTCTCTTATTAACAGTTCCCATTAATTGAACCTCAGTGAGCCTGGTGTAGAGTGTTCAGAGAGCACTGGCAACTTTGGTATGAAAGCCACTAAGCCCTTTTCAGGGCTCCTTATCTACTTCTGGCGTCCCTCTTCAGCCAACTCTCAACTGTGGCTCCAAGAAGCTGTAACATGCAGGGCAGCCACAGCCCAGTAAAGTTGGCAGATGAGCTAAACCAGATTGAAGGTAACTATCACTGAATTAGAAAGATATGAAGCCTTCCAATGGGATGGATGGATGAAAATTTGTAATGGCTGTAAGGTGACATTCAACAGACTCTGTGGAGCACTTAAGGCATGGTCAGACTGTGCAAGATCATTCGCTGCATCCTGACTTTTTTTTTTTTTATCTTAATTGCTAATTCACGAGCATCATTGTCTTGTCTTGATATCTTTGACATTCACCTTTCAGTCCATTCACAACTAGTCCCAAGATGACACTAATCCTAATGGTATCTTTTGGGAAGGAAGGGAAGCCCAGGTTTGAATTCAAATCCAGATTATTTTTATGTTATCAGCATTCAGCACTAAACCTCTCAGCCTCTTTGCCTTCTTTGTAATAATATATATAGCTTAAATCTAAAATACAATATAATTAAAAGGGGGGGGGGAGTGGCTCTTAACCTTATTACAAATGTACTCAAAAGCTAGAAAAACTTGTAGAATTGACTTCTTCCAAACAATTTCCTTATTTGTAAGTTAGAAATATAAGGGAGATTCCAGCAAGTCAGGAATGATAAACTTTCACTAATTTAAGGAATGAATGAAGATTAAAGGGAGAAAGCAATTCCTCCCTTAAGAGCTTTCTTATCTAAGACAAGGGGTGAAATGGTTTTTGAGATAGCATGTTGTATGACATCAGCAAAAGTATCATGCCATATAGGCAGGTACTTTTGTGCTGCTAACTTGAATTATTGTCAGAATTAAAGCCCTTAGTGTTAAAAATTTTGGATACTTTTCTTTGCTTCAGTTATTCAGTCAAAAAAATTAAGCATGGTTGTGTGTCAGTTGTAGGGATTAGGAAAAGCTCCATGTTGGAAGATTAAGATGTAATCTATGGAACAGGTATGGATAAGGGAATATGTTTTAGAGTTATGTTTTTGGCAAAACTACAATATGGTAGTGTCTTGGACTAGGCTAGAGACCAGTATGTTAATTTTGGCTGGTAAGTCCCTTAAAGTTTTCCTATCTATAAAATAGGAATAATGATATTCCAAAGAGAGGTACAGAGATGGCTAACTAATTACTTTGAATAATACTAAGAGATGAAATACTTTAGTGCTTTAAAAAAAAAAATCAGGTATGTTAGGTTGTTTTTGTTGCTTTGTTTTTTAATATGTAGGTATGTATTCTTGTTTAACTGGATTCCCAAGGAGGGAAGTCTGTTCTTTTTTAGGCAAGGGGAATAGTTTACATGTTAGTTGCATGTAGTGTCTTTTTCTCTCACATACATATATATATATATACATACATATACATATACATATATATATATATATATATATATATATATATTGTATAAGAATTGTTTAAATGTTTGATTGATTCACTTAAAAGCTTTACTTTTTGTTCTAATAGGTGCTGTTAGTGAGTAGCAGTCGGTATCCAGATCAATGGATTGTTCCTGGTGGAGGAATGGAGCCTGAGGAAGAGCCAGGTGGAGCTGCAGTAAGAGAGGTCTATGAGGAGGTGAGTCCCAAGGATAGACCTAGGGGTTTAAAATATCTCCCCTCTCCTCCAGGGAATATTTTGTCTGTCCAGAAAAGTAAAGATGAGGTGTACAGGTTCTAGTTTACATTCTAGCCATCAGGTGATGGATAAGTCACACTCATACTCAGTTCCCCTGGGGAAAGGTGTAACAGTTGCCCTTGCCTGTATTACCTTGTTCTTTTGAGAAACAATTTACAAGCTTTTAGAGTGTTTGAGAAATGGAAATTCCCTAAGGCTTCTAGGAATAGCCAGTCTCATTTGACATAATCATAGAATGTGGCTATGAAACAAACTTAACTGAAAGTATAGGAATATAAAGACTATAGAGAGATTTCCTAAAGGAAGAAATCATTGATTTTGTTTTTATTTTTTAAAGCAAACAAGTTATAGCTATATTTAGTCACCATCACCTAATTTAGGTATATTTATTCTTACCTAGCAAAGCCAGGTGAAAGGTGAAATGCAGAGTATCTCAGAATATATTCTAAATGAAAGGATAATTGAGCCTATTTCATTTTATAACAGTATGAATGAAAACAATATCTTTGACATTTCACTCAAAGAACTAGTATTAACTTAGTTAAATAGAAGTACGAAATATTAGTGAAAAACTTCAATATGAAGTTCTGGTATTTTGAAAAGTTAACTTATTATTTATTTGTAGGCTGGTGTCAGAGGAAAATTAGGCAGACTTCTGGGGATATTTGAGGTGAGTTCTAAAAATATCACTGTTCAGCTGCTTAATGTTTTTTAAATTGCTGTTTTCCTAACATACACAAATCATGAGTTTCTTCTTCAGGCCTAGTAGGGAAGAAGCTGCCACATTTCCAGCTTTGAAAAAATTGTTTCCAATTTGCAACCTGATGTTCTTTCTGAAGTACAAAATATAAGCATATCAAGGTTCTAGAGAGAAGTGAACTTATAATCCTTGTAGCTTTTGAAAATTCACATTGGGATCACAGACAACTATTCTGTAGCAAAGACAGACTAAAAACATAGCTAGATGAAGCAGTGATTACATTTGCATGTCTTAAGAAAAAGAAAATTTTGTCACCAAAAATTGTTAAACTCTATCTTGATCTAGGGTGAGCTTTCTAGTGTTTCATCAATGGGTGGCTGGGTTCTTGAAGACGGTGCCAGCAAAGTTATAAGCACTGACAGGTCTTAACCAAACCATAAGGGCTTCAAGGATGCACAAAGCAAATAAACCATGTCTTTTTCTGAAGACTAGCCAATTAAGATAATAACAAGGACTCCAAATTTAATTATAGCTATACCAACTCTAGAAGACCAAGTTGCTTAAAAATAAAAAAAAAAAAAAAAAAAGAAGAAAAATGGAATGGAGATAATGGTCTAGCATACTTATTCCCCCAAATCACATCAGACTGAATTCTGATTAAATTCTATAAGAAACTAAAAGAACTATATAAAAAGTTAGCCAGAAGCCTATAGGCAATAAAGAGACACATAGCTTCTTTGTGTCCTGAAAGCCAAGAGTACAGGATCTTTTTTTTTGGTGGGATGATCAACACAAAACCCAACCTTGTAAATACCCAGATTTTATAGGTGTTTTGGACCCTGGAACTAAATGATGTTTAGACCTGTTGTAGTCCCAATATTTGATGATAGGGAAGGAGAGTGGAAAATTAAGCATTTATTATATGGCACTGAGCTAAATGTATTTACAAATATTTCAAGATGGGGAGAATTGAGAAGCTGATATTTTTGGGGAAAGTGGGCATCAGTTAACTCAATTTGTTAAAAGAACCCTAAAGCCCTGGATCTTAAAGCATGTGTTTGTCTTTGAGATTCACACCTGAATAATTAAAATATTGATAATTTAAAACCAAGTAAGCAGGATCTTCATGGACAGGAACTCTTAGGTAGGAAGCTTCATTAATTTATTGATTTGTGAAACTTTTACTGGACAAAATTAGAAATAAGTGCTGGTTGCCTGAATAAAAATATCCAGCCTATGTTGTTGGGAATGGGTTCATGTCATAATCTTAAGAATCAAAATAGTTACTAAAAGCTGTTAGCATAGTTCTTAGATGTCTCTAGTTAACCCTTGTGCAAAAGCTCTTATACAGATTTAACAGTGTTTGAACTATTCAATTATTTGGCCCAAAGGATCTGCTATTCATGTACCAGGTTTAGTGAATGACCACTTTTCTGTGTAACAGAAAAATCAGTTAGATTTCCAAGACTCCATCACTAGGTCTGAGTTTGGGAGCCTTTCCAGAGGTCTGCTTCGTTAGCTAAAGTGCCTCCCCTTCTTTACCTAATGATTGTGGCCACTACCTTAAAAGTACACGGTAACATTTCAGAACACTGAAAACATTTAACAGTGCTAAGAGAAGAGACTGTTCAACTAAGACGTGAAACTAGCATACTTCTCTCTGAGGACCTTTTCATTTAGTCATGAGGACTTGCTTAAATAGCTGCTCCTTAGATTGTATCATGACATGCTTATACTTGAATGTTGAAATAACTCCATCTTCTGGTAAATGTTGGAAGTTGACTTTGTTCAGGTTAAGCCTTTTAGTGTGTAATATTGGTAAGTACTAGGAATTTTTGTAGATTCTCTCTCACTATTTATTATTTGCTAATTCAGAAAATAGTTCATATCTCTTTTCATAGAAAGTTGCTATTTTAACAAACTCCACATTGTACTGTAATGAAGGGTTTTTTGAACACTTCACATACTGATAGCCCATATGATTTTGTCATTGATTTGCTCTCACTGACACAGATTATAATCAGTTTTGTGGCGAAAGAATTTGTCACTGGAACCTCTGATAGATTTCTTTCATTTGTACTCCTCTGCCATGAACAAGAACCCTGGCAGAACAGAATTTAGAGATTATTGAAAGCAAAGTTAACAGCCACCTAGCCTTGACTACCAAGTGAAAGAATATTTTGAACCCAGTTCAATTAATAGTCAATAAAGACAAAATTTCATCAAAATCTTAATATTTCCATGACTCCTCACTGAGTGGTGGATGGACTCTGGTTGAAGACATTTTTTTGGACGTGGCCAATGCAAAAATTTCTTTCTTCTTCTTTTCCTATATTCCTTTTTCTTTAGGTTAAAAATATTTTGTCTTTTGTGATGTGGATAAGGAAGTTTCACATGCCATTAAAGTTCTTCAGTGTCATAAACCTTTGGAAAAACTGAAGTTGAGCTGCTCACCAACAGAAATTGGTGATTTTTAGTTAACTGGAAAAAAAAAATCATAACCATAGTTTAAATAAATACTCTGATACTTGTCTATGCAGTGACTTAGAAAAAGAAAAAAGAATGACTAAATACTGTTTGCATCAGAGACAAGAAAATTAAATCCAACATTTTTGAAATCTGATTTTCTTACATGATAGATTTTTTTTTTCCTCCTGGGGAGTTTGCAATGAGACAATATTGGCTTCACTCTTGTTTTTTATGCCCTAGTTGCGATCTCTTTTTGATACGTTAGTAGACTTCTAACTTGATAAAGTATGAATTATCTAAAAGTCTCTAAATGGTCTGTAAGGCTTAGGTCCCGTTATAGGAAGATGGTGGCCTTGTCCTTTCCTGTACCACCTCATGTGACTTTGGGCTTCAGTTGCGTGATGATTTATACATTTTTTATTTCTCTCATCAAGATCATTAAAAAGTAAATATATACCTGTTTATTTTTAATTTTGATGACTTAATGTTTTATAATGTTATTATTGTTAAATATTGTATGATAGTTAAAACATGAGCCTGTAGATTAAAATGTCATCTTTTTCATATTCAAGCAGAATCAAGACCGTAAGCATCGCACTTATGTTTATGTTCTTACTGTCACTGAAATATTGGAAGACTGGGAGGATTCTGTTAACATAGGTAAATATTTTTAAAATTCCTCCACTTCTTAATCTCTTAAAATATTTTTTTTTCCCTCCTGAGGCTGGGGTTAAGTGACTTGCCCAGGGTCACACAGCTAGGAAGTGTTATGTGTCAGCCAGATTTGAACTCGGGTTCTCCTGAATTCAGTGCTAGTGCTCTATCTACTGCGCCACCTAGCTGCCCCTTAAAATATTTTTTTAAGGAGCAAATAGAATTGACTTTCATGGTACCCATGAGCTAATTCCAAAATTTAGTTTGATTAAAGTCATGATGGGACTTTTTTTGGGAGGATTAAAGGTAGTGAATGACTGTATCTGAATTGCTGTTAATTTTTTTTTTTTTAGTTATCTCTCATATCTATGTTTTCAGAGTGCATATCATTTAATATTTGGAGCTGCTTTAGTCAAATCATCTATCATATAACTGAAGCATCCATATATTTAAGAAAGAATCTTCGTGTTTTAATAGGCCAGTTGACTTTACATGCTGTGATAGGCTGAAAGTATGAGAATAAAATACATTGTTTAAATGTTATTTTAGCTGGGCTCCTGACTTTAAAAGCCATTAAAATCTATGGATCATGTGCAGTAAAAAAATGTTGCAATTTTAGGTAATTAAGCACTCTGCCAACAGATGTTTTGGGGCCCTATTTTTTGCTTCTACCTGCCAGGTTCTGGCCATCTTCACCTTCACCTTCACCTTCATTCATTTAGGTTCCATATGAAATGACCCAGAGTTTTAAAAAAAAAATTTATTATAAACTCCTTTTACATTATAGTTAACAGCCATAGTTTAAAGGTTATTCCTTTTGATACTTCAAATTCTGAGGAATTGGTTCTGTTGATCATTAGGCAGCATTGAACTTTTTTTTTTCTCAGTAATATTCTATTTTTCCAAATACAAGATAGTTTGCAGCATTCATTTTTGTAAAACTTTGTGTTCCAGATTTTTCTCCACCTCTCCATTATCTTCCCTCTCCCCCAAAAAAACAATTTGATATAGGTTAAACATGCACATTTTTAAAAAATATATTTTTCTATATCTGTCATGTGCAAAAAAAAAAATTTAAGGGTGAAAATGCTAGAGGCATTGAATTCTATTAAATTGATTTGATGGGGACAAACCAGTTAAAATGAGTTTTTTAATAGTTCTAATATATATATATATACACACACAATAATGTGTTTGGGTTTTGTTTGGTTTTTTTTTAGGAAGAAAGAGAGAATGGTTCAAGGTTGAAGATGCCATCAAAGTTCTTCAGTGTCATAAACCCGTGCATGCTGAGTATTTGGAAAAATTGAAGTTGGGCTGCTCACCAACCAATGGAAATTCCATGGTTCCCACCCTTCCAGACAACAATTCTTTGTATGTAACTTCTGCACAGACTTCGGGGTTGCCATCTTCTGTAAGATAAATATCTAGGTGACCATACCCAGTTTCACAGGGAGAAGTCTTCTGTATTTGACATCCACATGTTTAAACTGCCTGAATTGTCATAATGCTGTGTATTCAGGCAGTTTTCATATTTTTCAGATGCTTTGAAATATTTCCCTTTTTCTTTGACAGTGTAAAAATATTTCAGTAAACCAAAGCCATATGGAATTTTTTTTTTAAGATGCCTTAACTGTGTGCCCTCTCCCTTTCCTGAAATACATTTTTATTTTTGTTTTTTTCAGACTGCTCTGCATTCTGGTTTTCACACCAACTTACCTAGTATGGTAGTCTGAAGTTTTTTGTTTTGTTTTGTTTTTGTTTTTAAAGGAAGTCAAGGGGAGAGATGACTGGGTACTTTCCTAAAAGCAATGACCCATTGAAAACAAGCCTTCTATATAGTGGGTTTTTTTTTAGATTTTAGAGCTAATTTCAAAATATTAAAATGTTTATAGTGCCATTTTGTTCAGATAGCCCTCCTGTTTACTTGGAAATTAGAGAGAGAAGATGTGTATTAAACACCATTTCTCTGCTATTAGAGGGTATTGTTTTGTGTACATGTGGTATCTTTTCCCTCCTTAAGATTCAAACAATTTTTTCCAGTGCTGAGTATAGATGACATTTCATTATGAGATACCACTATGATAAGACATACACTCTGGAAATAAATAAAATAGGCTCATGAAAAACAGCATTAAGATTCACCATCAACCTCCTTTTTGTGCAGAATTTCCTAGATAAAGCATGTTAGTATTTTTAATGGGGGGGAAAAAAAACCTTCTTGATACAATTAGTCATTTTCATGATGAACTGCTTTTCATTTGGTTTGTTTCATTAATCCACTGCTAACAAATAGCACACTGGCATCAAGTTCAAATACTTTCTCATTCAGTTTCTGCCATTCCTTTTAGTCCCTGGCCACCTCTTCATTATTTTTCCTGGCAATCAATAACCAACAGAATTTAAAAATATCCAGGTATATGATGGAGAGCTTACCTCGTTAAAGAACCTTTTAAATGTTCTACAAAACCCCTCAAATTTCACTCCCAATAAAAATTTAGGAGTGGGACACTTTTGCATTTCTTCATTTGGAAAAAGATTATGATTGAGAGTTTTTAAGTTCTTTTCACTCTCAAAACTTTTAACATACCTAAAACCAAGGGTCCCATCTAAATGCAAATACCTCTAGCCTAATCTGGTCAGAACTGAGGTTTTAAGTTTAAAGCATTTTGAAGAGATGTGGGGTTAAAAATCATTCTATAAACATTTGTAAATATTCTAAATGGTAAATAGTGAGTGTAAAGTGGAAAGTCCATGTAATTTAAACACTTTGTTGTTCAGTATACAAATCGTTAACCTACTTTTAAAACACAATTGTGTAAAATGCTGCTATAAATTAAAATTGAGTGCTGTTACACTTTTAGGAATTATTGGTGCCACAGTTTGAAATGAGATCTTGTGCCATTCAAACACACCGATCTTAAGTACAAGTTCTAACTCACATGAAAATAGGTTTTGAAAATGTATTACTGCTAACCAAAAGAAATGACGAAAGTAGAAAATGAACATTTGGAGAATTTCCTATTCCAAATTATGTAACTTGATTGAGAAATGTTATTTCTCCTTGTACAGGAAGTTAAACATCTTAAAAAAAAAAAAAAAAAAACCAAAAAACACATTCTGGGCAAACCCTTTCAATCCCATAAATTGACTTAGAAAAATTTCATGGGCTAGATGTTTCTCAGAGTAACTTAGTCATTTGAGAAGTTTCTTTGAATTACAAACAGCCAAAAGAAACTGGATTTTTGTTTTATGGACTCAATGTTTGTACATAAAACTACTCCCACTTAACATTCTATGACACTGGGGATTTTAAAAAAAGCTTGTACATGGTATTCTTAGAGGTAATAATGCATGCTCTTATTTTGTAACTCAAACTATGTATTTGATAAAAATGTAAAAATGTACAGTATTGATGTTAACCAACTCCTAAGAGTTGTTAGCTTATAAATATTTTGTTGTATAATTTTTTTGGTCAGCACATTTGGGCTTTAGTAGTGCCATATTTGGATTCCTTAATGCCATTCAGTGTACAGATCTCTTTAGTCTCTATGCAACTTGCAAATTTTCTTTTAATTAGTTTTGATTCCTAATGCTTCTCTTTGTATAATTTAACAGAACATTTTACAGTTGTCATATTTCAAAGTAAAATGTTATCACCACAGCATTGGTTCTTGTTAAATAGTTCAGACCAGTTTAGCAAAATCACATTCATAAAATCCTGAGGAGAAATAGCTTTCTCTGGGTACAGAAGCAGCTGAAGACACCTTTAGCCCAAACAGAGATGAGCTACATGTAGTGAAGTGGCTGAATGTTCTCTTTCATCCCCATCCTCTAAACTACATTCTATTTTTTAAAACATTGTTCTCATATAGTAGGCCAGTTAGTCATTCATTGGTACATTACCTGTGGTCTTCTTGCATAAAGGTTCACAAGTGATCCTTGTTCCCTGAATTATCTTGGAGTGGGCAGGATGCCTTTTTAGGATTAGAAATAAAGCTAATTTATAGAAAAAGACTATTAGTAATTTTGATTTGTTGACATTAGGAGAAAGCGGTTTTCTGCCCGTTTTGTAAAGGACAATTGAAGTTTCCCAGCTGGGTAAGTGCCATACTTGTTAACACTTAAGAACTTGGAATGCCGGAGACCACTAAGGCAGTAATCTTGGGGCCATATATATGGACCAGGACCAGGATTGGCCTAATGTGGAATTTTTCAAGAAAAGTCTGTTCTGTTGACAACCACCACTTATTATAAAGAAGCAAACTAAGGAAACAAAAGGCTGTAAACATTTTTAATTGTTCTGCATGGTTTTCTTTTGAAGATTGGTGTAAGAATTTTGACTTTTTATATTTGAGATAAAATATCAGAATAAAAATTAAATAAAAGTTGTGTGGCTGAGGTACTTACATTTAGAATTTTATAGTTACAGCCAATTCCTATCTTTTATGC